>NW_003303721.1:299959-308637 GCF_000142945.1 Phytophthora infestans T30-4 | reverse complement strand
TGGATGCTGGAAACATCTGGTCTGTGAGAAGTGTGGCAAGAAAGGTCATCCCGGGGATCATTGCTTCTACGTGTGTCGCGGGTGTGGCGAGATTCACGACGTCGGCAAGTGCCCGATGGAAGAATTCTACAACCAGATCCGCCAATGGTTTGATTTAGCCAAGCACCGAGGGAAGTTGCCAGAAGTGGCCGAGAAGATGTTAAACTAGGACGCTCGCCGGGTTTGAATCCGGTACGAGCCGAGCGTTCTAGGTACTGCATTTATGCACTTGTGAACAAGACATCGCTAGATCCAGGTAGCAGGACCCTAGATCCAGTCGATAATACACGTGATCTACATGAAGTGTCAGTTACCAAGATCTCTAGTTTGCGCCAAGTGGATGAGTTTGCCAGATCCGAAGCCTCTTCAACCCTGGATTTACAAAGGGGAGATGCACGTGGTTATTGGGAGAAGCGCCAACATGGTCGATGGTTTGAGCCTACCAAGAATGAGGTCACTGCAGATCCACCTAAGGTCTGTCAGGTCACTGGATCCCGTGGATCTGAGGATGTTGGATCCATGGATCTGCTAACCGGGGAGTCCCGTGGATACTGGGAAGTACCATGCCCCAGGAAAGTGGTTCAGACAAGCCAAGGTAGGGGGCAAGATCAACAATAAAGAAGCAATCCTACCCCTAGATAGTGGTGCCGAGGTGTCTATACTAGATACCGCCTTTGCTCGTAAGGGTGGGTGCCAAGTGATGGGAGTCGGATCCAAGACTGTGTTGCGATTGGTGAAGGCGTGTACCGCACGAATGGGAGAACGCGGATCAAGATCACGCTTACAGGTGTTTGGTGTATTGGTTTGACATTTGGGTTGGAGATCTCGCTGGTCAAGACGCCATCCTCGGGATGGATTTCATGGTGCCAGCCGGAGTGAGGTTGGATCTGGCGGATGGGACACTTTGTTTCCCTGACGATATGCGGATCCAGCTCAGCGGACGGCGGCCGTTGTATGGAGCAAATATGAGGATCATAAGGGCGGATAAGACAACCTGGATCGAGCCCGGGGAAACCGAGGAGCTGCCAGATCGGTTAAAGTGGGTGGAACATGAGTAACTGTGGGTCACTCGGGGCGAGAAATGGGTGCCTACCGTAATCCAGGGGCCAGGTCGATCACAATACCTCCAGGACACGAACGTCAGCGATAAGAGACTATTACGGGACCATTATGAGGAGATCGGGCGATGGTTAGCGAAGGACGGTATCCCTAGGCGACCTGGATATGTGTCAGTGGGATCCCGCCGCTACAAAGAATGGCAGAATCTGGTGTACGAGGCGACTACCGAGATCGAATCCCTCGGAGAGGTGGAGCTCCCGGCGGAGCCAACTGGCCCCTTGGTGGATCGGCCTTCATATCCAACTCCGCGAAAGATCCTGCAGAGGGATCGACGGGTCGAGATCCAAGCAATGGAGGTTGGATCCACGACGGGGGACGATCCCCAGAGTCGGCCCTTAGATAACGCAGGGTCGGTGGATGAAGGATTGCAGAGGGTTAAAGCCGAACAGCCGGATCCCGCTGATCCACAAGTGGATCCAAGCTTTGCATGGGGCAAAGTGTCTGGATCCCTATCGAGAGTGGCAACACTAGTCAAACCAGAACCGTCGGGCTTAAACTCGTTAGAGGACCGACTAGATCCAACTGTTGGTTTCCCTGATACCAAGGTACCTGATTCCCCGAAGACAGAAGGACTGCCAGGCGAAAGAAGGCCGCGGTGTTCGGATCCAATGATGGATCCTACGAAGACGGAAGATGAGCAAGTTTGTTACCATGAAGGCGGGGATCTACACGCCGAGGACCTGGGAGAAGGCATGGCGGTGATCCCGGAGGTACCACTGACCACAGAGGAGGTCACGATTGATGATATCCAAGTGGATCCAGGGGCGAATGAACCTGCTGAAGTGGATCGTCTGCGTCAGAAAATCTGGGAGAGCCGACATCTGCTGATTGGTAAAGGTAATGCGTTACCGCCCGCTGCCCGCGGAGTCAAATGTGACATCGATGTCGGTGACGCGAAACCGATCGCTCAGAGGGTGAGGAAGGTGGCGCCTCAGCTCCGAGAAAAAATATCGGATCTGATTAAGGGCCTGCTGCAAGCCAAGATCACCAGTTTCTCAACGTCCCCGTGGGCATCCCCAGTGGTATTCATCATCAAGAAGAAACGGGTGGATATACATCTGTGCATTGATTACCGGCTGGTAGCAGCCTGACTCGATTGATGAGGTATTCGATGCCTCTAATCAATGAGCTGTTGGAATATCTGGATAAATCACTCTGGTACTGTTCTCTAGACATGGCCCAGTGGTTTCTGGGTGGTTACTATGACGGATCGAGCTCGCGCAATATCCGCGTTCATCACACCGTTTGGCCTGTTCGAGTGGACCCAGATGCCGTTTGGATTGAAGAACGCACCCCAGATCTACCAACGCCTGATTGATAACGCCCTCTATGGGTTCACCCGAATACCGGAGCCCGAAACGGGTGGATCCGGGGAAGGCCATACGGAAGTGGATCCATTCGAAGCGGGGGAGCCAGGGGATCCTGGGACCCCGTCTGTGTTAGGACACAGATCTTACATCGACGACATTCTAATCCCGGCGAGATCGTGGGATCAGTTATGCAAAAGAGTGACATCCCTACTGGAGGCGTGTACTAAGTGGAATCTCTCTATCAGTGTGGTAAAGAGCTATTGAGGAATGCGCAAGGTGGATTACTTAGGCCATCGAGTTTCCAAGGAGGGATTGGAGGCGAATCCTAAGGACCTGTCTTCGTTAGCCGATCTGTCCTTCCCACAGTCGTTGCGGGCGATGCAATCCTTCTTGGGCAGTTTGAACTACTACAGTCGGTTCATCGAGGATTACGCCCTGTTTGTCGCGGTACTGTATGAATTGAGAGAGGTAGATTTTGCTGCGATGACCACTCCAGCCGTCCGGATCAAAATCCAACAAGCTCTGGCCCTGGAGATGTCGGATCCACGAAGGAATCCAAGTGGTACGACGCCAGAAGAGGACCTGAAACAGGAGCTGGATCCACCCCGGGACCAACGGAGAGAGGATCCAGTCTGGATAGAGACGACGGATCAGAACATGGAAAAGGCAGAATCTCGGTGGATCCAAGCTCAACACGCATTCGTGGAACTGAGGACCAGGATCGCGACCACGCCTATCCTCCGTCATTTCGATCCAGAGCGTCAACCTACGGTAATAGTTTATGCCAGCGACTGGGCAGTCTCAGCAGCTCTGGTACAAGAACATGAGGGGATCTGTCATCCTGTCACCTTCGTCAGCCGGACACTGAAGCCGAATGAACTGAACTGCGGAGCGGTGGAGAAAGAGATACTCGCGCTCCTGCGCGTGTTGGATCTGAATTACAATCTGCTGGTGGGAAGATCCATCCGGATCCTGACCCGACACTCTACGCTAGCCTGGCTGTTCAAGTCGGCCGGGTTACCAGGACGTTTGGGACAGTGGGCAGCTTTACTCTCGCCTTGGACGCTGGAGATTGTGAAATGTTCGAAAGGGGAAGACGAGATCCTGGGAGTCTTGGCCGCGAGCATTCACTCCTAGAGCTAAGATGGATGAGGCGCTGACTAGAGTCGCTCCTAAGAAAGAGCCCAAACGCCGGATCCAGATCCCGATCCCGACGGTACATGCAGACGAGGATCTGTACGTCCTGAGTTTCGATGGATCCGCTCGCGTACGACGCGGAGGCGGGGCGTACAGTGCAATACTGTGGAGACTACCTGGATGGGAAGTTGTACGGGCCAGATCCACTTATGCGGAAGGCCTCCTTGTCAACGAAGCGGAGTATAACGGGCTACTGCTGGATTTGGATCTACTAAAGGGACGAGATCCGAAAAGGCTGGTGATTTGTGGGGATTCAAATTTGGTGATCAGACAGGTGCGAGGTGAGATTGACTGCAAGGCCCCGACCCTAACACTGTTACGGCAGAAAGTGATGATCCACCTGCGTGGTAGGATGAATCACGAGTTGGTGCATGTCAAGCGAGATTGGAATGCCAGTGCAGATAGCTTGGCCAGCGCCGTTTTACGGAATCAATGTGGTGTTGAAGTGGAGAGAGAGGCCGAGCATCAGGATCTCGTTACGTTGAACCGACTAGACGAAGTGGTGGTAGTGGGATCCGGGAAAAGGACAGTCCAGGTGATGGCCGTCACTAGGTCCAGAGGAAGGATTGGATCCAACCCCCAAATTCTAGAGGAAACATTTGTGAAGAGAGTCCGCATCGAGCGGATCCTCAAAGCACAGAACGAGGAAGCGTGGATCCTAGGACTAAAAAAGTATCTGATGGGGGATGTACGAGACCTGAGTCGGGAAGATGCCAAATCCTACAGCATTATCGTACGGATTACGCGGTGGATCTGAATGACTTGCTCTTCTATTGCCCCCCCCTACGAAGGAGAGTCAACGAAGGATCGGAGATGGATTGAATGAGACTGGTGAATGCCAGAAACCATTACAACAGGAAGTTCTTACACCACTATCCACGCTAGCTGGGAGGGCGGACATTCAGGGTATTGGTCGGACCTACCCAACGGATCCGGGAATGTTTTCACTGGAGGGGACTATTCAAGAGCGTACAAACGGTATGTCGGGGAATGTGTGGATTGTGAGACAGGCAAGGGCAGGCCCACAATCGAAGGGGGGTCACCTGGGAATGTCCAAGCGACTTACCCTTTCCAAATCATAGCCATGGGATCATATCCCCTGCGTGGCCCAGGTCGTTCAAAGGATAACACAGAATTGTGAGATTTGGGTGGACCTGTTTACGAGATAGCGTGGTAGCCAAAGCTAGTGGCGTCTAGAACTGCGCAGACACTTGCTGAAATGCGTCCGAGGAGTGCGTTTTCCGAAGATTTGGAGCTAGCGAGATGATTAGACATGATCGGGAGCCAGGCTTTATGTCTGATTTCTTTCGAGCATTCAACCGGATCCTGGGGCAGCGACAGCGAGCAACCATGGCATATCGTCCCCAAGCTAACGGGTCGGCCGAGCGCATGGTACAGACGATCACGAGAGCACTCAAGATGTACGTCCAGGATTTGGATCAGAAGGATTGGGATGAGTACGCAGAACGACTCCCCTCGCGATAACACCGCCCAAGACAGGATCCAGGTGATACCCCATTTTACTTGGTACATGGGTGGGATCCCAAATCCACCCTAGAAGCGGCCATTCCAGTATGCAGTACCAAGAAGAGAAACCGAGATCCAAGGCCATGGCGATACCAAGTCCAGAAATACTACCCGGCAAGCTAGATCCCAGGTGAACGAACGACTGCGGAGTGCGATACAGGATCGAGCGGATCGACACAACGAAGACGCCCGTCCACATCAAATCCAAGTGGGATCGCAGGTGTGGCTTTATTTGGATCGGGTGATAGAAGGGTACGCCCGCAAATTGGCCCATCTATGGCATGGACCGTTCCGGGTGAGCGAGAAGATTAAAGAACACACGGTAAGGCTAGAAACGGCAGGTACCGAATATCGCCTGTTCCCTGTGGTACACGTATCCAAGCTGAAGTTGGTCAAAGAATATCCGGATCGGCCGCAGATCCGTCTTTCGGTGGATGGATCCGATCGCGTCGACTTCGACGAAGTCCTCCTACCGGAAGATAGTTGGAATGTGGATCTCGAAGACGACGAGTTCGAAGTCGAGAAGATCACTGATATGAGGTCAGGGAAGCGAACTAGATACGGACGGATTTACCGTGAATTTCTAGTGTATTGGCGTGGATATGACGAACCCAGTTGGGTAGACGAGGCAGATCTGAACTGTGGAGCATTACTCAATGATTTCTTGAGGGATCGTACGAACCGTAGCAGATTCGGCGTGATGCAGTCTCATGAAGAAGAGTAGGGAGGGGACCCATGGGATGTGAGTTTGGTCATGTCGATGGGAGGATGAAGAAGGGCCCACAGGAAGGGTGTGGGCCAGGAGGAGGAGGATCGCTGATGTGAGTTGGTCACATCAGAAAGAAAGAGAAGACGAATCCACAGGGGAAGGGTGGATTAGGAGGAAGGAGTGAATGGTTATGCATAAGAGTGACGTTTTACGTGCGAGGAGTCCTGTTTGATCTCAAGCACGAGCTTTCAAGGGCCCCAACTATACTGACCCAATTGATCCTGGGTCATTGGCGCTAGATCCGGATGAAATCCAGGCGCAGATCCAACCGGATCCGGGATCCCGCCCAGATCCAGGTGTACGCTGAAAGGGTGGATCCCGCCCAAATCCAGGTGTACACTGAAAGGGTGGATCCCGCCCAGATCCAGGTGTACACTGAAAGGGTGGATCCCGCCCGAATCCAGGGTGTACACTGAAAGGGTGGATCCCGCCCAGATCCAGCTGTACACTGAAAGGCCCGGACTAGATTTCTCAACCAACGAGGGAATGTTATAGACATATTCAAGTAAGAGAGTGTGGATTATGATAGCTTATGCAAAGGGCTAGCTCGACCCAGTTTCCAGTCGCTAGTTACTGCTACGAAATGAATCCACGAAGACTGAAACTGGGGGCGTGGCGTCAAAGAGTGATGAAGAGCAGGTAGTCTTGGGCTGAACGTTGAAGAACTTGCCACTAGACGCTGGATCTGGCGTCCTGGGTGTTGGCTCAAGTCCCCGCGAAACTGGATACGCCAAGGCTCGGCTTCGTCGATCTCTCGCAAGGCTTCCAATAGGCTCGTGGGTTCTGGGCGATGGAGGTTGGGATCCTCCAAGTTGGCTTGACGGGATACGGATCCCGGAAACCAAGCCACCTTATCCCCGCGTCGGGGAAGATGCAAGAAGGATGGATCCAACAAAATATCCACGTCACACCAACCGTCCTGGATTGCCAACACGAGGATCACAAGGACTCTCTTCCAAGCTCGGCCAGCATGGCTACGTCGGTTACCACGCTGCTTGTTGAAGTTAGACAACCAGGTCGAACCCTGCAGTTGATTCCGAGAGATGGGGAACCGGTGAGTGCCCTCCCATATAGCAACCCGGTGCTTGGAGACGAAATCCCGGAACGCACGATCGAATACCCCGAGTCGCCCACGCACATCACCCCTGAAGCTAACCGGATCCGCCGGTGTGGTGACCAGCGTATCCCACGAGGCAGCACTTGTCAGTTCTTCCACGAGAGGTCTGGTGACGAGCGAATCCAGGTACCCGGCCCTCGGGATGGCATCCGCCGTCCGAGGGAGTATCCACTCAGCTCGAAAAGGCAACTCAGGGAACAGGACCGTGATCTTCATTGAGATGACCGCGACCCGGTTCAACTTCTTGGCGGACCAAGGCTCGATGTCTCTGGTAGCGAAGGCCACAGGAGCACGTCTACCAGGAATAAAGGCGGCATCCGGACCGAACGGAGCCACGGGGAGCATCCCTGGCAGTGACGAGTTAGGGGGAGCGGGGATCAAGACAGATCCAGGGGATCCGCCACCGTGAGACGATCCCGGGGATCCGCCCACCATGAGGCGATCCTGGAGAAACCGCCACCATGGGGCGATCCTGGAGATCCACCACCATGAGCGACCCCCCTCCACCGGATCCGGAGGATCCGCCACCAGGCGACCCCCCTCCGCCAGATCCAAAAAGTCCGCCACCACGAGGCGACCCCCTCCCACCATCGCTACCCGATCCGCCGTCACTGTCGAATTGGATCGCGGATCCCGCAGTGTCGCCTCCGGATCCGGCTGTGCCAGCGACTTGTGGAGGCGGCGTCGAGAGGGATCTCCGCCGGGCTTCGGATCGAGATTGGGATAGAGCCCGTCGCGTGTCTTCCTCCAAGGCATCCTCAGCGGCTCGAGCCTCCTCCGAATCCTCCGGACTTTCGTCGTCGTCGTCGTCGTCATCGTCCTCATCGCCCAGAGTGAAGGGATACGGGCCGGAGGACGACGTACGCTTCAACGACGGCCGGATAGGAGGTCCTGAGCCGCCGGACCAGTCGGATTCCTCATCCTCGTCGTCCTCCGAGCTGCCAAGTCCACATCCAGATGGGATGACGCGTTTGGCTTTCCCCTTCCCGGGTCCAGTACGGGCCGGCGGACGTCGTCACCGAAGGACCAGCGGTGGATCCCGTCTTGGACGCCGATCCCGGTTTAGACACGGCCGTAGATCCCGCCTTGGCAGTGGATCCAGCCTTGGATCCCGCTCCCGCTTTGGACGTAGCAACGGATCCAGTCTTGGACGCCGAGGTAGATTTGGATCTAGCGGTGGATCCAGACTTGGATCCTGCACCCGACTTCGAGGGGGAAGCGGAAGTCTTGGACGCGGAAGCGGATCCCGCCTTGGACGCAGAGGTGGATCCCGCTTGCGAAGCCGTTTTAGAGACCGGAATCGTTTTGGGTTTGGCTTTCGGGGAAGCTCGAGCTTGCTTACGGGGACGGGAAGATCCGGTGCTAGGAGCGGGAGACGCACTACGCGGACGTTTCGCAACTGATGGATCTGCCCCGCTTACAGACGGGAGAGGAGCAGAGACGCTGGCAGCACGAGAAGGTCCCGACAAGGGAGGAAGGGGATCCGACTCGGCAGCTGTCACCAGCGCCAGTCGTCAAAGAGCCAAATCCCGCTCCGATAAGCCACGATCAGCAGACATCCAGGACCAGCTGTTGCTGCTGAGTTTGGGCTGCAGCGGAA
>NW_003303721.1:263913-299859 GCF_000142945.1 Phytophthora infestans T30-4 | reverse complement strand
AATGATTCCGATGAAGCGGTGCTGTCAACTTACTTAATACGGTCAGAGGAGACCAAGTATCCAAGACGTTAGATGTATCGTGTGCTAGCAGCAGCTTATTCGACCACTCTCAAAATGAACTTAAATTTCCTCTTCCGAGGTTAGTCTGAGTACTCCTTTTGTTTATCTAGGGTCGCTGCCATGGCATCGCGGACCCTGCTGACAATGCTCAGCTTGGTATCCATAAAGGAGTCCACCTGTTTTCGCAGCGAGACAGGTCTCACATCCGAGACCTGGGAGGAAAGGGCTTTCCGAGCCTCTCCCCCACTTAGAATAGAGGAGTCAGTGTCTCCTCGAAAGGTGAGAGGCACTCTGGGGTGGCGGAAGCCGTTCAAGTAGAACGGCGTGAACCCCGTGGACGCGTGCACCGCGTTGTTGAGCGCAAACTCAGCAACTGGAAGCTGCGTCGACCACGTATGTGGTGCGGCCGCGCACACACTGCGCAGAGTGTCCTCTAGCATTCGATTGACGCGCACCGTTTGGCCATCTGTCTGCGGATTGTCCGCAGTAGACATCTGCAGACGAGTTCCCAGTAAAGGGAACAGCGGTTTCCAAAACGCAGCAGTGTACCGCGGGTCTCGGTCCGAGACAATCGTCTCCGGGAGACCGTGATAGCGGAACACGCCATCGACGAACAACCTTGCGGTTTATTCGCCCGTAATAGTGACGGGAACTGGAGCAAGATGTACCATCTTGCTCAGACGACACACGAACACCAAAATTCCGGTGTTGCCGTGTCCGTCGGCGGGAAGCCCAAAGATGAAGTCAAGACTCATCGACTTCAACAGTCAGCCGGGACGGGCAGGCTCTGTAGTGGAGCCGAAGAGTGCCCTGCGGGTTTGACCTGCTGACATGTTTCGCATGTCTCAACGTACCGGGCGACCCACTTGTACATGTGGGTTCACGAGAAGGACTGAGAGACCGACAGAAAGGTCTTCTCGCGGCCCAAGTGGCCGCTGGAGGGCGCGTCGTGCGCCTCCGCGAGGATATCGAACTTCAGATCCTCGTCGTTGGGTACGACCACCCGTGGAGGATCATGGGGCTCCATCTGGTAATAGAGAAGGCCATCCTTCAACTCATATCGGTGGAGCCGTGAGCGCTGTCGCGACGAGATCCAGTCGGACTTCGCGCTCGTTCCTGCCATAAGGAACTTGACGATAAGCGCGACAGCCTCATCGTCCCGATACGCCATGCGTATCCGATCATATAGATCCGTTGTCACCCGCGTGATGTGGGCCAGCTCATAGTCAGGACGCCGAGAGAGGGCGTCCGCAAGCACGTTGATCTTGCCCGGCTTGTATTCGACGCGGACGTTGTATTCCGCGAAGACGGACAGCCACCTCGCCATCCTTTGGGAGAGGTGAGGCGAGTTAGTCGCCGTCCTCAAGGACGCGTGGTCTGTGTAGATCACAAAAGGCCTAGAGCCCAGAAGGTGAACACGAAACTTCACAAGGGCATATTTTATTGCCAGGAGCTCCTTGTCGTGGACAGGGTAGTTCCGCTCGGCGGCTTTGAGCTGCCTGGACTGTCCAGTCGTGTCGGCCTACAGCAATGCACGTCCAATGGCGTAATCGGAGGCATCGCAGACGACGCTAAACGGCTTCGTCTCGTCCGGCAGGGCCAGGACAGGGGCCTCTTGGAGACTGGCCTTGATGCTGTCAAAAGCATCCTGGTGCTCTTGCTCCCAGCGCCAGTCGACGTCCTTCTGAAGGAGGCTCGACAAGGGCTTAGCGAGTCCGCGTACCCTGCGCGGTACTTCTGAAGGTAGTTGGCCAAGCCCAACCACTTTCGAAGATCTTTCTGGGATCGGGGCGTCGGCCATGCTGCTATGGCCTTGGCCTTGGCTGGGTCAGCCCGAACGCCCACGTTGCTTACGAAGCAACCGAGAACTTTAATCTCTGGTGACGCGAAAACGCACTTGTCGATGTTGGCGTTGAGCTTGTTTCGCTCGCATTACGTCCAACACTCGACGGAGGTGTCCTAGATGCACCTCCATGGCCGTCTTGCCTCCTTCGGAACGGCTATGGACGAATATGTCGTCGAAGTACCTCTGTACGAAGGTACGCAAAGGGCCGAAAAGTTGCGTCATCAGACGATTGAACGTCGCCGGGGCGTTAGACAAGCCCTGCGGCATGACTAGCCACTCCCAAATCATGCCGCTTGAAGTAGTTACCGCGGTGAGCGGGATGTCGCTCTCTCGCATCAGGATTTGGTAGTATCCGTCTACCAAATCCAGCGCGCTGTACGGTACCCTCCCGGCCATGTTGTTCAGCAACACATCCTTTCGTCGGATTGATGTTTGGGCCGGCACCGTTGCGTTGTTCAGCTTGTTATCAGCGTGAACCAGACGCCACTTTCCGTTCGGCTTCCGAATGCAGAAAGGCGGCGTCGAGCGCGGGGATTTCGATTCCCGCACCATGCCTTCCTTCGCTTTCGTGGCGAAGAAGTCATCAATGACCTCGCACTGTTCGCACGGGAGAGGCCATTGCCTCGTGACACAATACTTTGTGCCGGGCACGAGATCCATCTCGTGCCGTACGCCTCGATCCGGTGGGAGTTGGGTCGGTGGGTGTTTGTTCACCACGTCCGCATACTCCGTCACCAAAGGATACACCAGATCCTTGGGGCTCTTAAGTATCTCAGTACCCAAGCGCGTCTGACGCTGGTTGTTCAGGACTTCCAGGACGTTCTCGTCCAAGACAGAGGAGGAGTTCAGCTCCTCCCGAGTGGTCTCAGGTCTCTTGAGTACCGTCTCAGCAATCTCTCCAGCCTTGAGGTTGGCCAGGAAAGACTCAGCCGTCATTTCCTCGAGGTTCAGTATCTCTGCAATCTCTGGCAACGGTTCCAAGTGGACACCAGATGCCTTGACGGGTAAACCGGTCTCGCCATCGAAGATGTGACAACACTCTTCCACCGGCCTTGTCGGAGGAGCCCGGGCCCTGGACTCCGAGTCGCTTGAAGCGACGTCGATGGAACGAAGTCCGGATCCGACTTGAGGCGGCGGCGGCGTCGTTGATGACGGCGACCGTGACGTCGAGCTTTGCTGCCCACGTCTTGGGATGTCGGCGCTACGACATCCGAGGCACTCGTGGCCTCGTGTGGTACCGTGATACCCACACAGGAAGCGTGTTCGACGCCTTCCTCTTCAGTTAAGGTCTGGGCGACCGCGTGGGGTATTGTGTTACCCACACAGGAAGCGTGCTCAACACCTTCCTCTTCAGTTAAGGTCTGGGCGACCGCGTGTGGCACTGTGTTACCCACACAAGAAGCGGATCCGACGTCTTCCTCTTCAGTTAAGGTCTGGGTGACCGTGAGTGGAACTCTGTTATCCACTCTGAACACGCTGTTCTCAGTGTTCGTGACAGCTGCAGCTGTCTGCGGAACTAAGTTACCCGCCTGTGGACCTAAGTTACCCACTTGGCCAGCGCTTTTTCTGGGCGCTGCCACCATCAAACCATCCTCGGAGTCGTTATATACGTCGACGACTCCCAAGCATCTGCCGGATGCTTTGGTACCCTGGCAGCCCTTGCGGGCGCCCCGGGTCCTGCCAGAGGTGGGCACATGACTCATCAATGCTCTGTCGGACTTCGCAGGGCGGCTGGCACCGATAGCCTTGCCTCGCCAGTCGATCCAGGTCTCGTGCTTCTCAAACCAGGGCATGCCCAGGATCATATCATATGGATCCATATCAAGAACACTGAGCTGGTCGAGGCTGTCAAAGTCTTCAAACTTGACGGCCAGATCCACTTGGACGTTAAGAACATTGACGACCTTCCCGTCGGCCAGTTGCACTGACACCGTCCCGTGCCCTTGCTTTCTCTCAAAGCATCGGACAGCTTGTTGCTGTTGCGAGCAACCGTCTCGCGTGCGAAATTCTTTGACGCCCCAGAATCGACCAAGATTCTAAAGGGATGATCGTATCCCCGTACACATCCGTGTACTACGAGCAACCCGCCGCTGCTCTTCGCCGATTCGAGAGTGCGAAGACTCTCTGGGGCTAAGTCCCCGTGGTACGCGCCACCCGCGCACCCATCACGAAGACTTAGTTCTTCCCCAGTAGGGCGCCCCGCCCCTACTGGTTCCCGGCGTTCCCCTGTCCCCGGGATCCTGGCTTCTGCCAGCGACCCTTGAGGACGGGCTTGGGGAAGGACCACCTGTGGAGTCTTTCCGCGGGACATTCGCGCTTGAAGTGGCCCATCTTCCCGCAGCCGAAGCAGCGGATGTCACGCTGTTCGGCGAACCCGAGTTCCGTGGGAACTGGTCCGTTGGGGGTTGCTCGACCGGGAGCCGACAAGGACCATGCTGAGGCCGGCGTCCCAGACCATGCTGAGGCCGGCGTACGCGCCAGGCGATGGCTGTACTTTTCTTGGGGAGTAAATTGAATCGCCTCTTCAAGGGGCTTGACTGCGCCCGGAACAGCTGAGTGCGTGCGGGGCCCACTCGAAGGGCGTCCATGAACACAGTCATCTTGATGTGTTCGCTGAGTGGCTTCCCACTAGAGACGCCGTGAGCTCCCGTATCGCTTGCACATACTCGTGTAGTTCGCGCCTCCCTTGTTTACTCAAGAGGAAGCGCGAACGCTGGCGGTACTCGTAGTTCGCCGGGAGGAACGAGGCTCGAAGCTGTTCGCACAGTTGAGCCCAGGATGTGAAACATCCAGGGGATGTTGCTTCCCGTGTGTACACCCAACTCTTAGCACGGCCGCTAAAGTTAGAGAGTGCAAAGGCAACACGCAGTTGCTCGGTTGAGATCAGAGCCGCGTTCATCGCGAGCTCTACTTCTCGGACCCAGAAGTGAAGGTTTTCGCCTTCCTTCCCTTCATACGGCTTAACCTTCAGCCGTATTGGCTTCGGGTGAGGCGGGTTTGCTTCCGCCGCCGGAGCATGCAGGTTCTCCCGCACATGCACGATGAGGCCCTGCTCGTACGCGTCGAATGCATTGCCGCGCTCGAGCTGCTCAGCCGGTGTTGACACCACCAGGATCTGCAGGGCCTCCATCCCGAAGATGCCTGCCATCTTCCTAACCGACTCGAACTGAGAGTCGTTCATATGGGAGAAGTCGTTCCTATCCATGGCAACGAACTTCGGAGAGGTTCAGGTAGTCTACCCGCGGTGGCGTGGATTGACTACTAGTGCTACCAAGTGTGACGGGGTCACACAGCACCTTGCGCTAGAGGAAGTTATCTTCCGAGAGTATACAAACTCTCAGTGAACGGCAGTTCGCAGGTCCCCTCTTTATTTAAAGAGAGCGAAGCGACCTAAATAAGGTAGATTGTAAATTGAGTATATTTATAGGTAGGTTAAGCTTGGGTTTAATGCAAACTATAAGTTACCTATAGAAATGCAATGTCTGAAAGACCTTGGTACCTTGTACCAAATATCCCGGAGTATGACGTGTCATACACCTGAAGTGTGAAGTGTCACACTTCATGTAACCAGGGTACACTTAGGGCTACGTACCCCGTTACACTCACGGTGTGCACAAACCATATCTGGGATCCCTACTCTTTCGAGGTCTTCAGACTAAGCGTAACTAATTGAATGGGAGAAAGAAGTACCCTTCATAACCGTTTGAGACGTAAATTGGTCAAACTCCTTTCTCGACCTGTTAACTTGGCAACTGAACCTCAAAATTCCTTTCCACGTTTATTACCGTGTTGTTGTTTCGAGTGCAAATACGAGAATATTGAGTGCAAATATATACAGGTCGCTATCTCCTTCTCTTGTCGGGATCGTGTATCTTCTATAAGCCGAAGTAGGAACTTTGACGTAATACTTGAGTAAAATGTATTTTGTCTATTTCTGTTTCTTGAGCGCTTCCTGTAAAAGAAGGAAATTCACGACTGAGAGCTCCCTCATCAGCTCTCTAACATACGAAATTACCTCCTACCAGCTCTCATACCTCCTGTTGTTGCTGTAAACTTCACCATCGTCTCACTGTCTGGACCTCTTGGTTCCACTTTAGACTAGAGACGAAGTTGCCTGCGTCGAGGAGCGGGACTGGTCGGGCGTGACACTCTTGCGCCGCGCACTGAACTGCCGTAGGCGTCGTCTAGAATAGCGAGTCCTTCCTCTAGCCGAAGACTGTGACACACACGTGTTGCCGAAAGACGGCGAAATGACAACTTGCAGCAGTCGTCTCGTTGCCCCCTGAATTCGTAAAATCTATCTACTAGAGAATGTAAATGGATTTCGTCAATAATTTGATAGATTATCGAGTGCAGGTACCAAAACTATAAAATCGTAACAAGTGTTAGCGTCCATATTTGAGCGGCGATTCTTGTCGGAGATACTCATAATCACCAGTTTCCGAATTATATGTTGTTGTTCACTGGAGCTCTTTCCAGAATTTCGGCCTTCCAGTTGATAGTGTGTTCGAACGACGCAGTAGTTCTCAGGATCCCAAGGGTGTGGTTCGATCACCGTTTATATATTGGTCTTCAAACTCGAGACTATCTCCGGGTAGGAGCCAACGCATTCGTCCAACAAGATCAACTTGGCTTTTGTCGCGATATTTGCGATAGACTCCGAGCGCGTTGGCATACAGAGGAGTGCCCAACTTGCTGTTTTGGATGAAGAGGTGAGTTACACAGCGTCGATCGAACGGCGTCTGGCCTCCGTCGAAACCTCGAGCTTGAGTCTACACCATTTAACCATTTACGTATAGGATTATAAAAGTTCGCGAGACAGCCCTCTCAAAGCAGACGTACAAAGTTGAAGGCCTCGTTACCAGCGCTCGAGGTGTCCTCGTTTGTGACGTAGCGCCACAGGATTTGCTCAGCTTCATGTACCGTGCACGGAAGCGGTGTAATCGAAAATGTTTCGATGCGATTTTCGTCGAGGTTTTCTTGCGTGGAGGAGCCAACAAAGAGATTATCGCCTAGCGTCGACATTATCAAGCCCGATTGCAGATGCATCCATGCTAACTTGCTCGAAGCTCTGCTAGCATCGGCTCGTTTGTGTCGACCAAAAAGAAAGGTCGGTCAGCCATCGGTTGAGGCTTTTGGACAAACTTGAATCCCTAAAAGTGCAGTCGAAACGGCGTGAGAGTTCAACTCGAATAGGGAGAAAAGCTTAAGTGTGAGTGGTGCGAGCGAGAATACTGTACCTCAAATGTGTCGCTCCGACCAAGAATAGTGCGCATACCACCGATAAGTTTGGTTTGTTGTGCGTATATCTTTCTCAAGTGGAGATGAGCCCTGGCCGTGCGGTTACGCTCCTCCCAATTGAGTATCGCGCGATCGCGCCATTTAAGTTGTTCGCCTTGTTCTTGATGCAATACCTCAGCGTGTATCGTTCTTGTGTGTGACTGGTTCCTTTCGACTGAAGCTAAAATCTGGATCTGGTGACTCAGCCGATGGGCTTGTTCCCGTAGGGATTCTAACTCCGCTTTCTGACGACGCTGAAGGGCAGTTGAATATGGCAAGCTACCCGTCTTTGCATTGCGAGGTTTCTTCTGAGTTGATCTGCAAGCACGTGTCACTCCTCCTTCCTCCATGCCAGAAGGGATTGTACCGACCGTGGCGTCGTGATCGCAGGCAGCATCGGCGAGTAACACGGATAACATCTCTGAGTCTTCGAGAGACAGCATCGTCTTAGCACCTCTTGAGAAAACTAAAAAGTGACTGGCTGGGTAACCAACTACTGTACTGATACCCTTCACTCTCTTATTATTTGAGACCAGTGCCCCTAACCATTGTATGGTATTCTTTAAATGCGTGTGTGGTTAAATCTCTGGCGATGATTGTGACGCATGTGGATAGGACGGCGACAGACACACTTTCAGACCAGAGCAGATACAATAATATTGTGTATGTTGTCTTTGTTACCATGACAAATTATTATAATCACAGCAAGGGAAAACATGTTGAGTGACGGAAGTCTCAGCTCAAAATACTATTATTGAGCAAATAACTAAAGACTGAACCTAATAAAATAGCATCAAAAGTGATATAATCTCCACTTATTGTACAAGCAATTTTGCAAATTGCACCTAAACCGCAACTTGCAATGTCTACTCGTTATTGGCAACATTTGAGAACATCGTATCAGCATACATCGCTTCCGCCTCTTTGGGATACGTAAGCAAGCTACAAAAACGTATCGCTTTGTCGTTCCGCGTGTTAGATTTGATACATTTTTTGGGAAATGATGCAGGGCTTCTGATTGGTGGACTTTAAGCTTGTATTATAGTTGCCGAGCAACGACCTTCGAAGTGCACTGTTTCCGGGGCGGCGTTAGCCTAATGGGTGATGTTAACGCAGCATGTGCCGAAATACGCGGTGGGGGAGGCACAGCAACTGGAGGATGAGATGTGGGCTTCTCGCAGCTCTGTCCTTTCATCGTGTATCCTACTATCGGATAGTAGGCTATCATCGACATTTTTGAAGTATTGGTGAGGAGTCGCCTCAATCGCTTCGTGATGTGCGGCAATAGCAATGTGGAAGACACAGCAGCACTTAATGCCGTAGTAGAGTCGTCCCCTCTTACCCACGCGCTTACCCACGCGAAAGGGACAGTATTGGCCCCGTGGAAGCCGTCACTAGCTCAACATCAGAGCTCGATCGACCAGGGGTGTGCTGTGCAATAAAATATACTTGAAGTTGGAAGGACACAAATTGTGGTATATTACAACTAGAAGTACATTTTTTACTGAGTGATGGCGATTGTTATTTAGACTTCATCCAAAATCTGTATGCCTGTATTACGCGGTTGTGATGCTTACGTGTTGGAACACAGCCAAAGGCTTTAGATAAACATAAAGGATTGTAAGTGCTCGGTTCTATTGATTTGTCCATCAGCTGTCCATGATGGACTCCATCCTTGCGAAGATCTGAGCTGGACCGAAACGGGAAGTCACGCAAGGACGGGCTGAGAAGTAATCAAGCCGCTTAATATCGCAGTTTCGGAAGAAAGCGGTTTCTGGGGAGAAATATCAAGCATTTTTGGTTGCGGGTCTAGGCCTTCACGCATTGATCTGATTAGCTAATAGAATGGATTAAATTGGGATATGGCTGCTCAACGAAAGGGGTTTAAATGAAAGAAAAGCGAAGGCTATTTGCTCTGACGCACGAACTAGCCCCCAAGAGCTAAGCACCGGATGTTGAGCGGCATCTTTAATTACACTGTTAATTAGTATTGTATTAAGCTAAAAGAAGGATCCGATTTCTATCGTTGTCGGACATTCATCCTCAATTCTTAAAAAGCTTCTAGTAATATATCGAGATGATTCCATATGTAAGTAAAGCTAGCAGCGTCGCAACTAGGAACAAAATACACTTAGATCTCATCTTTTCGTCAGCCACAAACGCTTTCAACTCAATCTTCTCGGATAGTGCGTAACCCACGCAACCAAGTCTTGTAATTTATCTAAATGCAACCTCGTATTTTGCCACCACCGTCCAGAACTACGCGCTTGAAGATTCGCGATGCGTGACACTCAGTGTAAATGGGGCTACAAGGAAGTGGCTACATGTAGTACGAAGCTCCAGGTTGGTGTGAGATACACCAATCGTTGCATTTGGCAGGTTGGTGTCTAGGGCATTCATTGGTTGAAAGTCAATCTTCAACCAATTAGAATTGTAGGATTCTGCTAGCCATTCGTTGGCAAATATCTTACGTTTAGAATATTAGATTAGGAGGAAAAACGAAACAAAACAAATAAACAGTCTTAATTTTACCTATTTAAGTGTATCTATACATCAGAAGTATAGTTGATATAAGTGAAACCCATCTTATGCCTTCTAATACACGTGTAAGCCGAAGAAGTTAGCTTAGCATAGGCCCATTATACTCAGTGACTTGTATCTTCCAGCAGCGGTAGTACCACCAAGTCCAGTTGCTCTTGTGCGCACGATCAATCCACCTCTAAAATCATTGCATGCCAGCTACAAAGACGACGCGTTGGCTGTGTACGCGTGGACGAGTGTCAATAATTTCAATATTTGCAAACACAAGGGGGCGTATATCCCTGCTTCGAAAAAAGGCGAAGCTTGCTGGGTACTTAGAGTGCGACCGTGCAAGTAAGCTCAAATACTACGGGCCATCTTCCGGAAGGTGATCGTGTAGGATTAAAATACATTTTCGATGCCCGAATTCGGCCAACTCGAGCGCAGTAAGCAAAGCATCATCCGAAGAATGAGTATCTAAATGGCATTCTAGACGAGGGCGCTCATGTGACAGCTATTCCGCCTCAGAAGATGTCCGCATTTATGCTTCTCATATCCAACGTGTTCCGCGTAAACAAGGTGAGGTTCCTGCACGTGCCTTACACCTTTCGTTAGAGCGCAGACATCTGAAATTTGCAAGATGTCAATATATGGTTGATGAAGACGTCGACGCCATGATTATTTCAAAAGCTTTATCGAACGTAAGCCACACATCACACCCGAAAGCGTTATCGACACACCGGCAGCGTTGCTGTCTTAGCTTTAGCATCAGAGGGAGCCGTTCGGCTCAAAGCGTCACTAATCCGAATTCCGCAGGTCACTTACAGCTCACAACCTGGGCTCAAAGTTAATATAGTATTTTTATGTTTCGAAACCAGAAGTGTTGTATTTAGTATTATTGCGGCCACGCTATCCAGGGGTAAATGTATCTGTATAACGATCTGGCATAGTTGAACCTTGTCAATGCATGACTTGTTACTTTCTGCCAATGTACTGATAGGTCTTGTTAACTCTCCGACTTATATACTAAGCGTTTGATAACTCTTCGGATTACTCCGTACCCCTGTGTGCTTCACAAGCCCCGTTACACTCTTTCCCACGAAGATGAGAACATTCAAGCTCTCGAAACTTCCTCAGTGAGGACACGTCTTGTCAAGACGGTGGAGATTACTACACCTCACACCAGCGTTGTACAGCCTTACAAACTCCCAAACGCCTACGCATCGTTGACGCTTAGCTTCTCGTCGTCGATACATGACCCAATGATCCCAGCGCACCGCGTATCTCGTTCTCAAGCTCGCGCTCCGCGCCTACTCCAAGTGATGCAAACTGCTTAGAGCTAGGCTCTGGACTCGTTTGAGCCGTCGTCAACAGCTTAGCGACAGAACACTCGCTTTACAAGTGATATGTCGGTGATACGATCCCACCACGGCGCAGACATTTTGTTCCATGAGCGATTGTTCACGCTTGGTCAAGCTTAAGGGCAACCTACTTCTAGCTCAATGGTCGAGCATTTATCTTGGAGAACCACAGGTCGGTGGGTCAAGCCCATAAGGGCAGAGCCCTCTCGTTCCATGAGCTATAGCCCTAGCCTGGACAAACTTTAGAGCATTGCCCTTGTAGCTCAATAATTGAGCGTTGGCTTTAAAAGCCACATGTCGGTGGTTCGATTTCACCCGGGCGCAGCCCCTCATACAATGAGTAGTCCGTACTCGGACAAGCTTACGTAAATCACACTAACCACTTAAATGCTAGAGCGTCAGCTTGGAAAGCCGACGGGCAGTGGGTTCCCCGTCCGGGACACACCACTTTCGTTATTACCGCGCAACCACACTTGGATCAAGCTCATCGAGCAACTTATTATGAAACAAATATGCGTCTATCAGGACGCTTGTGTCTCAATAATGTTCAGCACGACACAAAGCACATATTTCCTTTCGGACCACGTCCCCAGCACCACGAGGTCTCTCCTCCCCCTGCTTCCGCTTTGAGCACCGCGCATACGTACAAGATGGCTGGAACAGCCATTGGTCAGCACCTCAGCTCAACTATTGACCTGTTCTCTCCCACTCTGGCGGGAGGCGCCCAGCGCCTGGCGACGCTGTCGCACGTCATGAGGGCGCCAAAGCACTGGATGTGCCCGGTCGTCAGCGTCCACGACGTCAGGGCAATCTTGCCGGGGAATAACCTTAACCTCCCATGGGTTCTGTGGGTGAGCCACTTCGCAAGATACTGGGTACGCCCCTGGCGTCTACCCCGTGCTCCACGTGATAGTAGAGCTCGGTAGCGCTTCGCGCAGAGCGTGGGGAGACCTTAACTCAGCTGCACTCTCGCGGAGAGAGTCAGCTTTTGCCGGAACGACATTTGCGTCCACACGACGTCTGCGTAAGCGACGCGAAATGTCCACATCCACCGCCCATCGGTCGATAATAAGCGTCTATCCACTTTCTGGATGGATTACAGTCACTATAGTTGACGCACAACCAGATCTCGGACCTTGTGTGTCCTGCATCCCGATAACTTTGCTACGCGGCCTGTGGCTCTACCCCTTTCTATTTTTAGTCTGCTGTGCGTCACGGTGTAGGCACCTCAGTCCCAGCCGCGACTACTCGTCTACCAAGATATAACAGACATACGCAAGCGTAAGCCCACCACGGCTGATGTCCTGCCCTCCGTGGTTCTTCCACCTGCTACCTTGCAGCTGTCTCTAGCCCATCCATCGTTGGCAACAACGCCTCCGCTCTCACCTGAGCGGGGACTTTATATGGCTAAAGCAAACCAACAAAGATCACCGGGCATGCATTTTCTTTGGAAGGTTGCGTCCTTCGAAACAACGTCCCATACTCCTTCACCACAGGGCGAAAAATCTATTAGGATCGATCATCCACTTCTTGCGCTCAGCTACTTCTTGGTGTCCTCTACGACCGCGTCATCCACGGCGGACGAGGTGTTCAACCCCTCTGAGGTCTTAGCATGGCCACCTCGCCTAAGGCGCCTACCTTCAAGACTTCGCCAAGCTCGTCAACGGACATCTTGTCCAGCTCTAGCAGAGCAACCATAGCGGTCAGGACACACGGCGGAAGTCGCCTTTGGCCTCCCCCGTCACGCCATTCACGAGTGTGTTCAGCTGTTCATAGCAATCACGTGGAGCCTTACCGCTCGTCACGCTGGACACCTCGTTTGGAAGCCGTCACAGAAACCCTGCGTCTGCTTCCTCTTAACATCCGCGACCGTTCCCGGCAGGGTGAGGGAGGCTGTTAGTGTATTGGTTATCCACTATAAAATATATTTGGGGGGAACTAACCGCTACAATCGGCCTTGCTGCGCTCTGGGCTTCAAGAAAACATGACATTAGAACAACACCGTCCAGTAGCCGGAATATACAATGCGATCAACAGTGCGGTAGTACAACATACGTACATTGTGTTCAGTTATCCACGTTATGTTAGCGTTTGCTGTTAGCTCCTACTTCAATCGTCCAAGGCGTCGGCATCCACCCAGCACTTATCACAAGCACATTTATACCACGTCTCGTCTCCGTAATGAACCGTTATTTGTGCCCCAGCCTTCACGTTTTCTATCATTCGCACCAACACTTTCACATTTCTCCTACTGTGCAACTCCACGAACACGGCGTTGGGCCCGCACGCATGGGAAATGAAACGTGTAATGCTGCCAGCATTCACTGCTTCGACGTTCACAAACTTGTTCTTAATCGACCGCACGTTGTAGAGCATAGTGTAGCCACTGTTGTGTTTAAGCGCTTGGTAAGGCTGTCCTTTATCCAAGCCGTCGTACTCAAGCAGAACGCCCGCGTACTCGCCCACAACATCGCCCACATCCAAATCAGCAGTTGTAAAAAACACCTAGTCCCACGCGATGAGTGTCAAACAGCTGGAGAGTAGACCGCACAACAGGAGCGTTGTTGCATCGGGCATTGAGATTGCATGTCTTTTTTGTACAGCTAACAGCCGATCCCACGTTAGCGCAGGTATGCACGAAACAATCTCCTAAGCAGCAACATGATCCGTAGTCTCCCACGTCCTTGAATCTAATCTTGGACGGATTTAGGCACTCGCCAATCTTTTCACGTCGTCGGGCCACTCAACCTCGGCGGGGAGGTGATCTATGTCCTCGTCCGGCTGCGAGAATACTGGGCGCCGTTCGTGAAGATTACAAAGAGGTTCTAGCACTCCAGGCATTCGTAGGATAGCCTGTACCTTGTGCGCTTTTAGCGAGCGTGCATGATAAATCTCTGTGCCACTGCGGGTGACACCTTACTTCAATTGGTGGCGCCTCTTTTTAGATCGAGGTACACTCCAAAGGCCAGGGCGTCGCTTCGCCTGATGGCGTATTTTTGAGCGCTCCCACCGCGTAGGAACAGGTTTGACGTACTCGTCAGCTTCAACCAGCTCTAAATCGGTAAATTGTGTAGGATTTGAATGCGTCCTTGGCTCATCAGATGGCTGCGCGGATTGGTCAGCTTCTTCACCAGCTAAGGCTCCGTCATCAAGTGCACACGCGCGGATAGCCTGGGCGTTCAGCTCTCCATGACAAACCTCAGACGTAAGATCGATCACAGACGATTCGCCGGCTTTACGGTCTCCAGTAGGATTTCCCTCACACGTAGCACGTTGGATATACGTATTTGATTCACTTTCGGGAATTCTTTTGCGTTTTTCGTATGTTTCCACAGCTCCGGAAGCGTCGACACAGTCATACTCCCTTGGCGACGGTGATTGGTCGACACATTGAGCCACTGAGGTCGCACCGGAGGTGGGTTCGGCCTCACCTCGCAGTTGACCCATCGTAGCATTAATTGCATCACTCACAGCGCTCGACATAGCCTTGCACAGAGCGCTTGCCATCATCAGCCGGTCTATCTTGCCGGCCTCGAGCTGGTATGACCGTAATTTGCGCCATTTGACGTGCTCTAGGCTTAGTTCGCACCCCAGAACGTCGCGTCTGCGACGCATGAAGTTTGTGAGGGGCAGCGATTCTCCAGTGTCAATAGATACTGGCAGCTCATTTCCAGGAGTATCGTCGACACTTAGAATCACTGCTACTCTAAGGCCTCGTGGGTCGCCCGTCACAAAGCACCTCGAGTAGTACTCGATCTCTTCGCCTGCCGCGAGTGTCTCCGCAGGGAGCACCTCACCGCTGAGATCCGGCATGTTGCTGTATGGATCGCACAGAGCAACGCTCACTCTCCTCGCTTCTTGTGTTTGAATTGCAAGGCGTTTGCAAAAGTAACAGACCATACAGTTACTTCTCCAAGTATTACTTCTGCTACTTTTCTGGTTTTGCAACTTCTTGATTACTTCAGTTTACTACTTTAGTGTCACTTTAGGTCTTAGGATGGGGAACACGAGCTGTGCAATTAAAAAGGCCGCTCTGTGTGGTTTGTTTCTGTATTACCATATTGTACTGTATTGTGTTCAAATCTTCCCGGAATTGTTGTGTTGAAATGATTTAGTCATGTGTATCTACCATTTTCTCCGCGCAACCCTTGTCGCTGCCTAGCGCACTGCACAGGTGCGAGCTTCCCGGCTTTCCGGACTGGAATCCACTGGATGACCGGTCTTGCAGGGCAAGAACTGCCTTTCTTTTCCGTAACACAATTGTTCTCTCGGAGCGCCGTAACTCTTAGCCAATCAAATTGCAAAATTTTCGATAGGGTCTTCGAGGTTGGAGCGTATTGCGCCAGCAACAAGTCATTCAATGCAGTCTACAGTTGCATAACAAATCTGAATTCCACAACTGTGGTGCGCATCACGACCACAGTTCTGTGCAACACCGTTTTCTAGTTAAAAAGAGACATTTCCGCCAGGTTGCGGATGATTATTGGCACTTCGTCGTAATTATGATTACTGTCGTAAATTAAAAGTCGATCTCATTTTCTTTCCCGGGTAAAGTTTCCCGTCTAGACGACGACTTACTATCGACATTACCGGTAATGTAACAGTCAAACTGCGGGAATCGATCTACCGTATTGCTAATGCTCTGGTAAATGGCGTGTTTAAATAAACCAAGCTTCAACGTACATCACACAGTATCGGTGTACAGATCAGATGGATACTGTCGTTAGTTTTGTAGTGCTACACGTCTTACACTCATATTTTATTGTTGTAGATCCGGTTGATGATGTCGCTAATAATACCACCTCGGATGTAGTACATGTAGTCGCTCCTCAAGGCTCGGCAGTAGGGGAAAATATCTGGCTGAGGTGATCTCACTTCGCAAATTTCTCTCAAGCGCGACTGTCGTAGCTACAGTTAAACACGTCATTCAAGATACCACCTTCATTGTAATATTGATCTCCTCAACGTGATGAAGCTACGCGAAGGAAGAACCAGTCCAGTGGTTACCGATGATGATTACCATGCACTCAAGACAAGTAGATCTATCGGACACCGGTTCTCTGAAGGGGACTCGATCGAAGCTGAGTCGAAAGAGAATCCACTGGATACGGCCGGGATTCTGTCGGTCATGACAATCTGGTGGCTACATCCTCTTCTCAGGCGTGGCTTCGAGACTCCTCTCGATGAATCTAGCGTCTGGGATCTTCCTGCTGCCGACCACTACAAGAGAAGTTTGATTCATTCTACTTCTCCGCGACCAAGCCAAAAACAGGACGCCAGGATTACGATGAATTGCCAGAGCCGCCTTGGGAGTGTGTAAAGCGCACTTGCAGCGTTGCCTTCGGGTGCTACCTTGCGAGTGCCTGTCTCACTTTACTTCAACCATTTCTGATCAGGGCCATCATCAAAAACATCGAAGGTGAAAGCAACATGTTTGGCATTTCAACGGGATACGTACTGGCGATACTACTGGGACTAGCAGCCTTCTGCGGGGCTACGGCTATTAGCGTGGGTCAGTTTCTTGTCACCCGAGTTTCATGCAATGCGCGTATGATTGTAATTAATTGTGCCTACCGGAAGCTGCTGCGTTTGTCAGCCGCAGCACGACGAACGATGGATACCGGAGAAATTCTAACGTTTATCGGAGTCGACAGTGATCGAGTGTCAGAGGCGTACAAACTTGGAATTTGGTGCATTGTCTCGCCCCTTATGCTTGTCACCGTGAGTATTTTTGTCGGTCTTCAGATGGGAATGACTGTTGCATTAGCTGTGGCTATTACCAAAGTGGTCATCGTGCTCAGTTCTCTTTCCCTGGCAAAACAAATTGGAGCTTACCGTCGCCAAATCTCCAGCATTGGTGCGAAACGTTTGAAAGTCACGAACGAAATGCTTCAAGGCGTTCGAGTGGTGAAGCTCTACGGCTGGGAAGATGTGGCAAACAACTTGATTCGTGATATTCGAGAGCAGGAGATTCCTTGTTACGGAAGTTTAACCATCTGCGTCTTGCAAGCGCAGTGCTTATATTTCTAGCGCCCACTCTTCTTAATTTGGTTTGCTTTCGCAACGACAATCATAGTCGGTGATGGGCTGGATGTGGCATCGGCCTTTTTTATTGTGGCACTTACGACCGCATGTCGAACTCCGTTCAGTGTCTTTGCGGATGCGTCGGTTCAGTAGCTGAAGCTGTGGCACACAAAGCGTTTGTCAGAGTTTCTCTCGGCCGATGAAGTCATCGACAGCAGCGGCAACGAAATAACTGGAGGACAAGAACCGCTAATCTCGATAGAAGGTGCAGATTTCAAATGGGACGACGAGTCTGCAATACCAACACTATCCAACATCAACCTGACACTCATGCCTCGAACACTAACCATTGTAGTCGGGGCGGTTGGGAGTGGCAAGTCCAGCCTCGTCAATGCTATCCTGGGAGAGATGACACAAGTCCGTGGAGTGCGTGAAGTTCAGGGCAGTGTAGTATATGCAAGCCAGCAAGCGTGGATCCAGAACCAGACAGTACGCAACAACATCCTTTTTGGTGAGCCATACGATAAGGATCACTATCGAAGTGTACACCAAGGCGTGTCAACTAGAATCTGATTTTAAAATGCTGGGCCAGGGAGACCAGACAGAAATTGGCGAGAGGGGTATCAATTTGAGCGGTGGACAAAAGGCGCGGGTTTCCTTAGCTCGTGCTATGTATCGAGCTCGTAGATTCGATTTCGTGGTGTTGGATCCGCTGAGTGCGCTCGACGTACATGTGGCGAATCGAGTTTTTCTCGATGGCATTGATGGCATTGCGCAGGATAAAACTCGTGTTTTAGTGTTAAACTCACACTACCACTTGTTGCGCTTTGCGCACAGGATATTGGTCATGTCCGACGGAAAGATTGTGGGCGACGGCTCTTTGGCGGAACTCGAACGGGACCTCTCGTTCCTACTGACACCACCAACGAACAAAGCAAGTGATGTATCGAATGACGAAAGCATCGATCCAAGCGCCAAGGAGCCAGTTTTCGATGGGAGTAAAGTAGCCGACATTGAGAAGGTATCGTCACGAAAGCTGGTCACTCAAGAAGAGAGGCGAATAGGTTCCGTTCGCATCCAGACGTACCTCGACTATCTGTCTGCTTCCGAATGGGATGGACGAGTGCTTTGCGGGGCCATTGTTGCTCTCTTTACTGTTGCCCAAGCTGCCCTGTTTTTCTGCGATTGGTTTCTGAGTCAATGGTCTCGAGGCTCTGTAAACTTATCGCAAATGAGCTCATTGGGCGTTTACGCGGGGATAGTTGTGATTGCGTCTTTGCTTGTCTTCGCACGATGCCTCTTCTTCATCCGGACTTTCATGACGTGCTCGATTAAGATTCACCTCAAGTATCTTCGCAAAGTGCTGGCTGCGCCGATCCCAACGTTCTTCGACGTGACTCCCATTGGACGAATTCTGAATCGATTCTCAAGAGATCTGGACGAGGTTGACAACCCGTTGCCGTACTGGGGGATGTGGCTCCTGCTGTGTGTTTTCCAAGTGGCGTCCTTCATCGTCTGCGCCGCTTTAAATCCATTTGTACTACTCGTGTATCTTCCCGTGGGCTATGGTTGTTGGTTTGCCGCGAAGGTCTACTTATCTTCAGCTCTTGAGCTAAAGAGGCTTGACAGTGTGACGCGATCTCCTTTTCTCAACTTGGTGTCCGAGACGATTGCAGGGCTGGACACAGATCGATCTTACAACATGACTGGTGCTTTCGCAAAGCGATGCGAAGAACTTCTCGACAACAACATCAAGTTCAACTTTATAACGCAGGTGGCATCCCGATGGTTTGATATGCGGACAGATTGGTTTGTATCTGCCATTTTATGCTCCGTTGCTCTTCTAGCTGTTGCGAATAAATCGACGATGGGAGCTGCCGCTGCACGCCTGAGCTTAACCTACGCAGCACAGCTGTCGTCCAGCTTCCAGAGGATGACGACGCTTTCGACTCGTGTGGAGAGCATCATGACGTGCTTTGAGCGTATTGCGCACTACGGCTCACTTGACGAGGAGGGAGACGAGTGCGCTCCTACAAGCAAAGACGCCCTTTCTCCAGAGTGGCCTCGCTGCGGCAGTATCGTCTTTGAAAATGTCACACTACAGTACCGAAGAGACCTACCGATCGTACTCAAGAGCGTGTCCTTTTCCGTTAAAAGCGGCGAAAAGATTGGAATATGCGGTCGAACGGGGTCCGGAAAGAGCTCACTGATGAGTGTACTCTTTCGCGTCGTGGAGTTCCCGAACAGCGGTCGAGTTCTCATTGACATTGTGGATATCTCAACTATTACACTGAGTCAACTACGCTCGAAATTGACAATTATTCCGCAAGATCCTATGCTGTTCAGTGGCTCGCTGCGTTTGAATTTGAGCCCACATGCGGACAAAAGTGACACGGAGTTGTGGGAAGCGCTGCGTAAGGTGCATTTGCATGGCACAGTGTCGACGTGGGGCAAAGGACTTGACTTTGAGGTGGCCGAGAAGGGCGACAACCTGTCTGTTGGACAGCGACAGCTACTTGCATTGCACGAGCGCTCATTCGGGACAGCAAGGTGATCGTGATGGACGAGGCCACTGCCAATGTGGACCAGGAATCGGACAAGTTGATCCAACAAACAATGAGAGAAAGATTTGGAGGCGGTGGCCAGACAGTGCTCTGTATTGCACACCGTATCGACACAATTATGGACAGTGACAAGATTGTGGTCTTGGATGCAGGTGAAGTTGTGGAGTTCGACACTCCGAGTGCACTATTGCAGATAAGTAATGGACACTTCAGATCGCTTGTTGGTTCTACCAAGGCCCCTATCATCGAGTAGACCAGCTGTAGACCACAAAAAAAACGTAAGAATTTTTTATTCGAAACGAAATAACAACGATGATTTTGTCGTTCTTAAAAAAAGTTTTACATCTGACATGAAACGTAGATTGGAAGTAGCACAGATTTTTCAAGCTAGCTTTATAGCGACAGATTGGCATGCTTCGCCACTTTGCTTTCCAGATGTTGGAAACCGCATTCAGGTTGAAGCAGAATGAGTTCTTTACATCGTCTTTTGGAACTAGCTAGCAGAGTGATGGTCAGAAAGGCAGCCCAGTGCGGAATCGCCGCACTGCTGCCAGTCCGAAAGTTTCCTTTAACCCAACAAGTTGTGTGTGAGTGCGCTAGATCGTGTTCTGTTAGGGTTCTGAGCCCAAATACAAGCAACCTACAGCGCTACACGTTAGTAAACGACACTCAAGCAACAAGATGTCATCCTCAAGCGACTCCGAAGACGACCGACACAGCAGAAAGAAGGACAAGAAGTTCCACATCAACTCATCCGGAAACCCAGTGAACTGGGGGGGAGAGAATTGGCCTTTCTACAAGAAGACCATGGTGGTGGCATTCCAGAAGAGTCTGCTGGAGCAGATTGCTGTCGGCAACGTGACAGAAGACGCTTCGTGGAGTCAAGACCAGAAGGATGAGCACACAAAAAAGCAAGCGAAGATCCAGATGCTGATCTTAGACTCGCTGACAACGAGGCTCACTCAACAGCTGATGGACCAGGAGACTGGGACCGATATGTGGGCGGAACTGTGCAAGATCTACGAAGGGAAGAACAACGACGCCACCAAGGCGCAGAAGGTGTATCGCCTGCAGGGCGAGCTACACAGGACTCACCTGCGCGCGAATGGTGACGTGCGAGGGCATTTGTATGCGATGTTTCGCATTAGGAACGAGCTCGCAGAGCTCGGATCACCATTGAGCAACCTTCAGATGGTCGACATGTTGCTGCGAAGCCTGCCAGCGCAGGTTTGCTACAACGAGCTTCGTAGAAAAGTGCTATTTAGCTCGAATATGAGCCAAGTACACACCCGCTCTTGTACGAGAATTGATTCTCACCGCTGAGACTCGCAGTAAGGACTGGGAGAAAAGTGCATTTGGCAATAACCAAGGCAAGAAAAAGCAAGGCAAGGCTTCTAGCGGACTGAAGAGTAGTCAGAACAAGACTACGGGAGATGCAAACAAGAAGAGAACGGCAAAGGCAGACGTCGAGTGCTTCAACTGCGGTGGTAAGGGCCACTACAAGCATCAATGTCCGGACCTGGAGGACAAACCAGGGAGAAGAAGAGTGCAAAGGCAAAGATGGCACGGTCTGATGTCAAGCCCGCGGCTCAAGTTACAGCGGATGCGACCGTTGAGGATACACGCATGCACAAGCGTGAAGTGGTGTTGGGAGAAGTAGTGAAGCGAGTGGCGAAGGACTACGATTCCAGTCGTTGGTATTTCAACAGTGGGACCAACGCCCATATTGTGGCGAGCAAGGAGTACTTTACGGTACTGAATAACATGGAAGACAGCGACTGGAACCCGACAATTTCGGGCTTCGCGGACGGTGTCGACGCCCAAGCAGAAGGCTTTGGGACGATTTTGCTCGCGACCATGATAGACGAAGAGATGGTATTTGCTTTTGTCGAAGATGTGTTATACGTGCCGAAAGCTGGTTGTAACCTGTTCTCACCTGGACAAGCACTGGAGCAAGGCTTCAAGATGTCGTGGGATCAGACGACACTGCTATTTGGTATGTCGAAGGACAACACGGAGGTAATTCGAGCAAAGCATGAACATCGACTGTGGACATTTGACGCGCACAACATCGGTGGCGTTCAAGTCAACAAGAAGTCTACTGCTGTTAGGAAGCAGGTAGTGGCAAATTTTGCGGTGACGGATGGAGTCGAGGACATCGACGTCTGGCATGCGCGTCTGGGGCACACATGCCCGGAGTACATTCGCCTTATGGTCGGCCGTGGATTGGCCAAGGGCATCATGCTGAAGAAGCGTGGGAAGATGGATTGCGCTGACTGCCATTTCGGCAAGCAGAGACGCAAAACCTTCCGAAAGAAGTTGGAGCGGAACATCGAGAAAGTGAACGACTTAGTGTTTGCCGATTTACTGATACCTGGACTTCACAACGGCACACAGTACAGTGCAGTGTTAGTCATAATGGATGGTTTCTCTCGTTTCATTACGACATACCTGCTGAAGTCGAAGACTGAAGGCGAGGTGAATGGATACATGAAGCAATACATTGCCTGGGCCGAGCGGCAACACGGACGTCGTGTTGATACAGTGATCACTCGACGGTGGGATGCTGCAGCTCGTGGCGAGAACGATGCCAACATTGGGCCAGTGAAGCAAGTTCTCACGGACAAAGGCAAGGAATTCCGCAACAACTCAATGGAGAGCTGGTATGCTGAGAAAGGAATTGTCCACACGAAGGTTGGTCCAAAATCTTCACAGCTGAACTTGGTGGAGAGGACACATCAGACACTGATAAACATGGTCAAGACTATGATGCACGACTCGGGGCTTCCGAAATCGTTTTGGACGCATGCTCTACAGACTGCGGTCTATCTAAAGAATCGAGTCTTCTGTAAGGGAGCAGGGCGAACCCCGTACGAGATGATGTACGGTACGAAGCCAGATCTTCATCACATCCGCGCGTTTAGATCTCTGGTGTACTGTCATACACCGGCCACAATGCGCAAGAAACTAAGTGCGAACTGCAAAGTGGCTTTTTTGATCGGCTATCAAGAAGATGTTGTCAGTGTACTTCCCTACCGAGCATCAGAAAGGCTTCGTTGCAGATGTGAAGGTAAATGAAAACATCAAGTACAAGGACCGCTATGGGAGTGCCTTCAAGTCGAAGGTGAACAAGTGGCTGCAGACTTTCGATGAGTTTGTGCAGGATGGTGCTTTCGATGATGCAGAAAGTGATAGTGATGAAGCGTCTCAAAGAACACAGATCTAACGCACTCACACACAACTTGTTGGGTTAAAGGAAACTTTCGGACTGGCAGCAGTGCGGCGATTCCGCACTGGGCTGCCTTTCTGACCATCACTCTGCTAGCTAGTTCCAAAAGACGATGTAAAGAACTCATTCTGCTTCAACCTGAATGCGGTTTCCAACACGCCCTCCTCCGAAGTGAATCGGTCACTGAGGAAGATGCTGCTTAGACAAACCGATCATGGCGCACAATACCTCGAGTCGCTCGCCAGCCAGTGCCTTTGTCATTATGTCGGAAGGGTTCACCTCAGTTTTGACCTTCCACAAATCCACGGTTCGTTTAGCTACTTGGTCTCTGATGTAGTGCCAGCGTAGCTCGATGTGTCGCGTTCTGCGACTGTAGGTCGGGTTCGTCGCCATAACGTAGGCGGCCTGGTTGTCAATTCCCATGCGAAAATTGGTCTTCAAGTCTGGGAAAACTTGGATTAGCACGTTGCGTAATCCTTGGCCCTTCCATACAAGCCTCGCACGCAGCTACGTACTCCGCCTCTGCGGTAGATTGAGCAACAATGCTCTGGCGCCTCGACGCCCAGGATATCGCTCCACCGGCCATACAGTGGACAAAACCTGTTATGCTTTTGCGTGTATCGGGGTCGTTCCCCCAATCCGAGTCACAGTAGCCGTCGATAATTAGTTCCTTGTCTTGCTCTGCTGCTTTGGCACGGGTGTACACTATCCCTTGGGTTTTGATTCCGATTAGGTACCGCAGCACTCTCTTGGCAGCGCCAATGTTCTGCTGCGTAGGATTTTGAACGTAGCGACTGAGTTGTCCAACAGCAAACGCTAGGTCTGGGCGAGTGCAGGTCGTCAGGTACATTAGCGACCCTACCAGTTCACGATACGGAAAGTTCTTGCCGTTCGCAGCCACTTGCTTGCGCTGGTTTGTGTCAGTGTCCTTCACGGTAAGACGCAAAGTCGTCTCCATCGGGATCCTACTGGAATGCGCACCACTGAAGTGAAAGCGCTCAATAATCTCGTCACAATACTTGGTCTGGTGTATTTTGATGGAGTCCTCACTCTGTTCCACCTGCACGCCCAAATATGTGTTGAGTAGACCTTGGTCCTTCAAACCATAGCTCTTGTCCAGCTTCTCAAACATCTTCTTCTTAAATTCTTCACTCTTGGTCGCGCACAAGATGTCGTCGACGTAGAGGAGAACCATGGCAAACTCGCCATCTTTGTTGTAAAAGTAGAGGCATGGCTCAGTCTTGCACTGCTTGAACCCATAGTTCACGAACCAACTATTCACCTCTGAATTCCACTCTCTTCCGGACTGGCGTAGTCCGTACAGTGCCTTGTTGATGATGTAAACTATCCCGCCATCCTCGCAAGGGTAGCCCTGGACTTCCTCCAAATACTGCTTTATTCCAAGCGCAGCATTGAGGTACGCTGTGTTTACGTCGCCCTGGTAGATCACTAGATTTAGAATGATGCATACCGCAACAAACATTCTGAATGTCGCCATGCGTGCAACCGGTGAGAATGTGTCCGTAAATTCGATTCCGAAACGTTGCTTACCTCCTCGGGCCACGACACGTGCTTTGAAGGTCACAATGTATCCTAAATGATCGGTTTTCACGTCAAAAACCCACATAGTCTTGATAGCATGCTGTCCTGCTGGCATCTCTGTTCTTGGAATCTGCAACAGCACGTCCTTGGACTTCAGTGAAGCCATCTCCTTGTCCATAGCCTCCTTCCAGAAACTTGCTTGCTTTGATCTCATTGCCTCTCTGTAGTTTCGTGGTATCTTGATGTCACTTGCGCGCAGTCCACCTTTGCCACGGCGATCTACATGCAGTGCCTTGAAAGCTGAGTACACCGCAAAGTCTTCGTATCGTTCGGGTTTGCGAGTATTTATAACTTCGCGCAGTCCTGGTCGTCGTGCTGCTGTTGCACGCTTCGCTCCGACCTTGGTACGCTTCCGGTCTTGCGCACGGCGAACTTCTTCATCTCTCGGATGCACCTTGCCCACTAGTAACTGCTGAGGAATCGCGAGAACACCACCTCCGGGTCCTGGTGGATCATCCATTTCATCACTCATGCCTTCATGGGCGCCTTCTATTTCGTCACTCGGGTCGAACAAGCAGTCGTAGCCGTTGCATTCGCTCTCCTCGCTATCATTTACCGGTGCTAAATCCGACACATGACTAACGTCCAGTCCATCATCTGTATCAAACTCATGCCCATCATGTTCATCAAATTCAGTCACCGACTCTGCGTCATTGTCACTTAGAGAATCTCCTACTTCCATCTGAGAAACATCAGCCGTGCGATTATCGTGGTCGTCATCAACTTGAGAATCCTCATCAACTTGAGAATCATCTTCGTCATAACCTTGATCATCACAATGCTCAACAATGGTTGTATTTTCGCCCTCCTGCGTATCTTCGAACGCATTATCGTAGTCTGGAAGCGAGTTGTTCTTTAGGATGTCCTCCCTTAATCGCTCGTCACGTTCACCCAGTGTACTTCTCGGCGTGTTGCTCGATGGCTGGTCGTACTTGGGCAAAGGACTTGACTTTGAGGTGGCCGAGTAGGGCGACAACCTGTCTGTTGGACAGCGACAGCTACTTTGCATTGCACGAGCGCTCATTCGGGACAGCAAGGTGATCGTGATGGACGAGGCCACTGCCAATGTGGACCAGGAATCGGACAAGTTGATCCAACAAACAATGAGAGAAAGATTTGGAGGCGATGGCCAGACAGTGCTCTGTATTGCACACCGTATCGACACAATTATGGACAGTGACAAGATTGTGGTCTTGGATGCAGGTGAAGTTGTGGAGTTCGACACTCCGAGTGCACTATTGCAGATAAGTAATGGACACTTTAGATCGCTTGTTGGTTCTACCAAGGCCCCTATCATCGAGTAGACCAGCGGTAGACCACAAAAAAAACGTAAGAATTTTTTATTCGAAACGAAATAATAACGATGATTTTGTCGCTCTTAAAAAAAAGCTTTACATCTGACATGAAACGTAGATTGGAAGTAGCACAGATTTTTCAAGCTAGCTTTATAGCGACAGATTGGCATGCTTCGCCACTTTGCTTTCCAGTTGTGGGAAGCGCTGCGTAAGGTGCATTTACATGGCACAGTGTCGACGTGGGGCAAAGGACTTGACTTTGAGGTGGCCGAGAAGGGCGACAACCTGTCTGTTGGACAGCGACAGCTACTTTGCATTGCACGAGCGCTCATTCGGGACAGCAAGGTGATCGTGATGGACGAGGCCACTGCCAATGTGGACCAGGAATCGGACAAGTTGATCCAACAAACAATGAGAGAAAGATTTGGAGGCGATGGCCAGACAGTGCTCTGTATTGCACCCCGTATCCGACACCAATTATGGACAGTGACAAGATTTGTGGTCTGGGATGCAGGTGAAGTTGTGAAGTTTCGACACTCCCGAGTGCACCTATTGCAGATAAGTAATGGACACTTAGATCGCTTGTTGGTTCTACCAAGGCCCCTATCATCGAGTAGACCAGCTGTAGACCACAAAAAAAACGTAAGAATTTTTTATTCGAAACGAAATAATAACGATGATTTTGTCGCTCTTAAAAAAAAGCTTTACATCTGACATGAAACGTAGATTGGAAATAGCACAGATTTTTCAAGCTAGCTTTATAGCGACAGATTGGCATGCTTCGCCACTTTGCTTTCCAGATTCACAGCGCGTGAAGAAGAAATAGGTACCGCCATGTGCACCAAGTTTATGGACCACATCAACACTGCTCGGCACTCATCAAAAACAATAAAAACCTCGCTTTAATGACCAAGTAATATTTCAGCTGACAACACAAAAGCATGAACCCAAATCGAGACGAGAATGTGGTTGGCATCCAGGCGCTCAACAGCGAGAACGAGGCCACTCGATTCGATGAGGCACTAAACGGTTACTTCCGTGTATCTAGCGTCACCCATAACCGGCCCAGAGGCCGCGGTGGGCGTCACAAACGTTTTCAGTCTGCCGAAAACGACCCAGAGAAATGTCTAAAGCAGCTCAAGCAAATTCTACGCGACGCAGAAGCCCCAGTGCAGTCTCAATACATTCGAAGACTCCACGCAGCGATCCTGCACCAACTTAAGCGCGCAAAAACGTCGCCTACTGTCTTCTCCAGGGTCCGTTTATCATCTTAATCTTTGTGCCATTTCTACTATTGACAATTCCTTAAAAAAATATTTATTTTTGCAGGCGGTACAGCTTTGTCAAGAAATTTTCAAACGATCGACAGTGTTCCGAGCGCTTATAGCAACACAAACGTCCTCATTCTTTGGCCAGTTGCTGCTAGCAGCAGGTGAAGACCCGAATGGCAACGTGTCGAAAGCTTTAAGAGCCAGAAATCGCGACTCGCAGCAGTTAACGATGGTATTGGGGCTGATTGAGACGTGGAAACAGGACTTTGGGGACAGATATCCCTCCATAGTGGCAGCGTATAGTGTGCTAGAGGGTAAAGGGTATAGATTCCCTCATGAACGTGAGAGACAGCAAGAGGTCAGGGAGCGAGAAGTGAACACGCGACGACATCGAGAGCGAGTGAGAAATGCCAAGAAACAACAGCGAGATCGAGAGATGAAGCGGTATGTGCCAGAGATGGAGCAGGTGCTGGTCGAGATGAATCGTGTGTTCGAGATCTTGGTGCCGACGCTGGATGCCTTCCACATGGAGGACGATACCGAGGAGAAGTCGACTTTAGCCTCGAGTACTGTGAATATGCCTCTTAGTACGGAACACAGTGATGAACGGGGCAATGCTGAAGAGAGTGGGAACGATGATACGCTATGGGCAACAACGCCAGTAGATGCGGAAGAGCAGGAGGATGTCGAGTGGGAGAGTGTGGGAGAGGAAGGAGACGACGCCTTCGATACCAGCGAAGGCGAAGTTGCTGAAGATGGCATGGATATAAACGACATTGTGCAGGCCTATGGACTCGGTAGCTCGTCGTATCAGCTGACAATTGAAGTGTCCAAGCAGGTATGCGAGGAATCTTCGGAGAACGACGCACTGTATCGAACTCTAGCTGACGGTGCATTGCGCATACGAAAGCGTTTTAAACCATTATTGGACGACTGGGAACAGCACTCTACGTTGGAGGTACACGCTCCATCCGATTCTTTAAATTTACAGCCTCAGCGTGAGGTGCTACAACGGATTAATGACCTCCGAGATCGAATGACACATACGCTACTAAAATGGGACGATCTCGTCCACGACTCGAAGAAATCCAAACGAGATGACGCTATTCAGTCGGCGGTGGTATCGGTGCCCCTGGATTCGTATAACCTACCCACTAAACGCAAACGACGAGCGTAACTGAAAGGTTAATACTTGCAAACTTGTCGAGGCAATTAGAACGTAACCCTCTTTTACACGATCAATAAAGGTTAAACGACTTTATTATCCAGTAACCTTTCGATTATTTTGAATCGAGTTGCGCTTGGGATATTTTGACACCAGCATCAGCGGCGCGCCAAGCCCAGCAAGAAAAATGAGCGCCTTCGCCCGCTTGGGCAACGGCCTGTCATCCTTTGCCGCGTCGAGAATCTTTTGTGAATTCTGGTTGCTAAGCTAAGAGGACGCATGACGTGTGTGGCATACCAAGCAGACCCACTCTTTCCTCATCATTCGTCTTCTGGATTCCCCTGAGATGACGAACATCGGCAATACGCTCGGAATTTGCAAGATCGTCTGAGTCGATTAGTGGATCATGTTCAGCGGGGACAAACTCTATCGCGTTCGCAACGGCCATAACAGCAACAATACCCAGGTACAAAGCCCGGCTACTGTACTAATCTTTACTGTAACATGATTAGTCTAATTCGTGTTGAGAGTGCTCAAAGCATCTTATGATGAGTACATGAAAATAATCTCTACTTTGTTAAAGCCGGGCCTTAAAATGATAAATTTTGGGGCGCTCGACGAGGTGGTCGCATAATAGTGTCCAGGAGTGTAGGTGCTTCCTACAGTACCATTGTATACAGCATAGGAACAGCTTACACTTATACTACAAGTTACGAACGAACTCCCGTTTGTTTGTATCTTTAAATTCGCTTGTCTTTTCATTCTTGAGTAATTAAGGACAATGATGCAATTACCAGCTTCTAAGCTTAACACTATTTTATCGCATTCCTATGGTCCCGTCTGAAGTAGTAGTGTAGGAATTCTACACTGTAACCGGAGTTTACTGCTAGCTACAATATAGTCAAGCGCCCTGAGCTACCAGAAAAGTCATCTTCATCTTTCACGTCCAGCTCTTCTGCAGCACACACAACTTGTCCTTTCTCCGCGATGGCCTTGTACATGTTTACTTGCACATCAGTCAGTACACATGTGATGCAGGAGGAGGATGTACGATTTCCCATGTATCCAGGATAGACTTGCCATCGAAGAAACGCCTATGTGTTCGCTCATTCAACTCGTGGAGAGGTCTCAACTCAACATCAGCAAAATAATCTGGTAAGGGAATCTCGGTCTCATGCCTTCCAAACTTCGTACGGTACTTTTATCGATAAAATTGAAGACACCCCCCATGGTTGGAGCATATTTATAACTCCAATTAAAGTCGTAGAAGCTGGCAAGATTTTGAGCCAACGCTCATAAGATATTGCTTCAGTGTTCATTCCATTGCATCGAAGATTCTTCTTGATCGATGCAACTTGCTGTAGGACCGACAGCACCACCAGCACGTGTATTTCGTCATCGGACGGCTGCGGCATACCTTCCGTCTCCTTTTGCAGAAATGGCGTTTCGACGAGCTAGATTGTTTGGGCTGGTTTGCAATAAAGTAATGATAAGCAGGCGCGTATAGCGAATATTACACCGCACGTTAACTCTCATCATATTGTTGCTCTCTTTGCTATTAAAAAAATGCAAAATGCGACTGCGTTGCTACAGCTGGGTGCTGTATCCTGACAGCCTAGGGCTTTCGATGGAAGGATCAAACGAAACTTGGCTCAGCTAGCTTCAAACTCGACAAGTTTGGCGAGCGCCGCCGCGTCTGAGGCTTTGTAGATGCTGGTGTCCACATACACAGGGAACGCCACCGCCGTGTTCATGCCCTCTGTCTTGGATGGCATCTTCGTCGCCATGAATGTGCGAAGCTGAGCCTCTGTGAGGGTAAAGTCTTCCTTCTTCGACAACGCCTCTACTAGCTCGGGCAAATAGGCCAAGTAGTCTTTGTTTTGCCCCTGTAGCTCCACGCTGTCGCCGTGGTCTTCGCCGTCCCAGAAGACCTGGTCTTTGGTGAAGCGAATTATTAGCGAGGTAACATTCACCGCAGCGTCGTAGCAAGTGGTGTCTTGTGCCAGCTTAGCAGCGCTAACAGCTTCGTCAAAGATACTGCCGAAAAGTGTTTTCCATTCACTCACAGATCTGTACCAGAAGCCAATACTCCAGAGTGATGGAAGTACATGCAGCTGGGCCTTCAGCACCTCGGCATTGTTGAGTAAGCTCGGGGAAGACACGATCTCAGTTTCCATTTTGATCATGGCGACAAACCCGTTTGGGGGCAGTGAGGTCAATCCCCCGGTTGCTACGCGAGAAAAGATCTCGTCCATTGTGACAAGCCAGTCCACGACGTTGCTAGCACTCGATGCGCTTGTGATTGGCGGTACTGCGCCAAATTGTCCGTTAACAATGTCGCTCGGATCCATGTTGAGAATACTAGTTGGAGTTGCGGCGAAGCTGGAGATCAGCGCTGACTTTGCCTGGGAGATGGCAGCGACAGTGGATACTATCACGGAGATAGCAATGATCACCAAAGACTGCCAGAAGCGTTGCATCCTTGAGAAAAATGAAACCCAGTCTTTCGTGGCGGAAAAATGGGATTTGGACGCGACTGTTCACTAGATCGCCGACAGAGAAAACGTTTTCTCTGTATTCTAAAACTGTAATGCAACGTGACTTTTCAAAGAGTAGTTATATTAATAGAGGGGTCACCAAGTGGAGCTCTGGTGATGGGGCGTTTCACGGGAAAAACTATTATTAATAATAAGGAAGCTCTAGGCTCCCAAATGTAGAGCAAGGTCAATATCGTATGCTGCACCCAAATGCGCTTTGCCCGTGAATGAACAACTACATTTTTATACGTCCTAACGTGCGGTATTGATTACTTAAGTACCGGTATATGTATAAGGACTCCTAACTTCGGATTAAAATGCAGCATCGAAAATAGATAAACACACCATGTTATTAGTGCAAAACGGATTAAGCTTATGTTGTTATTTTGTCACCCCTCGAATAAAAAATCAAGGCGGTTTGGATAATAACTCGGTCACTTCGTCATTGTATGCGTGTATTACGGATTCATCCATATCGATAACGTCACCAACACAACGGTTTAGATTGACAGCGTCGACTCTAACCTGTCGTAGTAGAAGTGGTCGAATCGGCTGGCGCTTTCTTGTCGAACGCCATCTTGTAAGCGCCGTACGCGGCCAAACCGACACTAACACCTAGGGTAATCTTGGCGAACTGGCGCAGGCGAGGCCAGGATTTGGGGTTCTTCTTTACAGTATCCGCAATTTTAGCTGACACTAAGGCCGTAGATTTGTCACTTAGTGCCTTGCCTTCCTTCTGAAAAAACCCAAGGATGTATCTCATGGTATGAGCTTCGTCTCCCCTGGCCTCCTTCACCATAGCCGTCACCTTTGCCACTTCATCATCAGTGAGTTTCGCACTGGCCTTCGCGAGAGAAGCGAGATCGAGAGCTTTCTTCATTGCAGCTTCATCTCCTTTAGCAGCAGTGACCACCTTCGCCGCTTTCTTCAGCAAAACGTCAGCAACTTGACCGGAGACAAATTGAGTAGAGGTTTCAGCAACTTTTTTTTGTTAAGACGGCGACCGATGGTATTGTCCTCAGCCATCGCGTAACTGGAGCAGCATGCGGCCAAGATGCCCACGAGCAGAGCAGCCAAGACAGTGAATCGCATGATTTCGTCTTCTGCCAGGGGATGCTATTGCCGAGTGAGTGGAATCGAAAATGATGATGAAAGCCTTACTGTATTTACGGTCTCCCCGGAACATTCAAATCCTGAAAAGAAAAGGCGAAGATATATGCTGGCGTCACATCATCTTCATACTACACGATTTGTCTGTAGTGTTTGAAGATGATGTGACGTCAGGTAACGAACCCTTCCGTAGTCATAGCGCCCGGAACCAACATTGTATTCCTAGATAAATGTGTTCCTGTCGTGGGGTGCAGCCAAGTGTTTCTTAAGTACATATAAACCCTTGTAGTCATAGCGCCGGAAACCAGCATTTTTTCCCCGGCTAAGGGTATTCCGGTCGTGGGGTGCCTCAGCCAAATTTAAATTGCACGCTGACAGAACACGGCCTAAAAGGCCGTGTTTCTTGCATTTGCGGACCGTCGGGCTCTCCCTGTTTCTTGTTTTATTAGTATCAGACTATTGTGTTGCTGATCTCACTCAAAACCCTCCCACATTCTTCAATTGAAACAATTGGCGGGACCCCGGGGTCACGCAAAAAAAACCTTCGGTATTGGGAATTATTTATTTTTGGTTGCCTCCAATGTCTGCATAACTGACGCAAACCAAGAAGAGCTCCTATTTCTCTGATCGCGATGGATAGACGTCACGGTGGTAAGTTTGAGTCGACAAGGCCGCTTCGAAAGAGAAAGACAGGAAATCAGCTGCGTACTCTCGTGCTGTACAGCTGCTAGGAGAAGAAACAGTTGTGAAGATGAGGAAAGACTGGGACTCGTTGGATACAAGTCAAGGAGGTACCGAATGGCAACAATCGGAGGGTGTTGTGCAACAGATACTGCGGCAGGGTCTATCGGAGCGTGTAATTAGAGCGATTCTTCCTGTAGGCGGCAGCCGTATAGCAAGACTGAAGAAAATGCAAGAGACTGGTGTTGAAAACTTTCATACCAGACGCGAACCTTTAGCCCCAGCTCATGCATACAGTGACGAAGTTTTAGAACGTTTTAAGACACATTGTTCGGCTTGGATATTGGAGGATGGCTTTTCGTGCGCACACCGCAAACCGCGGCAGTATTTTACCGAGCCAAAGGTCACGTGGATAGTTATCCATTCTCGTTATGAAGATGACGTAAGGCGTAAGCACCCAGACGCAAGAACAATGAGCTACTCTCGCTTTACACAATACGTACATTACATTTACCCTGGCGTGAGACTTACGAGAACCGCTGAGGATCTTTGTGACTGCTGTGTTCGCCTCGATATTTTTCTTCAACAACCCGATCTATCGGAGGATGAGATACAAGCAATTTTACTCGAGAAAAAAACACACATCGACGAAGCCATCGCCCAGCGCCGATTTGTTTCTTCCTTTATCAAAGAATACATCACTTTACATGCACCTAACCAGTCGATTCCGAATGAGATTATTCCGGACACCGTTGATTCCATGCCCGGTGATGAAATTCGTTCTGAGGGTGATGAACATGTACACTGTCGTGTACAGATACAAGCAGATGATTATGGTGGAGGAATTTCGATGCCGTACTACGGCCATTCCCGTCCGTCTGCAGACTATTTCAACAGCAATTTAATGATTCAAAACTTTGTCGTTGCCGACATAACCCACGGAATCAACAACGTTTATTTCTATGATGAACGTGGCCAAGACAAAAATGCAGATGTATTATGCAGTCTCCGTCTTTTGTACCATTTAAAAACTATTCAACGCAATGCATGCAATGGCGTTACTGCAGCTGAAGTGAGTTTCAGCTTGCTGGACAACTGCGTTGGTCAAAACAAATCCAAAGTAGTGATGATGTTTTTTGCAATGCTGTCGATTATTATTCCCTACAAGAAGGTAGTATTGTGCTTCCTACTACCTGGTCACTCGCACAACATAGCCGATCGGGTGTCGCCGCGCCACCCGCGGCCTCAATTTGTACACACCAATGGATTTGGTTAAAAAGGTGAATGAAGTTAAAAGTGTCAATGGAATATTTATCGACCACAACGCTCCTGATCGCCCATTTTTTGTCGAATGGGGAACTCTTCTCGCTAAAGATTTTATGCCCCCACCTGCAGGCTACACAGCAAATTATCTTTTTGGAATTGACAAAGGGATATGCACTGTAAACACGCCGGATGATGAGGCTATCGTTTTTGCTACGGTGGACAGCAGTAATGTTAGTCGTATCCAGAATGCGTTGTCGAAGCTATTTGGATCAAACGTTCATAGTATTTGGGAGGCTTCACTATCCAGTGTACAGCTCCTCGACACCCCAAGAAAGAGCTGTCAGCCAAAAAACAGAAATCGCTCTCAGCGAAGTACTTCTCCATCCCAAAGCAGTACCTCAGTTATTATCCAGACGTACCTGAAGCTATTGCGAATGCGCGAGTTGTGCAGACCGACGACGAAACTTCTGCTGCACGTCCAGCCCATCGGCTAAACGCAATTCAGGATGGCCTAGAAAAAGAAAAGAAACATCGCTGCGGTCAAACCAACCGTCCATCCTACAGTTCTTTAGCTCGCAGCGGAAGTATTAGGGTGAGCAACATGGTAATAAATAATATACACGTACCGAGTATTACCGGTTTGAGATGAGGGCCCCGGGGTCCAGATGGGACCCCAGGGTCCAGATGGGACCCCAGGGTCCCGTTAAATGTTTCAATTGAGCTAGTGCCACCGAGATGCCAGTCGAGCTTAAGTCTGCATGCGTCCAATTAATTGTTCTGTGGGTTCGAAGTGGTGACAAAAAGTAAAGTAGATTACCGGTACGGGTGACGCCCCCCCCCCCCCCGAGACACTCTCGTACCAGGGTTAGAGAACAAAGCGAACGAGAGCGAAACAGCGCACGGTCGAGGTGAGGTTTGAGTCTTCGTAAATGATGCGGAATGGTGGAAGCAACTATGATTCTCGGTTTTAGACCGATGCTCATATTATTAGGATTACCTTGGGTTTCTTTAGTTTATATTTATAATGTTCTATGTACCGAATTCTTCATCTACCGGATTCCGGATTTAGCAAATTTACACTAATAATTAAGGGGCATCCCAATTATTGGCCTGCCCTCTTTCAGTAAAAACATGTTTTTGCAAATCTCAACATGCTCGCATTTTTTTAATCAGAATATATATTTTACTTTGACCAGACTGGTCACCAGTGCTCAATAACCACAAGATTAGCCATCAGCGGCACCTGCCACTGACAGTCTGCATTTTGGCTATACCGGCGTCAAACTGCATCGCCATACCTTGCAGATAAAATTTGTTCTTAATTGCCTGTTCGTATTGTTGCTGAAAAAGCTCCACGGCATGACGCGAAACAATATTGCAAACGCTACTAAGATCACTGTCGTATGTGCTGTTACTAGCCGGCCGCCGCCGCTGCGCGGCGGAGTGGCATGGTTTGCTGGGGATGAGGTGTCCGCAAATTTAAGTGCTTTTTTACTGTCGCGTGCTTTGTGAGCTTGGCTTCGTGTACTTAACCACTTACATGTCCGTAGTCGCATCCGGCCCCATATAATATTGTGGTTTGGAGCGTACTACAGTTTGGAAGTTGTGTCCTTCAACGGCCCATGCTCTTCCGTGCTCTTCCTGGCTTCGTGGTTCCCTGCTCACCCGTGGTTCACGCTGCTTAGTGGGTATGCGCCCTCTCTTTTGGGCTCATGCACTTTAGTACGGCCTCTTTCCTGATAGCTAACTATTCTCTGCTCTCAAACATTTACGTGGGTTGCACCGGTTTCGTGGTATATGGTCTTTCGTTAGCGTTGGTCTCTCATCGCCTGTATTCTAGACGAAGGGTGATATTCCGTGGTTTGCTGTCTCCACGTAGTCGAGTTATTCCGTAGCCCGTGTATCGTGCTCTCCTCGTGGGATTCCATCGACCGCGTTATCATGCGTGTAATCGCGGTGTGGTAATGTTGTCTATGGCATTGTGCTCGCGAAGTGGACACATGCCGTTGCCTCGGTGTTATCGCCGACTACAATGACATCTGCGCTACCACGGTTTAGCAATCTTGGACGCCGCTCCCACGGGATTTTGTGGGCTGGAGCGCGCGAGCCCTGGCAACTGAGTCCTAAAGGTAAAA
>NW_003303721.1:230069-262929 GCF_000142945.1 Phytophthora infestans T30-4 | reverse complement strand
TTCAATTTAAGCCGAATATAAGTCACCAGGCCTACAAAACATTTCTACAGCTCTACGACGATATTGTATGTGTGTGCACGTCGGCGCCTCCTATTAATGCTAATTAACGCGTGCACAGGCAGCGCCCTTTGCGTGGCCTTGCGAACCGCAGCTAAAAATGAGAGCAAAATGAAATGTAAGCGGTGCTTTTAAGTACGATGTGTAGTCCGCATACAGTAAGTACAACACATAAAGTTTGTTTTAGCCAATGGGGGCCGCCTTCGCTGCGCTCGGCAGCTTTTTAGCGAATCGACGCCGCCTTTGCTGCGCTCGGCAGCCAGTAGAACGCGCGTATTTGTGTTACATTAATTAACCCTAGCCGCGGGCGGACGTACGGACGGACAGACACCAGACTCCACTAGAGAGGTAAGACTAGCCGTTCGCCGCCGCTACGCGGCGGAGGTGGCAGGTTTTAGTCCAAGGGGAAATGGGCTCCCGCCATCGCTACGCTCCGGCGTAAACATAATTTATGTAAACGTGATGTATTAAATGCATATGAAATTGAACATTCCTACTCTCAACCAAAGATCTGCCTGTAGACAATGTTCTGGGCGTAGACCCCATCCTCCTCCTCCAGCTTTGGGTACTCGACCAGCGCCTTGAATCTTGATCTTGAAGTAACTCGCGACATCGCAACGTACAGCAGCCCGTGGGAGAAACAAGGCGTAGCAAGATACAGCCCCAAGTACTGCACCGTTTGGCCTTGCGCCTTGTTAATCGTCATCGCAAAGGCCGGTTGGACAGGAAACTGCTTGCGTCTCAAATGAAACGGAAAGCTCCGAATGTCTACGTCACTGATGAAAACAATGCGGGGAATCAACACATGTTGCCCTTGTCGCTCACCGGTCATGATTGTGGCGTGGATGACATGTGGCTTGAGGGCCACAATTCGAAGCCGTGTTCCGTTACACAGCCCTAGATCTGGATTCAGGTTCCGCATCATCATGATAGGCATTCCTACCTTGAGGGTCAATTTGTGGGGAGGCATTCCACTGATATTCATCGAGTGGAGTACCTCCTGCTCGAAGAAATTGCCGTCACCGTCGTCTTGTACAGAGTCGGAAGACATGTATTCCCGCGCCTGTCCAGTTAATCGATCGGTCACCGCTTCATTGATGCGGTGCACGATTGCGTTCGTGGTCGTGAGGATCGTACGGTTAGCGAAATACTTATTGGTAGCAACCTCGGGGTTGTTAATCTCGCCATACATCTCGTCGATGATCCGATCCATGCCTCTTGGAATAACGCCAGGACGGATTTCCTGGTCCCCATCTTCAGGCACAGGTTGATTCTCAATCAGCATATCGCGCGGGATCTTCATGTAATTGTTTTCTAGGGAAGGGTTTACATCATGCCTTCCCTCCCCAACTTGCAGCAGGAATCCGGAGAACGCAGCCATTTCCTCAGCAGTGTCTGCAGTATCAGCTGTGCGCACTCGCATGTTTTCCGTAAGACGGAACGTCTGAAATTGGGGCCACAGCCTAGACGACTTGAGGCAAGCGTCAATTGTCTCGACGGGTGTTCCATTCTTAACGACCGGGAGAATCTGGCGGAAATCTCCCGAAAGTACAAACACTTTCCCCCAAAAAGGCTCGGTATCGTTGTCAAGTATGTCCCGCAGCGTTCTGTCTACTGCCTCGAATGCGTGGCGATGGGTCATAGGTGCTTCGTCCCAAATAATTAAACTTGCATGCTTGATCAACTCCTGAATATGGGAGTTCTTCCTGATACCGCATGTCGAGCTCTCGTTCAATTTCAAAGAGATCTTGAATGTAGAATGAGCTGTCCTACCATTCATGAGCAAGAGCGAGGCAATACCGCTAGACGCCACAGCGATGGCGATTTTCCCCGAGAGTCTGACTTTGGCCAGTATGTTCCGAAGCAGTGTAGATTTTCCAGTACCACCCGGGCCATCCACAAAGAATAGTTTCTTGCCTTCCTCCGGGCATTCAACCGCTTCAATAATCTGGTTGTAAACCACGCGCTGACTTTCGTTTAGCTGATCTTCTGTGCTTACAATTGCCTCCAAAGCTGACGCATCGTATCCAGTGAGCTCACGTCGTAGTAATCCGTTTTGGCGAAGCGCTTCACGAATCAATGTTGGGAACGACCCCAACTGAGGAAGCTCGTCGAAGTCAGCTACGGCATACCCACTCGCTTGAAGTAGTTCTTGAATGCTCATTAGCGTATCAAATTCGACCAACGCCGACTTAAAAGGGTCCATCAAAGCCTGATGTTTGCGTGCGAAGTCTTGGGAAAGATCCGCGAAAAACCGATCCCATAGAGCACCAACATTTGCTGGAGCTGAATACACAAGAATGGTGACGAAGAGCTGGCGTCGTTGATACGGCATTTGGAACTCAGCCGCTTCCCTCAAACACGAAACCCACTCGTTGTCATTCTCTAAGTAGCCAGCCTTCCGCGCCGCAATTTGGAATGTTGGGCAGACAATCCCGTTAACCGCTCTCAAGTCTTCAAACGACGTTGGACCTCTACGCTGACAGAGCAGTAGCCGAAGGTAGAACCGCTCCATATCTCGAGGAGACACGTGAATCATGCGACCAACGTCAGCTTGATACTGTTTCCGGCGAGCCCATCTTTCGGTTGCCCTTTCTCCGGCGCTTTCCAGCAGAACGCTTTGGGGATATCCTGATACAACATCGTCCTGGCAGTATGATTCTGAGGGTCTTCACTCGCACACAAGTCAAAAATCTAGTCAGCATCGTGTGACTACCACGTTCCAAAACCGCCTCCGGGTTTTCCGTCTCGCGAAAGCAAATTGTCTGGTCTGACTCGAGATGAACCGTTAGCTGTGTCACCGCATGGGTTTTCCCCTGAATTGTGAAATCGAGCAGGCGCATGCAAGCTTCCACCGGAGAAATGTAACGGGCGCTCAAGAAACGTAGAATCTCATTTGGTTCTCGACGCGCACTCTGTTGCGCTCCTCGGGACTTCTTCCACAGTGAGTATAGCCATGTCGGGTCCTTTGTACACATACTTGTACAGGTATTTAACCGCAGTTATATCCGTGCACACTTCCACATTGATGTGGCAGTTGTACTTCTGGGATAAGTACGGGTTGTAGGGTACAACCCACTGGCTTGATCGTAGCATTGTCGTATTCTCTGCCTTTGAGCTTTAGAACACCTTCTTGCCGTCGACGTCGTCTGTACACTGGATATCCGTTAGCATTGGCTTGTGTAACTTCTGCTAATGGCTTCGGATATCCTTTGGTGTACTTGCCGTCCTTCATACACGCGCAGGAAGGGTTTGCAGGCCCGCATATACCATGGAGCATGCATGACATGGCCGTCTCATACAGCTGAGGATTTTTATCCTTATCTGAGATCTCAGCGCATACCATCTTGTCTGCGATCTCGCGGGTTCGAGGTTTGTCTTCGTCAGCCAATATAATCAATACGTGAGCGTGGGGGAGCCCTCGTTTTTGAAACTCGACAACGTAAATCCGCGCGCGCACTCGCCCCAGTTTAAATCATCAAGCGTCGCTTGCAATTTCTGCTGCCACACGCGAGCCACGATGTCTGGTCGATCTTGAGCTGTCTGGGTCTCGGAAGGTATCGCTTCAAGAATCTCGTCCCACTTGGGGTTGCACGTTTCAGTGAGGAAGACGTCGGGCCGTCCATACTCGCGTACAATTGCCATCGAATCTTGATACGACTTGTACATGGAACGCGGGCTACCCAGGTGCGAAGCCGGTAGTATGATACGCATGCCAACCTGATTAAGAAAGTGGGTAGGTCGTACTCTGCCGCCTCCGTCCCGGTCCGGGTGCACCAATCTGTTCTGGGCCCGGTCATATTCCGACAGCAGTACCTGTCCTTCCGCCAGAGCCAAAGTATCTTTCGTTGAGCAAAGCATCTTGAACACCCCTGTACTGATCGGCGCGTAGTGTTTTCTGATTGTCGGCCACCCAGCGAAGCTGTTCTTGCTCACATTTTGCACGCTGATCTACACACCACTGCTGAAATAGACGCCCACCTTGGTGGAGAGCGGACTGATCATCCACTTTCTGGTGGAGGCGGAACGCAACGTGTTCACGAAGCGACATCGCCTTCTTGTTTCTATACTCAGCACCATTCGCGAACTCGTCTGTGTAGGTCCAGCCCTTCTCTCCATATAGAAGGAGAAGGGGGTATTGGAGTGGATCGTAATCGGCGTGAGTCTCGTACAAACGTAGCTGTCTTTGATCGCGTGTAAAGAGTAGTAGATCCCGAGGCTGAGCCCCTCAATGAGAGTCGCAGCCACTTCAGACACAGTAGGGCGGTTATGTGTCCTCGGTTGCGAGGAGTTGTCATGCAGACGGAACACCAAGTCTACTGGAGCCTCCGTGTTGTGTTGACGCACCTGCTGCCCAAAGTGGAGGAACCGTTGCGCCAATGGGTTGTGCTCTGCCATCATTTTTTCGATGTCTAGTAGTGCAACACGATCCAGATGCGCGAATATACCAAGGCGTCGCTCCGCGCGGCGTTGCATGTCTGGATCCACAATGTAGATCTGCGCAAACTTGGGTGCTACCCGCGCGCCTGTCCGACGGTCTATGTGGGGGAGGAGAGACCCTAAGTAGTGCCCCATAGCCCCTTGAATGCGATATGTGTACACCCCGTGTGTACCGGCAACGCTCTCGTCTTGACGTACGTTTTGAAACGATCGGTTTGAGCACGAAGCACCAATCGACGTAAACGCAAAAGCTTGGTTGTAGGCACCGATCTGACGGCGAAACTCGGGATCTCCGTACAGCTGAAGCCGTTTTGGTGGCGCGGGGTGCAGTGGAGGCAGCTTTACCCTGCCTGCCAGACAGCATGATATCGCAGACTCGCCAGGCCCCTTCCAAGCATTGCAGATCGGACAAACCGTTGCAGCCGGGAGCTTGTGCCGGCCGTCTACGACGTCGTCACCGGTTATCATGGACGCGTCGAAGTTTTCGAGGGAAATTAGCGCATGACCGTGACGGACACATTGGCGTCTTGTGCGTACTCGCTCGAGTTGTTGCAGACGCTCTTCTTCTGTCTGCCGAGATCGCCGATCCGCTTCCTGTTGACGGTGTAGGTCACGATCACCTTCGCGGTCATCTGCTAACATGTCTTCTCTACGATGAGCATGTTGTACACGGTTTTGTTCCCGGGCCTGTTGCGGTTGCTCTGCAGTCAAGTCCGCTCTATGTGCCGTCTGACGCTGCCTCTCCCGCTGCTGTCGTTCCTGAAGCTCTTCTCCGTTCATTTGAGCTCTACGGGCACGTTTGCGCTCGGCGTCCTTCTTCCGGGCACGGTCACTCTGAGAGATTGACATATTAGCTCGTCTCGTGCGAGCGCTCTCTGCATCACTGGTACGCTCGCGCTCTTTCTGAGACAAGTCCTGTTAGCTCGTCTTTCGCGTGCTCGTTGCGCAGCCGAGACCGGGATATCTTGTCGAACCATGTCCTCAGTTTCAGCTTGGTACGCCGCCTCCATTTCAGCCGCAAACCGGCGCTGAAGTATCATAGGATCGGACTCTTCTGTCTTTTCCTCCCGCTCTTCAATACGATCAGCTAGACCTTCCGTAGCTTCCGTAACCGCCGTAGCTTCTTGGTGCACACTGAGGGCTTGAAGCGCTTTGTTCAAGTCACACCGCTTCCTTCTGCGCTTGCTCATACGCCGTTTCCGTGCTTCCTTCTCCTCTTGCATGGGTGTCGCATTGATCAGTTCATTCTCGCGCAGGGCCTCCTCCAGTTCCTCGCGCGTCCTCTTTCGCTTACTCCGACCCATAGTTCTGCGAACACGAAAACGTGACGCGTTAGACAATGTCTAAGTACACCGCACGCAGCAGTAGGGTTTCATGGAGTAGTGTGTTGGAATATGCGTACTACCCGGGATTGCTTGCTCCCATCAAGGATATCTCCGATCACTTATCCCACAGTCACGGGCCGTGAGGCCCGGAGCGGTTTTATTTTGCAAATTGTGCAGTCGAATCTTCAGGGTTGGGCCCCCGGATAGTACTGTAGCTTGAGGTGCGATATCCTTTTGCCAAAAGGCGGCCGTTAATTGCAAAGGCTGGTTATTGATAGGCTATTACAGCCCCCATCCCATATGTCGGTTAAAAGAGGCCAGTTACGGTACCCCTCCTGACCAACTGCACGCACGCAATGTGCGTGCCCATCAATAACCATTAACGACCGGCTCAACTGGTTTGCTGTCGGGTTTGCGGTCAATGGACCAGGTGCCAAATGTGCTCTCGCGCAGAGTGGGCGGTGGGATAAAGCCCCAAGAACCCAGAGGGCTCTGGAACTAAATTTCCATAGCACGGCTACCTACTTGCAGGATAAAATCCCGCAAGTTATAAGCTACCCCCTAAGCAGCCCCAGGAACCTCGGACTATCTGTGTATGTGTGTCTTGCTAGTTACTAATGTAAACTAACATGCATACACGCAGCGTACCTCGAGTAACGTGACGTTCCGCGGCTTCCGTTTCGAAAATGGGGGCAAAATGAAATTTGAACGGTGCTTTTAAGTACGATGTGTAGTCCACATACAGTGTGTACAAAACAGAATGATATTTTTAGCCAATGGGGCTGCCTTCGCTGCGCTCGGCAGCTTTTTAGCGAATCGACGCCGCCTTCGCTGCGCTCGGCAGCCAATAGAACGCCCGCATTAGCGTGAGTTTTATTAACCCTAGCCCTTTACGGACGGAATGACGGACGCAGACCACACTCCACTAGAGGGGTAAGATAGTACCCACCAAATTTTGTGACAGCATTTCGCCAAGCTCTCTCTTGTACTGTCTGCCAAAAGACTACATGTATCGACACAATGCACTAATCGATTTTAGTTGAGCGATTCGCGAGAATTTTTAGTTTTTTACCGAGTATGTAACGGACGCGCCCTATTAGAGTCCGGACTATATTGAATAGTGCCGCCCGAAAGTGATAGAGAGGACTTTAAACGGGTGAGGACTTTATTCCTTGCTGATATGATTCGTGTACCAGGTTAATATCGTCTGACGCATCATCTAACTCTAAAGGATTTAACAGATCGACGTCTTCGTCCATATGCGGTGCCTTCGACCACTTTTCACGAAATTTAGCGCCATTCACATCGTGCTTTAATATAAACCACGACGAGGGGTCTCTCGAGAAGCCTGCTATTTCAGCGCTCCGCATGATTGTTGCCTCATCCGTGTCTCGCCACGCGCGGAGGCCTCAATCGCAAACGGTGTCAACACTTGGCATACGTGGGCTACCAAAGCGAGTGCATTCGACTCGGTCCGACTCTTTCCAAGCGTTATTTCCATGTACAGTAGGTCCTTAAACGACATATTTAGTCCACTTGATCACCTCTTGCTTACGCTCACTGCTAACCGACTGCCTTTGATGAGGCATTATTGGAAATGACGGAAAAGTGTTTCTCTCTGTAAAATGGATGGTCAGCAAGTTTGTAATAGCAGATTTGGTAGCTTTTATAAGGACTCTATTCGGGAGAGGCTTGTATTCAATAGTGCAGGCATGTAGCACCCCACAGGACACTATTCGGTAGGGGGCTTTTATTCGGGCGCATCCGTTAGAATGAAAGAGAGGTGTCATCAATTCGTGACGACTTTTACTGTTGGTGGACTTTCAGCAGTTATTGTACCTGTTGTTGGTTCTGTTTCCCATGTGCGGGACTTCTCCTGTCCGGAAAATAATTAATAGTTAGGTTTTTCAATAAGAAATATCGCATGTGTGATTGGATACTGTCCATTTTGAGACAGGTAACGATTGGTTAAAATTAGTTCATGTGAGGATTTGTATGCACACGGATTGAGGGTAATTGACACAATAGTGGATTAAGTTGCTTTATGTGATATACCACTAGATTAAGCTCCGCTCCATCTCGTCTTGCAACACTCCCGACTAGGATCAAAGTATGCGGATCAGCCCGCAATATGAGTCTCCGAGTTGCAGCACTTTTTTGGTGTGGTTATGATTTACGTATCGGCTTTCGTTGCCGTACTAGCCAGTAGAGAGATCAGGCGTTTGTTATCTCCTTCTTTTGGAATTGATGAGACCGTAGATGACTTTACCTACTTCCAAATGTATATACTTCACATGAAAGTGACATAGCAGACTAACCACTCCTTCAACTTCTTTATCTAAACCTGATAGCTCTGCAAAATCTTTGTCAATGATAATACAGGCGAGCGATGTGTAGGTTGGGTTTGCACTCTTAACCCCTTACTTCTCGTATGTTGGACCACTCAACATAAGCTGTGTATACCCTCAATCACTTTTGGCGCACGTCTATGCTAGGTTGGAGCGCTCAACATGAGGGGTATTTTCATTTAGATTTTGTATAAAATTTCCTAAATATTGATATCAAGATGATCTTTGGTACGTAAACGTTACTGTTGTACAGGCTTAGATTTGCAGTGGTATAACAATGGTGTAAGTCACCCAACACGATGAGTGGCCGACGGCCACCTACACCTCATTCTCGAAAACGACATCAAAGAGAGAAGATGGTGCAGCCGGTAGGCAAAAAAATCGTCATCAGCTGCATGCTTACGAGCGACAACAATATTTAGAAGCACGGCGGCGCGAGCGGCGGTTGCGACGAGTGGATCAACGGACAGAAGCTTTAGCGAAGCAATCTGCTAAGGAGAAGGTAGCTGCCGCAGCTAACAAGACGAGCTTGGCACAGCCTTCGGCGGAGGCTAAGGGCACGACGCACACGGTAAACGCCGCGGAAATTTAGATCACAGTGAAAATGACGGATGCAAAAATACGGCAGAAGCTAAGAAGGCGGCGGGGAAACACACGAAGGCTGTGAGCAAGCAGAAGAAGGCCGCAGCAAAGGAGAGGGTGAAACCGGTGACAGCTGTGTCACAGGCAGCCTCAAGAGATGAAGTCGCTGTTGGAGGTGGGCATGACAGCGTCTTGACTACAATTGAGGCAAGCAGTACTGCAGTAGCTCCTACCCGTGCTCTTGTTCCTGTACCGTCATCAGCGAAACAGCATCCACTTCCACTAACTGGCTTTGTCACGCATAAGCGAGTGCTCGAGCGTTATTGCTTATATAAGATTGCTGCTAGCAAAACGGCTCGGTATTAATATGGTTTTGCTTGTATCTTGTCTTCTATTGCAGAACCGAAGTTTGTGGAGCTAAGACGCACCTGCGTACTCCGGTACCAAAAAAAATAACAGTGGTGAAGTGGCTGTGCTTCATAACATGAATGCGCTTTGTCTGCCTTCTTCGACGTCCCCGTGGCGGCTAGTAGTCACGGGCAGATGTTATACCTCTGTCAAGCTTGCGCTCGGGCTTTTACACCGGCGTATGTATATAACGGGTACAATCCAGACCGATTAAGCAGGATACGCCAAACACGGGGTGACAGAGAAGAAAATACGAACGGTGAATAAGCGGAAGGTGATGGTTCCTCCACAAGGGACAACAAAGCTGGCGCAAAGCTTACAATTTTTTCAGCTTACAGCCGCCATGCGGAAGGATTGAACACCAGCTCACGATGCTCTCATCGGGAGGGCGTCGAGCGACTGTCACAGTCAGTAAGTATTGCTACTGTGGGTGTCGACAGCTATTACTTTCTAACGATTTTACTTCATATTCTACTGTAGTGTGACGTATACACGGAGCAATGCAGCCTTTGCCAGCTCCGGGGTTGATTCAGGACTACCACCGCTGGATAGGTGCTCCACGCCCACGATCAGCTCCGGATGCAGCGTTACAGTGGGCAGCTGTCCTACACGATTCACAAATATTACAAGACTATCTTTCCAGGACTGCTGGCCATGGCACTCGTCAATGCTTTAATTGTACAGCGATATGCGCGCAAGATCGACAACAAACCGCAGCCCAAGCACTTTGCTTTTTTCGAGACTCTGATGAAGTAAGCTACTGGCAGTGGACAAAGATACTTTCGAAGAAATTGAGGTAAGACCTTAGCCAACAGAAACAATATATGGTATTCTCGCAGTCAACAAAACATTGTTTTATGATGTAACCTGTAGAAAGCAACATCAGCGAGGGAGCGTGCAGCACCGTCGTCAGCAAGATCAGATTCGACGCATCAGGAAGGGGTAAATGAAGAGCTCAAGAGAGTAGTGACGGACATTGCCTCGAGAAGAACCCAGATATTGTCGACTGTGAGCGGGGGGAGGAAAAGACGTCACCGTTCGTGTAAAGTGCGCGCAGTCCTAAAAGCTGAGCCCAGAACCTTTACTAAATACATCTGCCCATAGTTCTCGACAGGAAACCAACGGTGAGTCTAAATGCTATCATTTTGATGAATGGACTCTTCTAACAGTAAGTTTCGTGAAGCAGGAAGCATCTTTGCAGCGTTGTGCGACCCGGAAGAGATAAAATCTTCTTCCAAATTTGGCATGCATATTGGAGTATCGGAAACAGCACTCTAAGTGCGATGTTGCTGGAGCACAAGATTCGCAATCGTCCCCTTCTGATAGATCAGGAAAGAAGCGAAGTCGTAATGCGCAGAGTGGGCAGGCGCGTGGTGAGCACCAAGGTGGCAGTGGGGAGCCGCAGTACGAGAGTGGGGGGGGGGGCGCAAGATGGAAGTGGTGGTGAGTCCGGAAATGGAATGGAGGGTGAGCAGTAAGGTGTCAGTTTGAGTAGCACATTATGTTTCCACCTGAATTCCGAGGTGTCTGTGTAATCAATGAAAAAGCTTTTTTATCTTCAGTTGCATTGGTGCGACCACTGCTACTGATCATGTGCAACGTCTCATAAATTGGACGCATAATAAAAAGACACTTGTTATGTTGACAGAGGAACTTAACTGATCCATCTGACTGTATCTGCTTACATATCAGGAGCTTATGTTGGAGATGTTCTTACTACCACCTTCCCCAACCGCACATTACCGTTTCAGCCCCCCTAACGAATTTTCAAATAAATTTATGTGGGATGGAGTAAAATATTACCCTCATTATTAGGCCCAAGAACTAAGGGGTTAAGCCGCTGACAGGCGACTAGAAGTGTTTTCTTACGTTCGTTTTCACTTAAACACTGCTATAAAATTCAATGCGATCAATTAGCAAGTTGATGCAACAGTCACGCATCAAACACAGCGTATATGTCACCTAAACGTCGTAGCCTTTGCCAAGTGAGCCATGTACCATGAAGCTGAAGAGTTTGTAGCTTGAACTGCTTGTGTCGTGTGTCTCATCAATCAACATGACCTCAGGAAAGCGCTCAAATATAGATCTCATGTGTTAAGTCTGAATTGATATCACTTGAGCTACCCCGAGATTGTTAAAAATCATTCACGATAGTTTAAATTAATTGCTGATGAAGCTCAAATGCAATGGCTATCAAACCTTTTGATAAAACACACGAGTAATATCCCCCTCCTTAGAACTGAAATCTCCGAGATACGCCTGAATCCGTTCCTCAACTGTTTCGAATGTGTAGCGTTTTGCTTCGAGTCGCGGCATCAAATTGTGAATACCCGTTATTGTCGGCTCTGACTTAGAATTTTCGAGAATGTACTCTAGAATACGCTTACGAATAGCACCCGCCCGTCAAAGTGTATCCACTTGATCAAAAACGTGGGGCTCTTGAACTCGACGTTTTTCATAGATAACGTTTGTGTACGCTGAGGGCGTAGCTGTACTCTGTAACCTGATTGGTAACGTGGACTACCCAAAACCGCAAGCACTTAGCGCACGCATCAATCTATTATTCACAAGAAAGAGTATTTGCATCGACATTTTATATAAAATACGACTCATTATGTAGCAGGAATTTGCACGAGCAGGACAGCCAATTCAGCGTGTGTGCTGAAATGATCTCACTCCTTGTCCTTTGTGCTCACACGGCGCTTTCCGGCGTGTGTACACATGTAAGGTTTGTTGTAGTGCAACATTTCTTCGGGTAAAATAGCTCGTGTTTGTCTCGTTTTAGACGCGTGAATCAGCGCATTTTGTAATGCAGCCGTAGCTGACGTTCTCGCAGTATAAACATTGAAGTATGAGTTAATACAAAAGAAAGACAAAAATGGGGTATTACCGTGACAGAAATGAACTAGGTGGGATACCTGAAACGTACGATCCATACAGGAATGTAAATAGGGCTCTAAGTCGTCATAAATCCCAAAAACTCGACGCTCAAGCTCGGGTACTGTTGTCGATTGTTGAAGCGGTTTTCCTGTTAGGACTTCGCTTTCAGACCTTGTGCCGTTATCCGAATCGGGAGCTACAGCTGCTGTGCTTGACTCCTTCAAATCAGTGTGACACGCACTTTCGTCCTGTGATTCTCCTTCGTTACTTCTGGACTCACTATTTGGATGTTCGGACCACATGTTTAGTGCTTGGTCTTGCGAAGGCAACGGTAATTTACTCACCCCGCTTAAAGACTGGTTTCAGTCGACGATATATCGCCTTTGATGTCCTCTTCTTTACGTACGCTTCTATCTCCATTGACGCCGTTTTCGTCCTCCATCTTGATAGGACGGACTCCGTTAAGACTCCAGTTCCGTACAACGTAGCAGCTACGCAAAGCTATTATTAGCTGATTCAAAAATGAAGGCTCTGAATCGTACAGCTTGTCGTCGAGAATGTTTACAACACCATCTGAGACTAAAGTCAGATTTGACACCGTTTCGGGCTGCCACTGCACCTTTTAAATGGAGCGAGGAACCATTCTCTAAAACTTATGTGCAAACGGACGTTGGCCATTTACGGACACATGGCGATACGTTGGAATTGACCAATCAGCTATCGATTCAATCACAGTACAAAAAGAAATTAACTATTGCTCTAGATGGGGCATTATTGTCAATTCCAGTGAAAATTGGATACCGAGGGTGATTGACGGATAGTCTGAAAAATCAACACTTAGATATGATTGGTCAAAATTCACCAGCTGCAACTTAGGTTGAACCACAAGCTGATATTGATGCGAAGTAGCGTCCGCTGGGGACGCTGGTATCGGCTGCTCAGGTTGACCAACAGGAGATGCAGCTCGGGGTAATGTTCGACGTCGTGTGGAACGTGGAGTCCGCGGCTGTCTAGCTGTACCAGGGGCTGGAGAAGGTCGAGCTTGAGCTGATTCACCAGGTGATCTTGCTGCTCCAAGAAGTGACGCTCGTTGGGCTGCGGATGACACTGGACCCGGGGTTGAGTATGCCCTAGTCGTGGTCGCTGGCAGTGCTTCTCGGTCTGGGGGTGTACGCCATCGTATTGGACCTGGGTGGGGCGGTGTAGTCTCCGTTGGCGTCCGAGTACGCTCAGGATATGGAGATACACGGGCCGAATGTGGCGATACACATGTTCGACCACCACAGCGTGCACCATCAGCTGATGCAGCACCCGCTGGTGGGGGTCCTCTTGCGCTACCAGGCGAGACGTTAGATCGGAGATCCATTACCGTTTGCTGACACGGGAAACGTTGCCGATGCGCTCTGCTCTGAAGACTACATTCTCGACGCAAATGAGTTGGTGCCAGTGACGCCACGTTGCGCTTTCGCGCAAAAGTTCAGGGCGGACAACTTCTATGAACCGAACTTTGCATAACCCGGTTCCATCAATTTGAGGCGAGAAAGCAGCGAGCCTCGTTCCATCGAAGTACATGTAGAGCAATCTCTCCATTCAGTTGTGATTGGAGAATCAGGTGATTCTCAGTTACGTGCGGGAGGATGTAACGGGGTACAATCCAGTGTGCCCCATGTTACATAAAGAGTGACCCGTCACTCTTGTGGACACCTGGTACACGGTACCAGGTGCCCTCGGAGACAGTCAGTGCATGACTACTTAGCTCCACTATAGGAAACCTCTAGTGCAGTGTGTGGAAATCTGTCGCATGAAATGTTTCCGTATGATGTATGGTAGGATGAACGATTTCATAGGCCATTCAGCGCGGGTGATTAATAAATCAGGCAGTCAAGTTTTGAGTAGAAAGCACAATAACACAGGCCAATTATTCAATCGCCACGTGTCTACCTTGTCGAAGCCCAAGACACCAGACCAGATTCGACTGACGGGGCAAGGACACATCCAGCCTACATTCAGACGAACGTGTACCACGACCATGCTACGATTAGAGAGCAAAGAACTTTTTTCAGTGCAACAAACGCATGAAGAATACTGTAGACAAGTCTTTTCGTTCATTGAGCGACAAATCGAAGGTCACGCGCAAGATCATCTAATAAGCATATTGTAAAACACATATCTGAGGCTACTGTGCGAGGAGTCCTCGCCAAGGACCCTAAAACCGCTGACTTAAAGTATTTCCGCCCGGTTGGTGTGGCCAGGATACTGTGTGCCAAGGCCGATCAGGAGCTCGTGGGCTAGGTGAATATGCTGAGGAAAGACGGCGTGACTCTGAGTGGTCCCATGTTAGAGATTCATGCACTCGAAATCGCTACAGAGCACGAGGCTGTAGGCTTCAAATCCTCATGGCACTGGCAACAAGGCGTCTCGCAGCGATATGAACTGAGTAAAAGAGCTCGAGCTGACCAAAAGAAGAGTGCGCCCGAGGGTGCACACGACATCACCCTAGGATTCGGTATTCAAGCGCAATAAACAGAGCTTGAGCTGGATCTGAAAAATGCTTTTAGCGTTGATCGAACCGGTACGGATACGGCAGATTGCAAAAAAAGAATTCCTACAATTTTATTTCTACTTTTTACGCTTGTTTTTTTTAAGTTGTACCTGAACAACTCGCGGTTCTAAAATAGTATGGGCTCGGCATGATGGAAAATACAAAGAGGTGGATAAGGCCTTGGCTGCTTTCGTACACCGCTGGAAAATGAAAGGCGGATCTGCCGTGGGATGATTGGAACAGGCGCATGAGGCTGATCACGTTCAGCCATACGAAGATGCACTGACAGCGCAAGTCTGTCAGCCGTCGCGTGACCATTACCGTCACTGCTGTGCCGCACACTGCAAAGACGGGGGGAATGGCATGAGGAACCTCGTGCTTCAGGATTCGATAGACGATATGCCAAAACTTGTCCACGAGATGCGATGGGGTACCGCGAGCATGTGAATAACGCTTCGATCACGCGGCGTCTGAATCAACTTGCTCGGTGTAAAGAGTATCTAAAGCGAGAAAAATCAGATTTGTGGAGCGGCAATGTGAGGCGCGTCGCGAACGCGCAGTGTGGAACCGAAGGGTCATCAGCATTGTAGTGGGCCCAACTCCAATTACATAAGTTGGTAGATATTTCTTTAGTTATTACATAAGTAGGTAAAGCGGTACACGGGTAGCGTGTGCCAAGGTTTCATCATCTGATTGGTTGATAGTGAGGAGCCAGACTCACTTATTGACCAATCAGATATAGACATGTGTTTGAGTGGCTTACACGAGGACAGGGGTAGCCGCCCTGGTCCTAAATAAATCAGAGTTGAATTTGACACAAACCTAAGACTTGGTTCTACTATTGCGAGCTTCCTCCACACTATAGTGTAAGCTAGTGATGGTATCTCTTACCCCGTTACAAGAATCGTCGGCAATAGTATACGGATTGTAGCGACGGACCCGACCGGCGTAGAGAATAGGCCAAAGACATAAAGATGTTGAAATTGTAGCGCTTGTATGCCAAATAATGCTTTCAATATCTCAATCGGTCCATTAAATATTGGCGCCAAAAGTTGGCGCCCAAACAATACGATACAGAAGTAGCTGTAAACTGTTGGCTGAAAGCAATACACGGTCGCCCACTGCGAACATGTCAAAATTATTGCGTTTTCGTTGATCTGCATACTAATTCAGGAGGTCAGCGGCTGCGGCAGCTGCGTCGCATCCGCAGTATATTTAGATTAAAGCCCCGGCCAAAAATCCTGAGAGGTCGTAGCGTTACGCGGATAGAGCTGTGAGCGGGGGCCAACGTTACCGGTCGCTGGATCGGCTGGTACAGCCGAGTTTGCCGGATCACGATACTCGACTGGTAGCACAGAATCAGGCTCGTCAGTGTCCGGGATGTCCAAGATGCGATTTTAGATGGCGCTACACTCCTGGCGGAGAGAGCGCACACCTTTTGTGCACTCTTGGCTCCGTGTCTGGTCAGTACTGCAGAGAAACCGCGTGCTGTCGCATGGCTATCATCCTCTCAGAAAGGTCGGGTTGGTGACCGTTGGGTTGTCGGAAGTGTCAGACGGGATGTCTAATAATAATATATAATGCGTTCTAAGACAACCCTTTTGCTTCCAAAAAATAAACTTGTAAAACAATTTACATAGTAAATCGTAAAACATTCATATAAGCTTGGTTTTACTCCGCACCCCGCAGCATACTATATCATCTTGCATGGGTTTACCAATAGTTATGGCAATTAATGTAGTAAAACCAAGCAATATACTTGGTTTTCCGCAAACGACATGATTGGTCTAAAATATGTGCTACTGATTTTCATTCGCGTTAAATAGTAAATCAGGTACTTTGCTGGGTTTAGTCTGCAATAGGGTTACACAACGTGGCGACACCTCAGTCCGTCTTCGAGGGCTCAGCTAGCACGCTTCGGATATCTGTATCAGCGTCGGCACCTTTATCTGCGTCCCGACGGGTTTAAAGAACTTGGACCATAAAATAGAGACCTCGATCGGATACGGTCGATGTCGGTAAGCCGTGATTGCAATACATGAGGTCGAAGAAGGCTGCTGCATACTACGTCGCGGTAGTGCCAGCTGCAAAGAGAGCACGATGGATTAACTTGATGCGATAAGCGAAAACCGAGGATATCGGGATTGGGCGTCTCAGGGAAGGCCCGAAGGCTGAAGGCCAAGTTCATGCTGAGATCCTCGGTTCTGATGCAACGGGGAATGGCTGAAGCGAAACCTTCTTTGGCGGTGGCGGCTTGCCATACTGGCATGCTTTACAAGAGCGCATTAACTTGCACATGTGTGCCAGTAGAAGCCGAGAGAAAGGGACGCATCTTCTCGCGTTCAATGTGACCGCTACTATGAAAAGAATGAAGCTCGTGAATCAATCAAGCTCGGTGAGCGTCGTTTAACGGGGCGACAATTCGGGGCGGGGTACCTTCTTTTAAAAAACATATAAAGACCTCAGATAATCGTCATCTCTGCGAAATTTGAGTTCCAGCATCTCTAGAGCACTACGGAAACGAAGTAATGAAGAAAGGCATATGCTCATGCTATTCCACCGTGTTTCGCAAAGCTGGCTAAATCTAAGGTCGTATTCAAACGAGTCAAACATGCAACCTGAGACTCAACTAACCTCTTTGAAAAGACCGTTCATCGCGTCGGAGGTCTTCTTGTGCCTTTCGCGTAGTCTGACTTTAGAGTTACTTTTACTGTGTTGCTCAAGTCGTGGGCGAAACATATCACGACACGTATCTCGGGCCACCGAAGGACCAGAGCTCTGCAAACACGACTGCTTTGCCCAGCTTTATCCGAAGCGACCGCCCCAATACGCCATCTCTCTTCGTCCATCTTAATCAATAAGAGCACCGTCCGCGGAGCTGTAGCAACGGCATCGAGTGAGGCTGGTTTGGAAGAGCCGAATGCCGTAAACTCATAGCAAGTAAGCTCGAGCATTATTCTGTCATGTCATTGGGTATTCTTTTGACAGCCAGTGAGGGACAAACCTTCTTCGTCCTCGCAAACCATAGCGTAGCAATCTAAACTTGGCCCTCCCAGCATTCTTCTTTTTGGTATCTTGTCCAGAAAATAGCCATCTAGTGAACTAAACGAAGAAGACGATTGGTAGACTTGATCTCGATAAAACTATCGGCAAGATTGTATCAGCCTAAAATTTGAGAATAGCTCGCTATAAGGCTTATGGTTTTCCTCTTTTCATGTCCCAGCGTAGATATCGTCGGTGTGTTTTTGCTTGTTTCCCCCTAGGCTGTACCAATAGCTCATTTTCACTATTCGAAGACGAACTCGGCTTCGCACTCGAAGTCGCGCATAACGCAATTCCTTGCCATATGATCATGAACATGGGTGGTTTAGTGCTGGCAGCACTTTTGATGGCTCTTGAAGTGCTCAATTCTACCTTTAATCTTATCCACCCGGTCAACACAGTAGGTCAACAGACCTTCATCCCGGTTAGCGGTCTGCTTGGAGGCATTTGCGTGGGGCTCTTCAAGTACTTGATCAGTTCGATGGACCGAGGTGAAAAACGACCTGCGGCTCCCCATCGATCTTTCGCAAGATAGGAAGGTCCAGCAGCCCCGTTCTCCTGTCACAGAAGAAGAGACACACGTCGATGCACGAGTGTATCCAGCTGGCATGACACCTTATGTCGCGCAGCACGACATTTCCGGTCGACATGACGACCCAAACCCAGGATTTCACCTCGTACTTAAACACCGGATACAGTAATCGCTCTCCATTCCGGTACTGGTATAAAATAATATCCCTAAAATATCGATACAATCGCTTTAAGGAGGGTGTACTGACGGGGATTCTGGCGCGAATCGCTCAGCTCCAACCATTTGAAGAACAACACAGTGATCATAGGCTTCAGATCATAATTCACATTAGTTTATACCCATGGGGAGCTGGATGAAGATACAGCAGAAGCGAGGCCTCATCTAGAAGGCAGCAGATTGTCCCGACATGACGCAAGAAGAGCTGGCTGCGTGGGCAAAAGCGACGTACAGGCTGAGGCAAGCGCCTGCTCAAACTACTGTCTCTGACATCCTCAAAAACGCAGCCAAGATCATGTGCGTCACCTACGGAGATGACAAGCGGCGGAAACCCTTACGCGTGACGTCGTCAGCGCTGGAGAAGCTCTTATTAGAGTGGATTCTGAAAGTAGAAGCTAAAGGTGTATGTCTCTTACAAGACTTAATTAAGCTAAAAGCCCGTGATATTCAGAAGGACCTGTGTGATGCGTGGGATATGACTTTTTCGGACGGATGGTTGACCGCATTTGAGCGGAGGCATAGCTTGCGGAGCCGGAAACTCCCTGGCGAAGCTGGCACTGCTGATCCCGTCGAAGTAGCGCTCGGCCGTCAGCGACTACAAGATTTGACCGACCTTTACGAGCCTAAAGATATCTACAACATGGACGAAACCGGACTCTGCTATGCTATGGCTCCCTCCCGCTCCATTTGCACCAGGGGCGCTCGCGGTGCCAGATGTTATTATCCTTGCCTCTCAGTTAACCTTGTAAATGTACTGTAGCTTTTTTCTTTAAGAAAATATATCAAATCCTAGGATATGGTCGGACCACGATACCGAAGGTGAGAGCGATTATTGTATAAGTGTTTCTACCTGCGAAAGACTGGAGCAAGTTTTCTTAGTGGCCGTGTACTGTACCAGGACTACAGTGTGGCGGTATTTGGGCTCCGGTACCTGAACCAATCGTGGAGATTGATGTCGTCCAGCACGACTGTGGACGTCATGCCACGACGTCGTCGACGAGCTGGGCTTGTGTCCTGATCAAGATAATAAGCATCTTGATGTAATATTGACGTACAGTTATCTGCCTTGTGAAGCAACGCCTGATTTATAATAATTTCTAGAGTGTATAATGAGGTCACTACGCAGCTATGGGTCGAATGCTTTGTCCTACTAATTTAGTTAAGCATATAGCTAGCACTGGCTTTGTTTATCAAACCCGAATGCTGCTAACAATACTTGATAGTCGTTGGACCCCCCTTAGACCGCGCTGTCTCACACCACAACAAGGCTGTGAGCATTTCTGCTACTAGTAAATAGGGTTTATCTACATATCCCCCTACGTAATCTAAGATATGTAGCCTTTTCTGACTGAGAATGTACCTCTTAACACAGCGAATTATTCTCTGGCCCGTTGGCTACACCTTTGCTGTTGTGTTGGAAGGTAATTTCTCGACGCGTACGTTTGGTCTTCTCGCCCCAGGTGAGGCGAAGGCACGTAGAAGATTCTTGGACATGATTTCAGCGCTGGTGGCGGCATCGCGTGTGATCGCGAGCGGAATTGGAAATGCGCTGGGATCGACAGCGGCTACAGATAACATGTGCATGTGCATGTCCATGTATTAACGGCGCTAAAATTCAAATTCTGTCTAGCGATCAACATAGTGGTTGAACCAGCCTGGGCTACTGGATTTTCGAATCAGTAGTAGTGACTCAGTGCCTTGCCCATCTCCGTGATGTCGAGGGCGATATGAAGTTTGTCAGGAAATTAATTTTACCCTTGTTGCTTCATTACTGTATTATTCTTCGAAGTAAGGTGGTCTGACTTACATGAATTTCTGTTTTTAGCCCTTTTTGTAATTGTTAAAAACTGATTTAGGTTATCACAATGTCTATCTCTATTGGTTGATTATTTTGGGTTTCAGGCTCATACTTGATTGGATGAAAGAGCGTTTTAATATTGTGGGCCAGTGTCATTTATCGTTTTAGTGATTTCGGATCCAAAGCAAGCCGTCAATATGAGCGTAAGTTGTCTTCTGCATGTGCGCTTTTGGCACAGTCTCGCGTCGCTCGTCTGGCTATTTCTCTCATACAGCTGCCTGGTGCGCTTTACGATGCAATACTCAATCCCTAACGACGACTGTATGCCCACGCTGCTTAGAAGAAGTCCGCGACTCAGCCGCAGATGTCTATGGAGCAGATGCAACAGCAGCAAATGAAGCAGCAGTGCGTGTCCTCAGTCTGCTATCCTGTCAAACTAAATATCGACTAAATGTGATCTAATAAACAGGGAGCAGGAGCAGATGCGTCAGTCCTTGGTGCAACAGGTTATGCTGCCGGACGCCCGTGAGCGCTGTACGTGGGTCTTGTTCGATCCAGTTGATTTGCGACCGCTAGTTGGTGATTTTACTGCGATATAGTGGCTAGAATAGCTATCGTGAAGCCCGAAAAGGCGCGTGCTATTGAGGATATGGTCATCCAAATGGCTCAACGTGGCCAACTGGCTGCCAAGATCGACGAAGACAAGCTCATCGACTTGCTCAACCAAGTGGGCGTCAATGAGGAGAAGCAGCGCACGAAAGTCACGGTACGACTGCGAGTGCAATAGCTGCTTAGAACCGACTGTAAAGCTCATTCCTCTTGTGGTTATCAGATGAAACGGCGAACGTATTTCAGCGACGAAGACGACGATGACGACGACGACGATTTCTGAGCTCCTCAGCGCATTCTGACAATTGAGTAGAACAGAAATATGTGGATCTACATGTAGCGACCTCATTTGCATTGGAAGTCAACATTGAGGACGTCGTTCCATCCTCACGTGAATCACATCTACATTTCCTAAGGCTTTGTCTACAGTGTGGCCTGCTATGGTGCTACAAAGAGCGATGTGGAGCTTTATTTAATTAATTTTTAAATTAAGCGAGAAGAGCAGGACGGACGATATAGAAGCCACAGCGTCACGGTGTGTATACTGTATATCCGCTCTTTCAAGAGTTATGCCGTGACCTTGTCGCCTTCCTTGACCCCGACCGTGTCAATATACGCCACGATGATGGTGGTATCATCGATGACTTGCTCCTCCTTCATCCAGCGACGGTTTGCCTCCATGATCAGCAGATCCACAGCAACTTTCGGGTCTTGCTGGCCCATGGCCATCTCCATACATTCCTCATTGGACATGAACTCCCACAGACCGTCAGTGGCTACAATGAGGCAGCGGTCGTGTTCATCGAGCCACCGAGTCGTGAATTCCGGCTCCGAGAGGACTCCAGCCGTGTGTGCCACCGCATCTCCCAGTGAGCGGGACATGGCGAGTCCTGGGACGTCCATGTGTCCCAGCCAGACACGAGGAGGGCCATCGATGCCGTCGTCGTACTCTACAGCGAACACTCGACCACCACTGGCGATAATACGAGCCTTTTCGTCCGGTCGGTCAGGTTTGTGATCAATAGATAACTCCTGACAGCCCATGGAGTCCGGACCTGAAGGACCAGCCTGCTTGACGAAGCCTCGAGTGATACGGGAGTCTCCGACGTTCCCGACCACCACCAGGTTGTCTCGCACTACACTCACTACTGCCGTTGTCCCACTGAACTCGGTATCAATACTCGGATCGCGCAGCACGGCCTGCTCCACGGATTGTAGTGTATCCAAAATGGCGGTTTGTAGACTCTCGGCATCCTGCTTGATGTCTCCAGAGCGCGCGAACTTGTCGTGGGCGAAGAGTTCCGTAGCGAACTTGTCGCGGATAGAGCCGGACACGCCGTCACCGGCTTCACCGTGTCCGTCAAACACACACAAGAGCAGTGACTGTGTGGTTTCGTCGTACTTAATCACCATTGCGTCCTGGTTCTTCTTGCGTGGGTTATAGGGAGCGTACCCCTTCTTAGATAACCCGGCAAAGGCTACCACTGCGCAATTAGCGTCCGCCAGAGCCTGCTCGCTACTATCCACGTCTTCAATACTAGCTGCAGCCATCCCATCGACCAGCTTGTTGTCACTAACTACCGATAGTCGACGACGTTGCAGGCCAAGGGAATGGTCCCCTCCGGTCTGCGCTACCGGGACCTTTCCCGGCGTCTTGATGGAGATGCCTTTAGGCGACGCTACATTGGTGGCTGTGGCCTCCTGCTGACGGAGCTTGGCCAACGAGCCCATCTTCTGAACCGGTCGACTTGCCATGGTGTCTGAGAGTGAATTTCTACTTGAGAAGTGGGAGCTGAGACTTCGACAGCCGGCTGGGACGCTGCAAATACCAGAGTGAACGCGACTTAGCAGCGTGGATGCTGAAGATCTCGAGTTATCTGCGGCGAGGACCAAGTAATAATAGCCGACGAGGCGGCGAGGCGTGCGCCAAGCGAAGTGAACCAACCGCCCAGTTGTGGAACCCCTCAAGGAGTCAAGGTGCGAGGAGACAGGAGACCAGTGACCAGATACGATCGACAGACCAATCACGAGCGGGCGAACGCAGTGAATTACCGTTGCGCGAGACACGAACCGCCTTCGAAAGGCTAAGAAAAGCGAGCGGGTTCGACGACGACGTGCTGCGAGTTTGACACGATTAGCTTTGAAGTTTGCCAAAAAGTATCTTTTCTTAAGACCTTTCCCGAGTAAGTAATGGGTAAGCACAGTAACGACGATCGTTGTGAAATTAACATAATTGAAAAGATACCGTAATCTGCAAACAATAAAATGTAGCCATATGGCGTGAGCAACTTTAGTCGCTATCGTCGTCACTTTCGTCCTCTGACGACGAGAGACTGAGCGAGATCGTGTTCGGAGCCTCCTCGTCGCTGTCACTCGAGTCGCTGGAGCTGTCACTCTCTGCTGTGCCCTCGTCAGCCTTGTCGCCCTCCTCGAGCTTGCGCTTCTTGCGCAAACTCTCGACATCGTCCACCACCTCGTCGTCGTACAGCGCTGCCCGTTTCTCAGGCAGTTTAAACTTCTTGCGCAATATCTCCATTGCGTCCGGAGGGAGCGGGTCGCCCGTCTTCCACGACTCAGGCAGCGTGATACCGTGTTCCGTGAAGAAATTCCGACCCATGTAGTGCAGCAGAGCATCGAGTGGCAGATCCACGGGGTCGCCTGGCTTCCATCCAGGCGGCATCTGCTTGCGGATCTGAGCATCACTCGCACCCAAACCAATGGGGATATTGAGCTTCTCCATGGCATCACCGTCGCCTTCTTTGCTCACTCTAGCTGCAGTAGACGTATACTTCTCCGGACCTTGAGTTACAATTTCAGCGACGATACCACGACTGAGTACACCCGCACGCATCATGTGCTCTTGTGGTGCTGGTGGCATGAATCCAAACATTGGGAACTGTATCACAAAACACCGAAAAATGTGCATTAGCAACATCAATTACACCCCAAATGGGTACCCAAGGTACACTTACCCCAGGTTGCCACTCTTTCGGCGCTGACGTCGTGCCTGCAATACGGTGAGCATATGCAACGATATCGCGCGGATCCAGTACCACTATATTCATAGTAAAACAATATTTAGAATATTTTGTATCCAGATTCCAGCAACATAGGACTCTACCTTTGGACTTTTGCTTGGCATTTTGGAGTGTAACTCGGTGTTTCCTTAGTACATCGGCGATATCCTCTTGGGAGCAGCGCAGCTGTGCAGCATACTGAACGACTTTCTGCTTCTTGTTCTCGATCTCGGCCTCAATACGCAGCAATTCCTTCTGTGCCACCTGATGCCTCGCCACTAAAACACTCGTCGTTAATGTTAATTCGCTGTCTGCGCATTTTATTCCGCTCAGAGCGTACGCTTCTTTACGGCTGTCAGTAGGTCGCGGTCTTTCTCGAGTACTTTGTTGAACGTCTCGTTCACTGTACGCAGCCTCGTAGCCGTGATGGTGGACGGAGGTCTACAGTTTAAGAGCATTGATTAATGTCCTTATTACGGCTCCAAATCGGTGGAAACGGAGTGATATACTGCGTACAGAGAAGCCGTGTTGAGGGACTCCAGTAGCTTGGTCACCAGGAAGCGATGCTCATGCAGCGCTACCTCCATTTCCTCGCGGATGCTCCCGCCCATCTGCGGCATTTTTGGCTCAGTATTAAAATGTAACTTGCGTTTTCTAACCGCTAGGTCGTTTGAAACGATTCTTCGACTCTTCCAACCTTGCGCCCAGGTACAGCTAGACTAGCAGATTCGACCTCCAACTACCAACAGTTACTTTCACATCCAACTTCGGACAAACTCGCAGGCCTATCATGACCAAGGTAGTGGGAGGCCTACCGCGTTTACTAGCCCTGGGTGTGTTTTTCCACGCTCTGTACGTGCTGAGCATCTTCGACATTTACTTCACGTCTCCTGTGGTGCCACACGTCGAGAGTGTGGTGTACACGGACTCCCCACCAGCCAAGCGCGTCGTGGTGTTCGTTGCCGACGGTTGTAGAGCAGACAAGTTTTTCGAGACCAACACTTCGACCAGCGCTCAAGAAGCCGGTGCAGAACTCCGCGTGTCTTTCCTACGTAACATGATGCAGACGCAGGGCAGCTGGGGCGTCTCACACACGCGTGTGCCAACTGAGAGCCGTCCTGGCCACGTGGCGCTCTTCGCCGGTATGTACGAGGACGTCAGCGCTGTGACGAAAGGCTGGGCTGACAACCCCGTGGACTTTGACTCCGTGTTCAACCAAAGCAGCTCCGCCTTCCTCTTCGGTAGTCCGGATATCGTCCCGATGTTCGCTCGTCATGTGCCACAAGCACTTGAAGAGCATTATTCCCATGAAGAAGAAGACTTTGCCAAAGGAGACGCGTCTGAATTGGACGTTTGGGTCTTCCGCCATTTCCAAAACCTACTGCATGGTGCAAAAGAAGACGCAAAACTGCATACAAAGCTCCATAGTGACGGAGTGGTGATTTTTTGTCACTATTTGGGCATTGACTCCAATGGCCACGCCCATCGACCCAATTCCAAGGACTATTTGAACAATATTGCGCTCGTAGATGAGCTAGTCGAGAAGACTTATCGCATGGTCGAGGATTTCTACGACTACGATGGACGGACAGCCTACGTGTTCACTGCAGATCACGGTATGGGGCTGAAAGGAGCTCATGGAGACGGAGATCCAGCCAATACACGCACTCCGTTGGTAGTGTGGGGGGCAGGTGTCCAAGGACCCGTGACAGTGGAGAAGACAGGAGCGTTTAGTATCGATCTACCCACACAGTCTCGAGCGCAAGTTAAGGCTCAATTACAGGCACAGGAGGAACAGGAGCAAGCAGCAGTGGGAGACTGGGGCGCTCTCAATACTTTGGTGCGCAAAGACGTGATGCAGGCTGATGTGGCGCCGCTTATTAGTGCGCTACTAGGTCTACCGTATCCACGTAACTCAGTTGGAGTCCTGCCCTTCTCGTACCTCGCAAAGGGAGCCTACCGAGCCAATGCAGTGCGATCTAACGCACAGCAATTGTACCTGCATGCGCTGCGTAAGGAACAGGAGAAACGGTCACGTACATTGCTGCGATTTGTACCGTATGGACCTTTTCGTGACCGAGTTCCCGAGCTCTTGACGCAACTAGCGGACGCGTATAAGAAGAGTATTGAGAGTGAGAACTCGGAGTCGTATGAAGGCGTGGAACAGCTGAGTCAGGAGCTGATTAAGATCTGTTTGGCGACTTTGGAGTATTTCCAGCGATACGACTGGTTCTTCCTGCTTGGTATCGTCGTCCTGGGGTATTTGGGATGGCTGCTTGTGGTTGGAGTGGCGTATCTGCATCCACGAGACTTCAGTATGAAGTGGCTGCTTGGTGCGGGTGGCCAACAGCTGGACATCAAGTTGGTCGTGCTGGTGTTTGCAGCGTTCGTGTACTTGGCTCTCGAGGGCTCACCGACGACGTACTACCTGTATCTGCTGTTTCCATTAGTTTTCGGAGTATTCACGTGGAATCATCGTGGTCTAATACAACAAGCCTGGGTGTCTGGGTCAAGTGGGAAGCAATCCAAGTCGCGCTTGAAACGATGGGCGGAGATCGCACTCATCTTGCTGTGCCTGGAGCTTGTGGTGGCTGGATACGAACGTCGAGAGATTTTCGGAGTGCTTTTCTCACTACTTGCGTGTTGGCCGTACGTTGGGAATGCTACAAGTGATGACGAGGCTAATGAGAGCAGAAGCGCAGTACCAAGTCGGTCTTGGACAGTCAGCTGTCTTGTCATCTCTGTGTTCCCGTACTTGCCTAGTGAGTATGGAGAGCATACGGCGTTAGTGAACATCGGCGGTCTGCTGACGTTGCTGCTCGCTGCGGTAGCACAACGAATGACATCCGCAGACCAGACGAGCTGGAAGAGCTCCTCTTTCGTCCTCAGTGCGTCGCCTTTGGTGCTGTCACTGTTGACTTTGAATGGCACTATGCAGTATCTGGACGGCGATCGAAGCAAGCCGCCATTCTACCTCACTGTAGCCAACTGGCTGCTATCTGGCACTCCAATTCTACTGCTTATAGGGAGATTACAACGACGCAAGAGCAGTCTATCGCGTGCCTTGGAAACCGGTACCGACCGTCATGCTGAACAACGTCTCCACGGACTGTATACTAGACGTCTTCTCGAAGTGATGCTAGCGTTTGCGCCGTCGTTCGTCTTACTGAGTATCGCGTACGAGGTTTTATTCTACGTGGCTCTCTGCGCTGTTCTCGTGAGCTGGTTACAACTGGAGGCTCAGGCTTCGCTAGCATCTTCATCTTCAATGTGGCGAGAGATTCAGCAAGCGTTTGTCTTTTTGCTACTGGTGAACATCGCGTTCTTCGGCACGGGTAACGTGGCCAGCATGAGCAGCTTTGAGATCTCGTCTACGTACCGCTTCGTTACGGTGTTCGCTCCTTTCACGATGGGTGCGCTACTGGTGGGCAAGATCCTCATCCCGTTCATGCTGGTGGCCAGTACATTCCATCTCATTCTACTGCTTCCATCGGCTGCATCAGCAGTTGAGACCACCAAGCCTAGACTACCTGCTACACGCTACTTCCTTCTAGTTGTAGCCATGTCGGACGTACTTGCACTCCATTTTTTGTTCCTCGTCAAGAATGAAGGCAGCTGGAAGGAGATCGGCAACTCGATATCCATGTTTGGCATCGTGAACGCGCAGATCGTGTTCATCCCGCTGCTGTTTCTGCTGGCTCGAGCTTTCGTCCGAGATCTGACGCCAGCTACTGCATTCGATGTTCAACGTCTTAACGATAAAAAAAAACAATAGAATTGTTTTGTTGCTAACCTACCTAGACGGTGGAATGGCGTCTTCGACGAGCTTGAGCAAGGTATTGCTGTGAGTTGGCAGAGTAGGACTAATTCGTTTCGTAAAGACATGGGCTGTCCGTGAAGCACTACCGGGAGCATATACAATAAAAGAGAAGATACCGTAGGATATGTGACAACAGGTTATTGTGCACTTCAAGGATCCGTAGAAAACGGCAGTCAAACTCGTAACTTAAAAATTGGCAAATAGGAAAATTAAATAGGAGCCCCTAATCAGTATTCAATGTTGAAAAAACTGCAATCAACCTCGTACAAGATTTGCGCGACTGGTTCGCGCCTAAACGATAGGCTCTGCTCGACTCGCGCCAAATCTACCTGCGTCTTGATGCTCTTTTAATTTCACGGCGAACACACGTCGTTTCTCAATGTTGCTATCGCTATTACACGTTGTGGGCTCGACTCTCACTTGTTTTACGGTAAACAGCATGCCCTTCAGGTGCCGGACGTGTCCACCTTAATGCAACAGTCCAGAAACAATATTGTCCTCATAGTGTCCAGCGTGTAGGAACAGTTATCATTCAGGTACTCCTCCAGGAGTACCTTAGCTTCAGGCGTCATCTTGACGTGCTTCGCGCCTCCCCGAGGGAGATTGTCCACCAGTCGCGCAAATCTTGATTGCAGTTTTTTCAACTATTGAATACTGATTAGGGGCTCCTACCGTAACTTTCCTATTTGCCAATTTTTTAAGTTACACGTTTGACTCAATAACAGATTTCAAACAATTCGAGTAGAACTCACAATAATACAGAAGTATCCCTCAATAAGCATCGGGGCCGTGCGATACATTTTCATAGAAGAAATATGGCGATCTTTTGATTTGTCACATATACCTTTAATCTATGTGACCCGGTTGCAAGCTGAGCTTATTAAGGGGGACTTCTGTACTGTACGACGAAATCTTCGCTTACGTAACACCTTCTTTTAATCGTCATCATAATTATGATGACGAAAAAATGGTGCCGCTCATAATCGAATTTAATGATAAGACCACACTACTCCTGTATTATTTCGACTTCAAAGCTCAATTTCCTACCGTCATCACTGATATAGTACTCATCAATGCAACTAGCCAACATCTCCTTTCTAGCCATTTACGTTGTATGCGCTATTACGACGACATCAGGTAAGTCCACATTAGATACCTCTGGTGTAAATAGCGACGGCTCCAGAGCACTGTGGACCTACGACGCGAACAATAATGAGGTTCGCCAAGGCGAAGGTGAAGAACGCGTCGCCAGCTCCATAACTGCTCAACACTGGCTAAGCAAGTCTGTTGATAAAGGTGCCAGAAGTTGGTACTTTCGCAGTAATTGGCAACAAAAAAAGAGACACCTGTTTGTATTGAACTCAGGCATTGGGTGTTTTGAACTGAGATTTGCCCGGTCCTATGTGCAAGTCGGCTCTGGGGTGGTTGTATCGAACTCCTGCGGTGGGGAGAACGAACCTGAAATGGTGTAAGTCAGGAGTTGACTTTGTTCTTCCACGCGTTATGCTCGGCGAGCTTGTCAGTGATGCGACGTCGTGTACAGCAACTCTACCTGCATACTTTACGTAAAGCACAGATGAATTGGTCATGGACATTGCGGGATTTGTGCCTTATGGCATTTTCGTATCCAAGTTCCTGAATCTCTCGCTGACGCGAACGATGCTTTCTCAAATTTAGGCTGTTAAGCTGGTCCTAAGAAGGAGAGGGTTGGTCTACACCTCGTATTTCACGTTGAAGCTCTAATTTACACTATTGTGTGTAGGGCGGTTGTCAGCAAGGGGTCGAAGTGCCAGAAAAAGGCACATTTCAATTTAATCTGTACAAACTTTACAAGAATATCAGACCCAGAATGATGTGTAAAATTTGTAAAAATAATTAGAACTACACCTTTGTGCACTCAACCTCGTCTTGCTTTTAGTTTGAGGTCACTAAAGTACGTTCTGGGCCGTTTCAAAACAACAGGAAGTTATAACCAAAACGGCAAATTTAGTCGAAGCTCACAATACCGGTAATAGGAGGTTCAGGCCCCCCCCCCGACTATTTCAGACCATACAGAGCTTTCTGTAGTTCCAGGGCGACCTCGTCCTTGATCGTTCCGCCTTGGCATTTCAGTAACTCTTCTGGAATATTCATCCGCTTCGGGATATGGATAAAGCTCCCCAGCCCTGCTTCCGTGTTTGCATTGACGTATTTGGCAGCGCACCGTACTTTGCAGGCACCCGACATTTTCTGGCCAAAAACAAGACAATCTTAACGCTCGTCATTTCAATGACTGCCGCGAAAGTGATGCTGTACGAACCCCTGTGCATTCCCCCAAGCGACCACTCTGGGCATCAGACGCTCGTTTAACCCACTAGCATCTTGCCTGGTCTTGAATACCCATTTTGTATGCTAGACATGCGCACTGTGTGGCTGTGGGACCACGATTTAACCCCATTCGCTACGAGGGCCTGGGGTATCACCCTTAGACTTCCGTCCTTTTGTGCGCTGCGCATTGCCTGATCGTAGTTATCTTAGTCAAATTTAACCGTATGATCCACAATGTCAGACGCACCCACCTTCTCAAGGCCGCCTCCGTTTGCCCAGCTAAGCAGTGTTATTTAATTAACATGTGCTTCCTTTATTAGCTTAAAAGGGATGGTGTAGTGTAGTGATTTCTCCGTAGTTGCGGATGATCACCCGTCGACAAAGACGTGACACCACCCAAGATGTTCAAGCGACGAACCCTCGGTCATGTGATGTACGGAGACGCCCAGGTGCAAGGGACTCGACGGCGTCACTTCCGAGCTCTCAACGGATATTGGATACAGTCCATATGTCACTGAATCCAGGCTGTCCTTATTATTAATAATGGACTGGCTGGATTCGCATTCAGCGGACCATCTACGGTACGAACCCTCAGTGGCGGTTGGGATGAGTTCGCGGAAGACTCAGCGACCCTTGGAAGGCACGTGCACCGTCTGGGACAGCGCGCGGACCGTTAAAGATGCTCATGCGACGGTGCAGACGACGCTTGGCACGCAAGAAGATCCATAACGGATCATTGTTCACTTGATATTTGTATATTTGATTAGGACTTCTTATTAGTAATAGACCCGAAAGGGTAAGCTTAAATACAGAACAAAATTTCCACTCAAGCACACAGAGCGACGTCCGGCTTCAAGGTAAGCGTCTGGTCAAGCTTGTTTGAGTGTGGGGCGGACCTGAAGACCCCAGTTCTGCCCTTGCACCGGGACAAACTGGACCTTGTAAACTACTTATATAGGCCAACCAGTAAAAATAAGAACACGCTACTAGCACGAGCAAAGCTAGCAGGTGTTTTTAATCCTCGTGGTCCCAACAGCGGAAGGGTACCAGGCACGGGTAAGCCTTTTACGAGATCACCGAGTGTTCAACACTCGGTTGGAAGAATAAAAGGGATGCAATACAAGCACTCCCAGTCGTGCAAATAGGCAACAATAAGCCGTCACGTAAAACTTCCCGATAGTAATAGGCCAATACACAAAGTCTCTTGGCCTTGCCGGATGAACCCTCGCTACAGAGCCTCGAGTTCACTGACAGGCATAAGAACGATCGTTTACTATCCTAGTAGACGTATTGTTGTGGGAACGTCCTGACTACACTTGTAGCTAGAGCTCACGTGGGAATTCCAACACCACAACTGGTGCCGCGACCCGGGAACAGATTGTGACCATTGTGAGCTGTTTGTATGGCCTTTCAATTTTCCGAGCTACCAAGACAAGAAAACGAAAACAAGAAACATGGCGAAAGGACAACCGACGGTACCAGTTACGCCTGCCAAGTCTGGCGGGGCTCGCAACGAGAGTTCAAGCCCGGCTGCGCGCTTTGCAGCCGCCACCGAGCTTTCAGTGAGCTTCAATGACGAAGCTGACATCGGTCCTGACGCCCACGATTATGAAGATTACGAAGACAAGACGCCGGCTCCAGAGCCAGGCGCAGCGACGCCGGAGACGGCCACGCTATCATCGGGGCTGAGCGGTGCGACCAGGTCCCTTTCGAGGAACCTCGCCAACGAGCTCGATGATGTTACGGGACCGGAACCGGCCTACAAAGATTATGACAATGGGACCGAGGCTTCTAAACCTTCGGTGGTGAGTGCAAAGCATTCAGCACTGCTGAAGGCATCTCGCCCACCTTTCAACGGTGATGCATCAGCCGCCAAGCGCGTTTTCGACCGCGTACAAGCGCTGATGCAGAATGATGAGTGGATGCAGCTGTTCAAGCCCATCCCCAAAAAAAAGGCCGACTGGCCTGCGCTGGCGCAGGAACTTCAATACCCAGTCAACTCGATGTCGACTAGCCAAGTTGCCGAGGATTCAGTCTCGCTACTATTGTCCCTGGGCTTTGAAAACGAGACGTACCCATCGAAGATGTCGCTACAAGATTAGAGTCCCCGGAGCTGCTCTCCAGAAATGGAAGAAGAAGCTTCGGAAGGCGTTTGGCGCTGTTGGCATCAACGCCGGAAAGCCGCCTGTGAGTTGAGCGATCGTTCAAGATGAAAATCCGTCCACGATTCCACGACCGCCGACACCCCAACGACTCGTTCGTACTCCTCCGACCAAGCGTGGAGCGGAGCGTGGTGCCTTTGGCACTACCGAAGCTTCACCGTACTTTCAAGACTCGCACATGGTTACACCACGTTCGGAGAGCCGTATGCAGCGTGTTTACGCTGACAACGAGGGTTCGTTCGGTCGCCGAGGTGGCCCACAAAGCCACGAGGAGCGACGAGAAGCTCTAAGAAGAGGTCAACCCCAGAGCTCATCTCGGGAGACCAATACCCTCTTGAGTTGATGGCAGCTCCCTGGCTGACGGGTGCCACCACCGAACCCCCGCGAGCTCCCAAAGGTGGCGCCGGACCTCGTCAAGTCGACAGCAATGGTTGGTCCAGTGACGATGACATTTTGGTGCGTACATTCGACGAGGAAGATTCTCAAGTCGAGTTGATGCGTCAGATGAATGAGCTGGCGACGCTGAACGACGTGGACCCGACACCGAGGATTTAAATGGCATCGCACCGACCGTTGGATCGCATCACGCCGTTCTCAGGCTCTCGCAACAAGAGCGAGAATTATATGCAGTGGCACCGTGGGTTCGTCTATGAAATGACTGGGAACCACACAGATGCCGACAAATGGTGCATTCCATTTTAGTTTAGTCTCCGGGACGGAGCCATTCATTGGTTTCGTCAACATTCCGAAGAAGACGAAGCGCAAGTGGAAGCTG
>NW_003303721.1:229032-229969 GCF_000142945.1 Phytophthora infestans T30-4 | reverse complement strand
TACGCTCGGACCGCCCGTCTACACTTCGAGAAGAGTAGTCGCGGCACCAAAGAACACGTACAGCAGTTCCTTGCAACATGCGATGATGACAAGTTGGCGGAGAGCCTTTACCACGCTCGAGTCGCCGACATTCACGAGCTCGAAAGAGATCTTCGAAACTTTTCTCAAGGGCAAGGAGAGCATGACCAAGCGTGACAGTGAGTACCGATACTCCAAGAGTCGTGACGCGCGACGCGACGATGGGTACGCCCGCAACAATCGGCGTGATGACCGTCGCCGCGATGACAACCACAACAAACCAAGAGTGACGCTCATTGAAGCAACGGTGGATATCCTACTAGCTGAATTAGAAGGTTGTGAAGCTGCTCAAGAGGGCACCGAGTATTCAAACGACGATCCGAACGCTTACAACGATGTCCAAGACGAGTACAACGACTTTCAGCCCGATAATACGGACGGTGATTTCTCATTGGATGAAAATGACCGACACCTCGCCGCTGCTAACGAAAATGGGCGCCGTGCAGCTGCTGAAGGCACCTACGCACGTTCAGACAGCCGTCAACCGCGTGGAAACACGCCTGATCGCGAGAATGGCTTCAATCAAGATCGCCGAGGTGGTGACCGTGGGTTCAATCAGGATCAACGCGGTCGACGTGACTTCAACCGCGACAACCGACGCCCACAGTACGGACCATGCGCGTTGTGCGGCGGCATGAATCACTCCGCCCACTACTGTAACAAGCGATGCAAGTTCTGCGAACAACTCCACGATGCTGGACAATGCGAACTTTTCCGCAACTTCCAAGACCTTGCCAAATTTGTGCGCACTAAAGGCACGAAGGAGGAACTCCCCCAGAGCTCAAGGCCGTCGTTCAAGAACGTCACTTGAACTAGGCAGCCCGCCAACTACAACGGGGTAGGTCCTATCGGGCTGCGA
>NW_003303721.1:226633-227512 GCF_000142945.1 Phytophthora infestans T30-4 | reverse complement strand
CCGAGTGTTCATTGCGAGATTGGTGCGAAAGCGAACTGTCAAGACAACGGTCATCCGAAGCGCTGAACAAAGGTCAACAGCCCAATATGTCGGTGACCGCGCATTCAATATTGCGAACAACGACTCGGCAGATGGCCAGAGATGGGAAACCAGGATGGGAAGGAGATGGACTCAGTATCAACTGTTGAAATCAAAGCGAATACCGATGTTGAGTCAAAGGAAGAATCCCGTAGCGACTTTTGGATGAAACATACATCTCGGTTGCTCGAGTATAACAACCGAAGGAAATGAAGCAACGGAGGATACGAGAAATGACTTCTACGAACACCCGGTTAACAACATTGGCTTGGAAGACTACGCGAAAGGAGCTGGCATTCCTGCCGGACTTGACCGAAGAGATCAACACGACAATAGACTACAGTGCGTCTAATGTTGCTGATCCTCAGTTGTCAAATGATCGCCGAGAACGTCTGGTCGCGACACTGAATAACCACGAGCACATCCTGATTGCTAGTGGTAACGCACTGCTGCCGCCAGCCTACGGCGCGGTATGCGATATCGACACACAGGGGCACGCCTCAATTAAACAGCGTGCCCGGCGCGTGCCGCTACGATTTCTCGGCAAACTGTACGAGCTGCTGCGCGCTTTGTTGCGAGCAGGACTGATCGTCTTTTCAGACAGTCCATGGGCATCGCCGATCGTGATTGTGATGAAAAAGAACGGGCTGGATATCCGGTCTGCATTGATTACAAGATGGTGAATGCTATCACCGCGATCATGGAGTATGCAATGCCGCTAGTCGACGATCTGCTAACCGATCTCGAGCGCTACCTATGGTTCTGCTCGCTGGATGCAGCAAGCGGCTTCTGGGCGGTCGA
>NW_003303721.1:222816-223911 GCF_000142945.1 Phytophthora infestans T30-4 | reverse complement strand
TTTGCAGTACTGTCACGACTCGCTGGAAGGAGGACATCAAGGTGGTGGTGGAGAACGTTCCATCGCGTTAAGTCCGATTATTATTGGATCGGCTTGTACGCTGACGTGGAGAAGCATGTGAAGTCATGTCCAGATTGCAGCTCGAGTAAAAGCCGTCCGCAGCTTCGTGGATACTCGCCTGGCAACGTACTAGCCGAACGACCTTTCCAGATCGCCTCGATGGATTTTGTGATTCCACTACCGAAATCTCGCAGGGGCAACACGGCGTTGCTCCTATTTCAGTGCTCGTTCACGGGATTCGTTATTGCCAAGGCTATGGCGGATACGACTGCACTGAGTGTTGCCCAAGTGCTCGAATAATGTGTGTACCGACGGTTCGGAGCCCCATCACTGATAAGGCATGACCGCGACCCACGCTTCATGAGCGAGGTTTTCCAAGCGTTCGCAGAGATGATGCAGTCAAGATCACGAGCAACGTTGAGCTATCGGCCACAGTGTAGCGGGGTTACATGGTGTGGAACACACAGGGGTACGAAGTACCCGGAGAGCTAACAAAGTCTCAGTACATAAGTTGGAGAGCTAACAAGGTCTCTCAGTACGTTGGCCGAAAGCCACACGTTATGCATTTGATTAGGTTTAACTATGCTAGATAGTTAAACAGATACATTTACCCCTAGACGGCTTGGCCGCAATAATAGTAAATAAAACACTTTTGGTTTTGAAGCATAAAAGTCAAGGTGTCAACTTTGAGCCCTGGTCTTGGGCTGTAAGTGTCCTTTGGATAAGGAACTTAGTATTAGTGACTCTTTGAGTCGAACGTCTTCCTCTGACGCTAAAGCTACGGCAGCCGTGCTGCACTTGGTAGCACTTGTAGTCAATCCCGCTCCTGAGTCGGTTGACTATATCCTCTGCGAGGATGGAACACCCCGTGTTCGCGAATTTGCCCCCGGCGCAGCAGGACGCGCTTACTAAGCTTATGTCCTTGCTTGGCCCGGAGGGCGTGGATCATCTTGCATCGCAAGGTCCAGAGGCGGTCACTGCCAGGCTGGAATCGTTCTCGGCGCTACGAGAACGCGCTCTTAGAGCATGTCCAAG
>NW_003303721.1:201738-202874 GCF_000142945.1 Phytophthora infestans T30-4 | reverse complement strand
CGGTTAGGAGTAGATCACGCAGTGCATCAAAGACAACCACTTAGTTCTTATACACGCGAATATCATTCATAAGCTTACGCTCTCTGTGACCCTCATGGATATTGCCTCTTCCATTGCAGCCCTTTTTACCCAATCAACGGACTTTGTGTGTCCTGCCGTCTGTCTGTCGTACGAAAGCTCGACACAAGCGATTCAACAACTTTAGTAAGACCTAACTGCCCTTTTGTGAGCCAGCGTAGGACGCATGACCTATTTTTTCTCAGCAAAAAATTTGACGAGACGAAAAATATCTTGCTTTTAGTATGGTCTGGCACTCATTGAGATGTGACAAGCATTCGTAACACGGATGTCTTACGCTGAAAAGTCGCATTCTATTGGGGGAAATGCGGCATGTACCATGACAGCGATACTGTGGCCCCCGTTCTTGCATACAGCAGCTTTCAAATTGTGACTCAATCGGCGGCTTCTAACATATTGCACATTAATGTGTAGCTTGACCAGTAGGGGCTCTATAGATTGCCGACCTGCATGAACGAGTATTGCATCATGGTTACAATAAAAACGGACCGTGATGCTTTTATCTGCGCTACATACTTTTGAAGCTCGTCTCTAAACCGATACATAAATCATTGAAGGATCAGAGAGCTGCACAATGCACCCAGCGGCAAAACAGCACAATTTGTTGATTATGTAGGTATGTTTCTATGTGTAGCACTTACGACATCATTAACGAAGAAGGCGAATCCTATTCGTACAGGAAATAGCCATTTTTCACATTTAAATCTATCACAACTGGCAAACAAACTTTAACAGTAACAACAAAGCATCCACTATTGTATTTGATCGTTTTCGGTCTGAAAACCAGTGTACGATTTATTGAATATCACATCGGTTGTTCGAACTGAGAGCTCACTTTATACTCACCTACCATTTAAATATAAAACCGACGGCCGAACATGTCAAGAAGTGTGCACAGATCCCACAATGTATCCACCATCAGATCAAATAGCGATTTTCTATTGGCTCCCGATTGAACAGAACTCGGTCAAAACCTCCTAGCAAGCACTACCCGTCATTTGCTGCTATCACTGGAAGTGGCCATCTCTAGGTTTCAGCCAGCCATCTTTGGCGACAAA
>NW_003303721.1:199423-200609 GCF_000142945.1 Phytophthora infestans T30-4 | reverse complement strand
TTCGCTTCATGAAGCGCGAGAACGTTCCTCGTGGAACAGCACCATCTTCATCGGTAGACCAATGTTTGGCAAATCCATCTCGAATCGGTGCTATTGCGCGAGCAAAGAGTAATGCTACGACGTGTACGATCTCATGGGGCTGTATATCCTTGAACTTATTCAGCCCTTCTGCAATATCCGCCAAATCAGGAGCACTGATGCGAGGATCCTTGGCCTGCCAAGCCAGCAACTTGTTCCTACGTGACGTGGCAATGACGGTGATATTCTGGGTTCTGTATCTGTTCGTCTCTTTGGCGATATGACTCCATAGTTCCTTTGGCAAGAAGTAAAAGAACATCCTCAATGGAGAATCTTCGTACGCAACTGCAGAGCGCGTAGACCCAAATTCCCCGTCATAATAGTCCGCAGCTGCATCAACTTGAAAATCCTCTACATTGTTGCAAATATGTCATATACAGATTTAGTTTATATGCGTTTTAAGTTATTCTGTGCTATCCGGGCTTACCGCTGTGCTCTTCGTCATACGTCACCCATCCATTTCCAGCGATATCACGTAAGGCATCTTCCGTAAACCCCAACAGCTCAGCTTCAGAGACGTCTTCAGTCATTGGGACATCTTCAACATCGTTGGCACCTTCTAGAGAAGACGTAATCACCTCATTGTCTTCCAATATCCCATCATCATCTGCATCTGAATCGGAATCGCAAGAGTCAGCGCTATCCACCAAGTTCACATCGTCATCAGCTGTCGGGCCAAACAGGGGCTCTTTTCGGAGACCCTCCATGAAGTTATCGCTGTCGAACACGTCCAAATCAACGAAGTTTTCAGTATCGTTCAGATCGTCGCCCTCAGTTTTGCCTTCTTCTTCATCTGTCGCGTTCTCCCTGGGATGCAATTCTGTATCATCCTACACAACATCATCTGCTCCATCATCTTGTTCTGTAGCATCTGTCATACCGGCTGGTTCTGTCGCTTGAGATTCAACTACTTTCGCGATAACCGCCGCCGTATGCGTATCATCAGGTGCTGAACCGAGGGAAGCCGGCAAAGAAACAGTCGCGACCAATTCCTTACTCGCAGTTGTGGCCGGCGCCACTGAAGCCTGGATTTGTCGTGGGGGAAGGAACGCATGGTGGTCAACACCGATTGATGCATAAGCTCCTTGCTTGCCAATGGGTCGTCGGA
>NW_003303721.1:197385-198708 GCF_000142945.1 Phytophthora infestans T30-4 | reverse complement strand
ATCAGTATCTAATCCTTCTCAACATTCTCGACCCCGATGTCACAATAATTCTGCAGCTGCGCATAGAAAAAATCCAAGAATAGATATATGCGGCATGTATATTTCAAATCAAAAGCGCTTGCGTCGCTACCGTAAAGATCGGGATGCAGAAGAAAGAAACTCCGATGCCACACTAGTGCGCTCGCCGCCAACAAAAAGACCTCTAGAAGGCAAGTTCAAGGGCTGTTATTGGAGAGAGACAAATTGAATCTTTAATATTTGAGAAGCGTTCTGTACCGAGCCAAAGATGCTGTTCTCGATAATCAAGATATTGAATAAGGTTCGTCTTTCGCTTTACTTCCATCTCTACTGCAACATCTTGAATCCCGAATTCTGATTCTCGCGTGGCCTTGAATCTTGACACGGATGGGCGTGTTTCCGTCGCGGTCGACGTTTAATCACATGGGAGTGTACATGAAGGGTAAATTCCTATATGGAAGACCAAATTCTTCATGCTAGGGTACTCAGAAACGGCGTACTGCATTCAGTAAGAGATAGCTTGTTTTCGGGCACGCTCTTTTTTCTCTAACTTATTTTATCGTGTCTGATACAATGTTGCCGTGTTTATAATTATCTCTGATACAGCTTCGAAGTCTACTGCGGAAAGCGGCAAATGCAAGACGACCCTACACCTTGTGATAAAAAACCGAACCTGCAACAGTCGTGCCAAACCTTTCTCACGTCGCTGACGCAATCAAGGGCTCCAACGAACGCTCACAAAGCATAGCAAGCCCTGCACTAATTACGCGCCGAAACTAATGAGTGGTGTAAATAAAACCCCGAGTAGACCAGGAGGCGCCGCCAGGGCGCTTGCAAGGTCTGTTCGGTGCTAAAGCTGCTCGACCAACCGCGGGGAGGAGAGACATCCTTGTGCTGTGGTGTCTCCAATCTGAAAACAGCCTAAAAATGCTGCTGCTTCCTGTGTGTTCCTATGCAGCAAAATCAATCATGACACCCAATGTGTCGCGCTAACATGCTTCACAATCGAGACAAGCACAGGAAGAGCGGCGAGCTGATTCTCAAATCTGGCGATGAGGGGACGGGCGGCAAGCGTGCACACAGACCTGCGCGGCGTACTGGAGAAGGCTCCGCTGATGTCATAGGTGGCGTTGACTCCATAAGTGACGAGTGCAATTCGTCAACTACAGTAGCGCTGTCCATCCAAGCGTTCAGCGTGTTGAGCGATCTCATTGGCTACCGAGCGTGGCGAAGGCGGATCCGATTGGATAAAACTATAACTGCTGCCGAGCTGCGTTCGGCAATCCAAGCCGGCACCTCAGGTGC
>NW_003303721.1:185391-197221 GCF_000142945.1 Phytophthora infestans T30-4 | reverse complement strand
GCCTTGAATCTATGTTCAGGCCAAGCCAAAGACCAAAGCCATTTATTTCGGTTACCAGAACCGGGGGATTAAGGTGGGCCTTTAAAATCTTAGGACCTTTGCCTTTTAAATAACATATTACCTTTGGCAATGCGGATTCGCCCATGTTGCCCCCCCAGTTCTTTTAAATTAATAAAAAAATACCAAAGGACAGGACCACCAGAGTTGGTTATTGTACTGGGGAACACAATAAACAGCTATAGCGTGTTTATGGAATACATGCTTATAAAAAATTTACGATAGAGCAAACATGCAGTAGGCGGGGTAGGAGCATGCCCGGTACACGTTTGCGTTTACATTGGCTTGAGTATTGATGCCCTTTTTAGAGATAATCACTTTCATTTCGCGCTGGGGTTTCCACACCCTGGGGTTTCGGTAAAAAGTCGCAAGCCAGAAGTACGGTAGCTTGAAGGCCCAAAATCCTCATAAAAACTTATACACTAGCAAAGAAAAGGCAATTTAAGCAGCGAAAAAATGAAAAGATTCAAGATGCCTTTTTAAGTTTATAGCGAATACTGTTAGGTAGAACTAAGTAGGTACAGTACATGTACATCTTGCCGGTGATTGCTCACGCGGAGCAAATCGGATGAAAAGGCCGTCTTTAAAATTGTCCTCATAATTATGATGACGATTTAAATGGGTGCCCGTCATAATCGATTACCACGGTGTTAATCCTCCAGTTTATCTCTACTTTACAGCTCAAATTCCTCCAACCATCACTGATAGAGCTCAGCAATGCGACTAGCCAACCTCTTCGTGGTGCTTCTAGCCATTTACGTTGTATGCGCTATTACGACGACATCTAGTAAGTCCACACTGGAGACATCTGATGTCAATGACGACGGATCTAAAGCATTGTGGACCCACGATGGTAACAAGAACGACGCGATCAAGAATGAGATTGGCGAAGGTGAAGGTGAAGAACGCGTCGCCAACTCCATAACTGCTCAACACTGGTTCAGCAAGCCTGTTGATAAAATGTACCAGAAGTGGTTCGATTTGCGAAACAAGAAGGGTATAGCATACGATACTTCGCCGGAAGCTATCCGAAAGATGATTAAGAGCAAGCTCTTTCAGACCAAGATGTTTGATAGATGGAACAACTATAGGATGGAAGATATCAAGCGGGCAATCGGGGAATCGAAGCTGAATAACGACGAGGTCGCAGCGATGCTAGTGAATTACGTTCAGAACTACCGCGTCTACATACTTCGTTGGGAAAGAATCAACTAATCGTGCGCCCGACAGGTTGCTTAAAACTGCAACTTAGTGTGAGCTGGACCCGGACATCGTTCCGCGGGGCGATCCCACATAAGAAAGGCAAATAATCGTGATAACGCGGCTCAACACCCATTTAATTATGTACCAAACCTTCCCTGTGTCTGCTGCCGGCAGTGGCCACTGGCCACGCATTTAAGAGTGTTTTTCGTTCTTCCATAATCATGTACTTCGAGGTAATTCAGTTACAGTATAGTGCATGCCGAGCCATTACAGTGCCGTTTGAACCCGTGGAAGTACAGTACTATAATAAGTCAGGAGCTGACTTAGTACTTCCACGCGTAATGCTTGGCGAGCTTGCCAGTGGATGCGACGTCTTGAACAGCAACTTTACCTGCATACTTTACGTGAAGCACAGGAGAAATAACCATAAACATTGCGGGATTTGTGCCTTATGACATTTTCGTATCCGAGTTCCTGAACGCTGGTCCTATTATAAGAAGGAGAGGATAGGTCACCTAATATGTCTAACAGCATATATTTTTTTTTAAATAAAGGCGAGGCATAGGTGGGAACCTGTATTGCAGAGGAAATGTGTTTTGATACAGCGTTTGCTTCCACTGTAATTCCGGGGAAATGAGTGCCTGCTCAAACACTCGAGATACGTCCTCCAGGCTGTCAAGTATCTGCACCATTGGCGTCATCATGTCGCTTTGGAATATCACTCTCGTCAACCGGCAAGTCGAGTCATCCCACTCAAAACATGTCGATCCGTGCATAACAAGCTGTTGGTCTAGAAGTTGCTCTGCTAGCTTACCGTTCCGGTCACTGTTGTCGATGGTGCGCAAGTGAGGAAACACGTTGCGCAGAATGTTTGCCGTGACGGTCACGCGGGTGGTTGTGAGCGCAACGAGCGCTTCCCCTTCCAACATCTCCCACCCCTCGAGCTCCACGTTCACGTCGCCGAACCAGTCCATAAAGCACCAGTGCTGCATGATAGAGTCTGGACCGTATTCTGAGTTGAAAACGACATCAGGATTCATAATATCTCGTATAATACCGAGCTGATTGGTGGTGAGATGAAGTCCATGACGAATCAATCGAAAGTATTCTGCTGCGACTCGCCATATATCATTTGGTGGATCTGCTGCTCGAGACATACGTAGGTGCTGGCAGTGATATTCGAGGCTCTCGACCTCATTTCGCAGATCTTGAAGGCTTGTTTTGAAGGGGAATTGTGAAGTCGGTTGGGCTCCTCAGATATCGCTTCAGAACTTGTTGGTGATGCCTCCGTTTCTCACTCAGGTCAAGCATCTTTTCGGTCGCTGCATAATTTGCTCCTAGTTTCGTGACTCGCGCATACGATGCCGCTGACTGAAGTTGCGGGAATTTAACACTGGAGCAAGCTGTAGTTTCAATTACACTCCTCTTGTCGATGATCCAGCAAGCTTCATCAATCGGTATCGGTGGATCATTATCAGCCTCGACAATGCTATTTGCAAACTACAACTCCTGTAAATTCTTCATCTCTGTCGGTGGGTCGACCGGAATAAATGAAGTCCATGCAGCACTTGTGCTCCGCTCTCGGAAATGGAGAATGCCGTATCCTTATAGTATAGTATTTGACGTTCAAGTCGAGTAGCCCAGTGATGTGACTAATACTGTAATCACCACCAGACATGTTGAAAACGGGGTGTACAAACAGGGGCTAATGGTAACCAAATAACATATAATATTTTTGATAGTAATAGTACTATTTTCGAAATGAAATAATAGTAGTAACTCACTTTTTCAAAAGCTAGCAAAATATTTGATTTTAATTTGGAGATTTGAAAAATACTAGATTCTTGATAATATTTTAAAATAATTTTCACACTTAACCGCAGGTCTTAAAGGGTTAAGTTGCCACCTTATTCTCTGCGAACCGAGGGCTCACCAAAGAACTCTTTCGGTCAGGTTCTAGAACAGCTGTAGGCTTTAAAACCGACGAGTATTTGCTCTAGTATTTCACTCGATAGAGCAAAATTAAGGTATTTGCTCTTCTTTTGGCGATAGCCTCGTCCACATCGTGCATCTAATAAACCTAAAGCCTGTAAAGCTAGATTTATGCGATCAGCAGTGCCAACACACGACGCCAACCTTCCAGTCACTCTCACAATTGTTCCGGACTCCATCTCCCTCACCGTTGATTTGTAATACTTCAGCTAGTCGAACGTTAACGACATCGGGTTGGTGGTTTACAGATTACGCAATCTTTGAAAAAATAATGTCATATAAACTAATATTTAGATGATTTTAATAATATCATTTTGTCTCAGAAGAAAACATTATTACAGGTGGGATTTTATATTAGTGGGTCTACAGGTGATGTTTTCACAATATTAACTTCACCGATTTTATAGTTATTAATAATACCATTGTACAAATCCTTATGTATTTGAGCGCTTTTTTGCACATCACTGATGACACATAGAGTGCTCATCTCCCTTTGCTACGCTGCAAATTGCGGCCTCTTACTGCACTTACTGTACAAGTGCAATACTGTGTAAAATTGTGCATGTGGAGGGCAATACGAAACCAGGTTATCTATTTAAAACTCACATACTGACAGGCAAAACAGGGTGACGCATTGGCGCCACATATTTTATATAGTATTGACGGAACAACGAACTGTCACGGTCTCCGTTCGATACTGTGCCAATAATATATACTGTCCCTTTCAGAGTCCTGAACGAATGGTCATGTAGATATACTTCTGGCGGTGAATTCATACGGCAATAATATCAGTTTCAGAAAAATAAGCATTATACATGGCCTTCATCTATGTCAATTGATTTTATTATAGTTCACTCTCACTTTCATGAAATTTTGAGCAGACCAGAAAATGTATCCAAAATGTACTTTTGATCACAACCAGTCGGAAAATGCTTAGATTCGCCCCTGTTTTGAGTGCTATCCCTCACCCGGTCATTTATTATTTTAAGCATCGAGCGCGTAATATGAGAAGCCGATAGAGTATCTGCATTGGTGATTTGTTGTAATGTATGTTCTGGTGAGCTCTCCAAAGTCTACAGGGCGACGGGAAGAGAGCATTGTATAGTTTGATTCCCGGCTTGTCCCGCTTTTGAAGACCAGCCAGTCATTCACTAGTTGTGACTCATCAAGCAACGCCTCATGTCTGTGGCTGTCTATTCGAGTACATTAAATGCACTCCTGCAAAATTAATGTGAGAACCACTAATGTCTTTTTAAGAATGTCATCATCAAATGTCAAGTCAACAATCTAAAAATGTTTATACTTCGCCATTTCTCAGTTAATGCCGCGACGAGTCGCGGAACAGCTCTTGATTTTGCCAGCAAAAAATAAACAAACGGATGCGCTCTTTTATTTGGTACAGTTCAATAGCGACCGAGTGATACAGTGAGTATTCGTCCGTGATATTTTGCGTGAATCAAGTGTAATTATACACATAATAGAGACCTTGTGCAGCTGTCTCAAAACAGTGAATATGTACAGTTAGATGATATCCGATTAGACAGGGAACATATGTGACTAAAGCCTTGTGCAGGAGTAACATTTTAAAAGGAGCAAAGCAATGGACAGTGACAGCTCCAGCTCTGACGAGGACGAAGTGGTGATTGCTGTGCTATTGGCGCGCGAAAAAAGCGCTCGAGCATCTTATCGCTTCCACTTTAATCTGCCAGCACATGACGTCACTTGGAAAAGAAAATTTCGTTTCGAGAAAGATGACATTTTGCGCCTTGTAGACCATTTCAAGCTTCCAGACCCATTTCCGACTCGCCAACGCTATCTCGTGTCAGCACTCGAGGCTCTATGCATATTTCTCCGGCGTATGGCATACCCAGCACGTCTAGATGATCTAAAGGACCTGTTCGGGCGGGGCGAGGCAGCAATTTCTTCAATTTTTAATGCGGCTCTAGATTATCTCTACGACAAGTATCACAAGTTACTAAGTTTCGACCAAGTCCGGCTTTGCAGTGACACACTCGACACGTACGCAAGATCTATCCATCTAAAGGGCGCACCACTACGAACGTGTGTCGGATTTATTGACGGTACAGTACGCGGTACTTGTCGCCCAGTACGGCACCAGACGTACATGTTCAATGGGCACAAGGTAACCTACGGAATTGTGAGGCTCTAAATAATCGTTTTTGACAAGTTACTTGTTGTGTCTGTTGCAGAGAAAGCATGCGCTGAAATATCAGTCCGTGATTGCTCCCGACGGTATTATGATTCACCTAAGTGGTCCCTTTCCGGAAACACGTCACGATGCCTATATTCTGCAGCAAAGTGGGCTTCTTGAGGCAGCGTCTTCATGCCTTGATGCTGATGGTCATCATTACGTATTCTATGGAGACCCTGCCTATGGCCAGCAACGACATATTGTTGCCCCACTTAAGGGAGCCAAGCTAACAGAAACAACTATTCAACATGCGAATAAGCAAAGTACGCGTTAGTGTGGAGTGGGGGTTTGGAAAAATTGTTCGCTATTGGGCGTTTGTAGATTTCTCGAAAAACCAAAAGGCGTTTCTACAGCGCCTTGGCAAGATGTACGTGATGGGCGCGTTTCTAACAAACTTACACACGTGCATCTACAGTAGTCAAACGTCTGCCTTTTTTGGTTTGAAACCACCAACACTGGCAGAATATCTAAACAATGCATAGGCGACTTTATTGATTCATCTTCTCTATCAACTTGGACATGAGCCCCATCTGGCTAGCCATCATTCCCATCAATTTGTCTAACTTGTCTCGGTCCTGCTGCAGACGCTGCTCTTCTAGCGCAAGCCGGCGCTCTTGCAGGTCAAGCTGTTGTTCTTTTTGCTTCTCTCGAGAGATTCGTGCTTCTGCCTTATTGTCGACAAACACGACAAGAGCCTCCGTGCTTGACTTTTTCTTCTTTTTGTTCGGCGGTGGGGTCGATAGCTCATTTTCAGAGCTTCCTGAACGGAACCGTCGTTAGCCCTTCATTGCGCTCTGTACTACTTCTGCCGAAGCCGACTCACGACGTTCAGCGTCTCTTTTCTCCTTTTCTGTCTTGTCAGCCTTGACTTGTGCGTGCTCATTATACTGTAGATAAAAAGCATAAGCAAAACTTACGTCACTAGTATCAATTAAAACTTACCAGAGTCATGCAGTCTGTCAGTAGCTGCTCACGCTCCTCGTAGTCTTCGGCAGAGCCCGACGCTCTCAACGACTCGAGCTCGTCGCGGCAAAATACCTCCAGGAGCGTATTGAAGCGGCGACGGCAAGCCTTGCCGTCGGCGGTACACGATGTGAGCGCTGCCTTGAGTCCTGTGGCGACGCTTGACCACGCGGCCAGCGTCTCACCATGACTAGCCGCCCAGGGTCTGTGCTTGAGGGTTTTTTTAAGCAGCATGATGTCACTCGATGGTACGAAACGGAAGGCCTTCTTGCGCTTACTAATGCTGGGACTTCTGACTGGGTTGGGGGGGGGGCTCTTCAGTGTTGCAGTCTGCATTAGCCATGTCAGCGCTAAGTAGCCTTGGCCACTCGGTTCTTTGTAATCTGTGGTCACCGTGAGCAGAAAGCTAACGTACATTTCTCTCAGCAAAAAACACAATGACTAGCCTGCCCTATCCCCATTCGCCTTCAGTGTACATTTTCACTGTTTTGAGACAGCTGCACAAGGTCTCTAGTATATTTTTTTGTGGTTTCTACTCGAAAAATTGCTTTAGGCACTGCATAACGCATTACGCCAGGGCAGGAGTAAATAATAAAGCGGCTTGTGCTACAGTAGAAGTGGTGTCCTTAATGTCCTTCAGCAACTAGTAATTCATGCATTGTTATTTACGTTAAAAGTTGTCACCTTCGACACGCACATCATCTAAAAGGTAGCTCAGCACTGATAGAAGTGCTCGTAGCCGAAGCGCGGGAGCGGCTCAGCAACTGTGATGCGGTTGTGCAGAGGCTGGATCAGACATTTCTTGTCGTCCGGGAGCTGCGCAATGTAATTTTTGTGCTCAATATTTGTACGACCTATCTAGCCAGCATTGAGATCCAAGTCAACCCTCGAACCCAAGCCAGCCTTCGAATTTAAGCCAGCACTAGGATTCGATCCAGGCGTCTTCGCTCCTGGCGTCTCAGACAACGCCTGTATTGGCCCAGTCAAACAAACTGGGGACACCTGCGGCTACTGTGGCTTGGGTTGTTGACTTGACGATGGGAAATGTTGTTGTGTCAGGCGTGGATGCGTTTGGCATTCCAGTATCGGTTCATCACTACCGACAACAAGGAAGCCGCCACGACGTCTGCGACGTTCTGCACGTGTTGGCGACGCCGTTCAAGATTAAAGACGGAGAGGGCGCTACCTACGTATGTATTTTGCGCTCAATAATTTATCTGTAGCCCCTACGCTGCACCCATGAAGTGGGAAAGCGCCCTTCACCGCTTTCGTCATACCACTAACGCCAAGGATCATTTGTACGCACTTCAACGTAGCCACCCGATCGGTCAAGCGGAGGCGTCGAAGCGGTTGAAGAATGCGACCACCCGCCTTGATGATGTCAATGTCGACACACGGGTGCGAGACAGCAAACGATCCGCTCCAGAAGGATGTGAGGGACGGCCAATGAAGTAGCGCGGCTCGTTTCAGAAGCTCTGGGAAACGACGCAAAAGGAGACCATCGTGTATATTGCCCGTTGGATAGTCACAGCTGGGTTGTCCTACAATACGATAGCGACCGATGACTTCAAGCAGATATCCAGCGTCTTACGGGTGATACGGAGGCGACGATCTTGTCCGCTGCGACGTTGCGGGAGCTGATAGATGCTATATTTGACAAATTCGGCAACATCACGGCTCGTTTGCAGGTTCAAGAATTTGCTGCTGCACATCATTCTCCATGTCTCAATCTCCACCATGACACGTAGAGCACGTCTAATGGCAAGACGTAAGTACTGGAAACGTCGGTGAGCTGGATTGATGAGCGTTGGATTTGTAGGGAGATCGCCTTACTTGTCACGGTCGCCAGCGGGTCGCACGCGTCTGCGGATATGAAGAAGGTGCGCTCGGGTGAAAGAGATTTACGGCATCGATATTAATGCCATGACTCAGTTTACTGTTTTTGAAACAACCGCCAGTGCACGCAAGGTCTCGAAGCTGTTCGGAGATTCCGTGCGGACCGACTGCACAATGCATGTGCTTGCTGTATGCCTGCAGTACGCTTTGGAAATGCGCTAGAACCGAAAAACTGTGAAGGTGTACGACCCATCCACGAAGACATATAAGCGGAAACACCGATACGGCACGATATGTGGTTTTTTAAGGAAAGGCGGAGCTTGATACAGCGTGTTCGCGACTTGAGCTACTACATATGTACTGAACAGCGTTGCCAGCGTCTGAAAGATGTACAAAGCTTCTGCAGTCTTCCGAAACCTGCAACGACACTGAATTGCGACACTTGTGCGGCTTACACGGTCAAGCTCTTCCAGTGCTCTATCCTGAAATTTACCGCCTTTCGGTGCTACTTTCAGAGCTCCGAGATGAGCGACGATGCGTCCGCCTTCAGGTGTCTGTCGCGCGGAGACTGGCCGCTGATGGCAGCAATAGAAGCTATAGTGGGATTCATCGCTGACCTGGCAGAGTCGAAGCCAAGCGTAGCGAGCTGGTCGCATCGGAGCCGATAGTGATACTAAAGTATACCGCGAATCAGTTACACTGCAAAAATCCCCTGGTTTACAACCTCGACGCTCCGCGTTCAGTCTCAGATACAGTAGCATCGTTTCTGCGCTATGAGGTGCAAACTGACTGCCTAAGCGAACAGGCACACACCTGTCTTGCGAGGATGAAGGGAGAGGAAAAGCAACGGATTACAACGGCTACACCTGAGACGGTGGTGATCCTGCTGCAGCTTTCCGCGACTGGCTTCATTTCACAGTCGACTGGGTCTCGGCTGCGATGTATCAGTCGGCGGGGCTAAAGCTAACCAAGGACGACTTCACGGCACTCCTGTTGGCTCATTAGCATGATATCGTTTGCTGGAGGGCTGTGACTTTAACAAAATCCTATTTCCGTCAGTCGCAGCCCTAACATGTATCTGGCTCGGGAGGGGTCCTTCTAATGCTCTGCAGGAACGAGCGTTCTCGCCTTCTTATACCAAACGCAATGAAACTACACAATATTCAAATTATAGTATTTTAATGCAGTTAACCGTCATTTTGTGCGGATCTAGAATGAGTCATTAGTCAGTCGAATCTGTGCTAGTTCTGATTAAAACTTAAATAATGCGTCGCAAGACGCCTTGCTGTTGTTGTTGTTGTTGATGACGGTGTTTTTATATTCGATTGTATAACGATGATTCCAGGATGGTTAAGCGTCATTTAGGCTCCAAGTTTTTTAACGTTTCTTTAAGGGGTCTAGTTAACGAACTATAATTTACACCTCTCGTGTTGTTGTCGTACCGTTCCACTTGGAACCGTATCCTACGCCCCTGTCGGCGATAATTCCGCCCGTTAAGTATTGATATCGGTTTTGCGATCTAAGCAACGCTTAGAAAACAATTGTTTATAGCGGTAATTGTCACCAGCACATACGACTTCTTTTTGTTAAATCTAAAATTATATATCTCAATGGCTCAAGTGACAAGATGTATTAGCACCGCGTTGCTCTGCTCTAACGGCCAGATTAGGTTGTACATGTACCCGGTACTACGTTTTGGTAGTTCAGTTAGTTGCCTCGCACTCAGATAATTTAATTATATGTTTACAACGAAATAGTTGCAGTTATAATTTTCGTCATTGTAACTTGCAGAAACAATTGACTAGAAAGTACTACGTATACTAAAAGCATGTCCTAGGAAACACGCATCCTTGCGTGTACGATAAGCACCTTGCAGCGCATGCGTCGAATATCCGTGCGATTGTGTTTAAGAAGCACCTGGATCTCTGCGCGCATGTTGTCCGTCCGAGTTCGTAGGCTGCTCATAACGAACCCACCAAGCGATCTATCTTTAGCTACTTACAAGCTCAAAAAGGCAGTACACTTGGGTAAGTAGGGCAATCTGGACAGACCATTACAATCTTTTGTGCTGATGTGACTTAAGTTTCATAGACGGTCCGTGATTTCGAGTACGACGCTGAACTAACAGTAAATTATCCAAAGTCCATTCGGCGATACCATTGGACGTGACAATCCAGCGATTTGGTATACCCTGTCAATACAGTTTGGTATCGTTTGAGTGCTCAGCTAAAAGATTCTTATCCATTGCACAAATTATACTATGCACGTAGGTTGATCCATCCACCAAAGATGAAGACAAGTTACCTTGCTCAACTTTGTATCCGATGATACTGTATTGTAACCTCCCAGAAACGATTTATCCCCGCCACTCACCCAACATTAAAGCTAGGATGCGAGAAGCAGGGATTGACAGTAACTCACGAAACACTAGAGTAGCCTCACAGCTGAGGCTTTCAATTTGCTATAGTAACAATAGTTTCTTGCAGGACAACCCGAATTACTATGGTAGTAGTATGATAGTCATTGCACAGTAGTTTTTGCAGTTGTTTTTTTGGTGGACACTTTAGTTACCAGCAATATCGATCCCATCCTATTGGAAGCAAACCACATGTTAAGCACTCAAATATTGAAAAAAATGCATTTATTTTTAATATAGTAAATGATATTTAATCAATGCTGCCTTCGGATAATGGATACGTGAAACATATGATGTAAGCTACACAAAACAGTATTAACCAATTGAAGCCGCCTTTGCTGAAGTCAGCAGCCAGTAGAAATCCTATAATTTCTTTGTCCGGAAAAGCGTGACGGACAGACAGGTTGCTGCAATAGTTGTTTAAGACTACCCGTTCACTGTCGCTACGCGGCGGAGGCGCATGGCTTGCTGAAGATGAGGTTGTCAAAATTAAGTGCTTCTTGAAGTCGCATGCTTTGTAACCGTCGTTCACCCTGGTTCTGTGGCTTCGTGTTTGGTTCGTCGACTTTGCTTTATGCTCTACCGTGGTGTTATGAGATAATTCCTTTCCGTGCACCCTCACCGTTACGTGTTCTACCATGACTTTGAAAGCGCGTGCTCTTCGGTACAACGGACTTTTCAGCATGTGGGGTGTCATTATTGCAGTCCCCATCCGTATTCCGTACGCTCCTGTCATGTTCTTCCGAGATTTAATGGCAGCGTCCTCGTCCGTGATTCGTGCTTTTCAGATTCTTTAGGCACCTTCATGGATTCAGTCCTCTTTCATCGTCCGTGCTTCGCATTGCTCTTTCTATCCCATCGTGCACATAGTCCGGCTCGGTTTTCCTCCGCGTTTCATGTTCTTGCTTTATCAAGTGGCCTACGCGGCAAGTTGGTCACAAGATCCGGCCTCCGGGAGCAGTGATGAACCCCAACGAAGTGGGGACGAAAACCATCAAAAGAAGTAGTGGTGGACAGTACGCTGTGGATAAAAAAGAAGCGCAAGATTGTAATACGCACAGAGATGGACACGACATGAGAGTCATGTCAGCAGAGAGACTAATTTAATAATTCACCCAGCTGAATATATGCCCCGACAGTCTCCGCTCACA
>NW_003303721.1:182034-185291 GCF_000142945.1 Phytophthora infestans T30-4 | reverse complement strand
CAAGGCAATAAAATGAGCCTTTATTAGAATAGTACTTCAGCCAAACAGCTTGTAAGTTAAAGCTAATGTTAAATTACTTTGAAGCTAAAAAACATTATTGTTTTCGCAGCCAAGATACTAAAATACCTAATTAAGACGCAATTTGAGTCGCCCCGCCCCGGCAATTTTATTAACAGCTGCCGTGACAATATATTGCTTGTGTGCTGATCAACGCCGTCTACTAATGCTAACTAACGCACACACAGGAAGCTTGCGTGGGATGGTGCTTCAGCGTTGAAAATTGGGGCAACATGAAATTTGAACGGTGCTTTTAGGTACGATGTGTAGACCACATACAGTGTGTACAAACATAATGTCGATTTTAGCCAATGGGGCCACCTTCGCTGCGCTCGGGAGCCAGTAGAATGCTCGACTTTACGTCCCCCTATATTAACCCTACCCTCGGACGGACTGACATACGCAGACCACACGGGGAGGGGGGAATGGGATGGGGGGGATGGGGGGGGGGGGCTAGCCGGCCGCCGCCGCTACGCGGCGGAGTGACATGGTTTGCCGGAGGTGAGGTGGCCGCAATTTTAAGTACTTCGTGTGCTGTGTGCTTTCAGGCTGATCTTGTACCCAGAGGCTTCGGCCATCCTCGTGCAATGTAGTGTCGTGTACTTAGAACACCAACCATTCCGTAGTCACATTTGGCGGTGTAAGAATTCGTGGTTTCGTACGATTTAGTTGCTCCGTATTATTGGTTGGCGTCTATGTTCTTCCTTGAATCGTTCTCTTCTCCGTTGATGCGCTCTCTGTTTTGGACTCGTGCTCGTCAGTAGCACGTCCCTCTTTCGTGGCTAACTATTTCCTGTTTCCAACGTTTACGTAGAATGCACTATTTGTGTGGTACATAGTCTTTCGTGACTGTTGGCCTCCATCGCCGGTACGCTAGCCGAAGTGTGCAATTCCGTGGTTTGGTGTTGTTCTGTCGTCCGTGTACCTTGCTCTCCTGGTGAGGTATAGTCGACCGCGTTATCGCGCTATCATGCAATCGAGGAGTGGTTCTGCTGTCCTATGATGTCGTGCTCGCGTAGTCTATCTGCTTTGCCCGTGGATCGCATTCTACAATGGTATCGGGCTCCGCGGTGTGCAATCGTGGTACCTCAAATCGTTCCCCTGTGATTTCGTGACTGGCACGCCGTCCGTGCAATCGTGTTATAATGTACTATTGGCCCTCGAGGCTAGGTGATCTCAGGTTCTACACTGGTGCCGTGCTTCGTGGATCGGTGATTTCGCGTGGCTGCGTGTTCTCCCATGGTCTAGTGGTTAATCCACCGTCCATGCTGTCATTTTATGGCGTGGTGTTGAGGTTGGTCGGTCGTCCAAGCTATCGTGAGCTACCGTAGTCTCGTGTGCCGTGGCTCGGAGTCTGCGGGCTGCCCTGGTATCGAACGTCAATGTTCAGTGATTTCCCGCTGATATTCTCCCGTGATTTCGTGGTAACCCGTGCTAGGGGAAATACTATCCGAGCAATCGCACAGCTACGTGGTCTACCGTGACTGTGAACGTGCGCTCTTCTACCGTGTCTCGTGCGATTCAGCATGTCCGGGCGTCATGATTTCTGCTCTCACGCGCTCCTGTCTCTTCGAACGGCTCCGTGTTTTTTATGACGGCGTGCTCTTCCGTGGTTCATTTGAAATTTCGTGGCCTTTTCTTTTATCGTCCGTGGCTTTCCGTATTTGAAGCTGTTTCTTCTATCGCATTATGTACATAGTCTGACTCGGTGTTCCTCCGTGTTTCGTGTCCTTGTTTAACCACGTGCCTCTACGCTAATTCAATCACAAACACTGCTCCCAGTCCACTGCATGTACGCTACGTATCGTGTTCGAATGAGCGCCCATGTTTTTAGGTTCGCACACTACGCGCAAATACAAAGGAAAACGCTCTTTTTTTCGGCGGCGGAGTGGTGTACATGGTTATGTGGGGTGGAATGGTGGGAAGCCACTATATTATTTTTTAAAATTTAATATCAGTAATAAACTGTGCATCTTTAGCTAACGCAAATATGATACAATAGTTTTCAGGCAATTAGTATTAGTAATAAAATGCATTTAATTAAATAAGCACTTCTAAATTATTTATGTGTAGTACTACTACCAACATCTGTAAGCAATAATTGGAACTTTAGTACTTATTGGTCATAATATAATTTGTTTACGCTTCGTAGTACTTTCGTAGTAATTTTACCTTAGGTACTGTTTTTAGTATTCTAAATATTTTCATATTACAGATCAAATTGAAAAGTACCTTTTTCTGACACTTTAAGTATGCTAAGCGCGTACTGACACTGTAATTAAAGCAACCGCCCTATACACAAGTTGTGTAATTCAGAGCTTCTGCGTGAAACACGGCGTTATTGAATCAGGGTTGGGAGAGGTTTTAAGGTTTTAGTTTTACAGTCGCCGAGAGAAAAAAAACTCGCTCGCGCTAAATTATCTTATCAAGGAGGGATTGCAGGAAACCGGATGCTTAGCGCGCGTAAATAAAGGGGGTAGAATTGTCTTGCATCTAGACGCTAAGACCAGGCAGTCGCTGGTAAGTGATATGATGTAAACGTATAATAGCGGGTATTACTTGTGTATATGAAATGACTGGTCGTTATTTCGCAGTTGATGCTGGCTTAGCTCGCGTAGCATGAGCTTTTTGAGCCCTTAATTGCATATTCACGACACATGTTTTTGTTCTTTTCACTACCGGTACAGGATTGGCATTCCCTCCAATTTTGTATGTCCGAATTTGAACATTTATCGCCAAGCGCTACCAGTCAAATCCTCTAGTTGTACGTAAACAGCACGCTAATACAAACGCTTGCCTCCGTGGATACTGGTTTGCTTGTTCCCGGTCTACGAGCTCGGATCCTCCTCCTCTTCTTCTTCTTCTTCTTTGGTGCTGGCAGCACGTGCCATTGCGCCAACACTTGTGCCAAATTCAAAGCAGGAGGTAGTTTCTCCGTTGACAGCGTACTTTACTTTGTTGCATAGATACCCGCGACTGGATAGATTACTTCTTGCTGGCGGAGATCATAAAGGAGCTGCAGTAGACGGTTTCCTCTCCACATTTCGCCTCATCTGACCCCTTCAACATCGAGCACACCATTCAAGCTCGTTGCCTGCACTTCCAGCCTTGACTGGTATTGCCTTCTCTCCACTCGTCAATTTGAAAAAAAAACTGATGCACGCGTTTGTTTTTACAGGTGTGCCTTTCATACTGCATAG
>NW_003303721.1:178625-180600 GCF_000142945.1 Phytophthora infestans T30-4 | reverse complement strand
GCATTACATGTACAGTTAAAAACTTTAATACTTTGAAAATGCGCCCCAGCGGCTCCTATACAATTCTATCCAAGCGCGAAGCAATTGCGACTGCTGAGGCGTTAGGAAAGCTGCCAAGCCGCATCAAAGAGACTAAATATTCCCTCGGACGACTCTTCGCGACTGGCTAGACGATAAGGAGAACATTCAAGACTTTGCAGGTGCTCAAACCAGCAAAACCTTGAAGGGCCAGGGCGCAGCGCCGTTAATATCCTTCTCACACGATTTGGTAACCTTTATGAAGGATGTGCGGCGAGAAGAAGGGGTAAACCGTCTTGTCATTAGTTTATTTTACATTGTGACCTAAAACCGCTAGTTTTTTAGTATTTGTGTACAGGTTTAATGATTCAATATTTCAAAGAGCGCAACCGCGATGGCTTCAAACGTATCTTGCTGGTAAGGAAAGCGATGAGAAGGGTCTAAGTGCTGGAATGAGACTATGTCAGCGGTTTGCAGCACGGTAATGTCTTTTAATTTTGTTGGTTTTATAAAATTACTTTCTTTAATAGTGTGATAGTCATGGATTTACAGTGCAAAAGCCACAGTTCGCAAAAAAGAATCAAGCCGAAATGATCGAAACGCATTGGCAGTTTGCCGTGAAGTTTTGGGATGAATATGGGTCATTTCCTCTAGACGCAATCTACAACGTCGATGAAACAGCAGTGTATTTCGATATGCCACCTTTAAAAATTTGGGCTTTGAAAGGTCGGAAAGGATCAGCCAAGGTCAAGCGGACCAAAAAACACTCCGGGCGATTGACTGCTGTTATAACAGCTCGTGCTGACGGTTCGTATTTTTTTTATTTTTTTGCAGTATTTTTTGTTTTACTAAAAAAAAAATGTGTAAAGGAAAGAAACTTCCGATTCTTTTTATTTTACGTGCGAAGCCAGGTGGATCTATCGAATAAAGAGGAGCTACCAACATATCCGGTTGGTCATGTATACTCAGTGCAGCAGAACGGTTGGATGGATGCCAAAGTGTGGGCGATATATGTACGAGAGCTGCTCAAGTTCGAGATCGAGGCAGCATCAGTGCTTATACTGGATAACTTCGACGCACATGTCTCAGCAGAAGGACTTAATGTTGTTGCCGAGACAACGTCGGCACTGGTTTGCCAACTACCGCCCAACAGTACAGCAATCTGCCAGCCACTAGACGTTGGGGTCATGGGACCTTTAAAAAAGAAAATTACGGGAAAGTGGCTGTCAGACATCAGCGCGGAGACGAACTTTGTGGCTGAAACAACTGAAGACTCGGCGAATGACGCGGCATATGTATATTGTAGCAAGTGTGGACGGCTGGAATCGTGCACGTGCTGGGACGAGTGCATGTGCGATGGAGAGTGCTGGTGCCTGCAGGAGTGCGTCTGCGTGCCAAACGAAGACGATAACGGAGTGAGCGAATCGAATACTGCAAACACGGACAACGAGGTCATGGATGAATCTAAGGCAGAGAACAAGGCGGCCAAAAAACGTCTTGCTACAATACAACGGACGATCGAGGCTTGGGGGGAGCTTTCAGAAGAAGTCGTAGCGAAAAGCTTCCGGAAAGCTATTCCGATGTGCCCGATAGTTGAAATATAATCGCATTTTTTCTACTTTGCTTTTGCTAATTAATTCGTTTTATCTACCAATAAAATTGTGCGACGGATTTTCCTGTCGAGAAAACAAAAACAAGAACTACTATGAAGGATAACGCTCAGAGGGTGGCAGATTTCACCGTCGTTGTCTGTAGTCATTTCCTCAAAGTACTCGCTGCTAGTTTCAGCAACACTTTCCCACAACCATGCCGCAAAAAGGAAAAAAAAGTGCACCGGTCGCTAAAGATGCTGCTTTAAGTCACTCTTCTGGAATCGATTCAAATCGAGCGAGGTACGTGAGGTTTGTCAAGAGAGGGAAATCAGCTGCATGATACAGATTTAGATCATCGGTTAGTG
>NW_003303721.1:175477-178023 GCF_000142945.1 Phytophthora infestans T30-4 | reverse complement strand
TCGTCCTAACCACTAGACGACACTGACACGTTCAACGTACATACACCATCAGACAGACAGAAAACAACATTACAGCACCACCAATCACTAGCGCGACCACGCACTTAGACTACGCGTACACGCCTCCCTTGCCCGCCGCACGCACACATCAGACCACTCAAATTCATACTACGTCAATCACCACCGCCCTACGGTCCGAGAATGGACACCCGACTGAACGGCCCAGCGTATCGCCTGTCGCTTACTCCGTCAGCTACACATGCTGCACAGAGCTTATATGGACGTCGCCGACCCTCTTGCACGTCGCACAGGCCATATCGGACTCTGCTAGATGACATCCATACCGCGCGAAGGTGAGCCAGACCGCGGTGGCCTGTTCGGCATCCCAATGGTCGACGGATTAAAACGACGCATGCAGAGTCCAGCTGACGCGACAGAGAGTATGGTGCGCCAACGTCAGCCTCGCAAAGCTAGCGGCAACAAAAGTGTGGTACGAGAGGCAGAAGAGCCAAGAAGATATCAGAGGAGGGGATCGAACCCTCGATCTCGAGCGTGTGAAGCTCGCGTCCTAACCACTAGACGACACTGACACGTTCAACGTACATACACCATCAGACAGACAGAAACCAACATTACAGCACCACCAATCACTAGCGCGACCACGCACTTACACTACGCGTACACGCCTCCCTTGCCCGCCGCACGCACACATCAGACCACTCAAATTCATACTACGTCAATCACCACCGCCCTACGGTCCGAAAATGGACACCCGACTGAACGGCCCAGCGTCTCACCTGTCGCTTACTCCGTCAGCTACACATGCTGCACAGAGCTTATATGGACGTCGCCGACCCTCTTGCACGTCGCACAGGCCATATCGGACTCTGCTAGATGACATCCATACCGCGCGAAGGTGAGCCAGACCGCGGTGGCCTGTTCGGCATCCCAATGGTCGACGGATTAAAACGACGCATGCAGAGTCCAGCTGACGCGACAGAGAGTATGGTGCGCCAACGTCAGCCTCGCAATGCTGGCAAGCACATAAGCCTTGCGTTATATCTCTACCTAGTTCTTCTTCTACAGGTCTATAGCGGCGACGAGGCACTTCTGCCATACTCTGTAGGTGATTAGGCGTGTCTTGTCCGGAGATCGTGTAATTCTTAAAGGATCTCAATGTATCACTGAAAATGAAATGAAGCGTGACTTTTGATTGTATGTCAGCTACTTGGTGTTGTACCTTCTGTGTAGTGCTTTTAGTTGGTTGACCTGCGCGGGATCCCACCGGAAAGAGCCATCTCGTTGCTGGCATTGAGATGTTCAGTACTTGTGCCGTCAAAGGTGTGTGGCGTTGCTTGGGCTCTTGTCGAATTGCGATTTGCTTAGATTACGTAGCTGCTTTCTGTTGTGGTCATCTACAGCTACACTAGTTTAATTAGCGGCAAGCTCTCTTTTGCTCCAACTTGTGCGCCACAACAAGACTACAGGTCTCTAGAGCGCTGAATAATTTTTCTTTTACCAGAATACGCGACGCGGGACTCGAACCCGCAACCCCCAGATTCGAAGTCTGATACGCTATCCATTGCGCCAGCCGCGCTCACATAATTCATATTAATTTAAAAAAATTATATAGGCTCAGCCGCATCAAAAGAGAGTCTTTTGCTGTCCCATTCCCATCCACAGTATAAACATATGCGGGGGTATCTCAGCTCATATGTATGGGAGACAACGGTGCCACGGTGAGCGATAAGCAGGCTCAGCCTCTGCTGAGAGCTTTCAGGCTCTTAGCCGCCGGCATTGTCCCAGCGGCCGAAATATCCCAGATGGCCCGCACTCTCTCTTAACCTCTTCGGCAAATTCTCAACCGGACAAGTCGCATCGCATCGTACTTCTTTGTACCACGCGATCGCATCGGGTGAGACTGGATTATGCGACCGAATTTAATCGCCTAGTCACAGAGGTCTCTGATTGGCCATTTAGCAGGAGCCGAGTTACGGGGTCAAATAGGCAATTTGAAACACCTCAAAGCGCACCTCGCCGACCCGTAAGGACACTGCTGGTAGATACTATGGCGCCCTTAAACTGATCTAGCTGCATATGTGTGTCCGTAAGCATACAATATCGTCCTCCGGAGATGCACCGGTCCGAAATCAGCCCTAGGAAGCCCCCTCTAACAACCAACTGCAGCCTAGACTACCTTCTCGTCGGTCTATTTTCCTACTGATGTCGAGATATAATTCGGAACAATTGCCACCGATTATGCTCGGCTCAGTTAATGTGAGTCCTTCAAATCAATCTGCCGCTGCAAACTTGCAAGGTTCGCGTGCATTCAGCAAATAGTCTCTGGTGTAGATTCTGATGACTCGGACTCTGGATAGGTTTCATGTAAATTAAATAAAGCATCATTCTTTGAATTGCAAATTCATTATTAGATAATTTTAAACATAAATTTATAGTCTTTTTAGTAGTCATCGATATATATAATAATCTATTGCCTATTTTACATCTATTAAAATATCTGCCAGTTATGTCATATCCACATTATT
>NW_003303721.1:171559-172044 GCF_000142945.1 Phytophthora infestans T30-4 | reverse complement strand
TCGGCCCCGTTCGGGCTGGTATGGAATGACACTACGCATATTATGACCTTCATCGACTTGGTATCCAACTACGTTATGTGAAACGTACTTCCTACAGTAGTTGATTTTGGGACAGTACATGCGTCGATTCAAAAGAAACACCCACGACGGGTTACAGGACAATTTTGCCGCCGAGATTTATAGAAGACAAATGAAAAGGAAGGCCCCTCAATCCATGTGTTTGTTGGGCTTTTTTAGGCCACTGTGGCGTGTAAGGTAAACTGATAGTGGATTTGCAATCTACAGTACTCGTTTTCTTTCCAGAAGATTGAGTATTCAGTATGGAGTCAAGCATTTTGACTGACATTTGGCTTGTATTTTTCGCCATCATAAAAGTACCGTTTTGGACCATGGACCTTGTTCTTTCAATTTGTTTCGTGTACCCTTGAGAAGTACAGAACATCCGTATTGGCTTCTAGTTTAGTACTCGAGGGGCGCTGGGAGGA
>NW_003303721.1:136859-167215 GCF_000142945.1 Phytophthora infestans T30-4 | reverse complement strand
TGGAACGCCAGTCTGAAGAGGTAGTGATGGACCGCCGTCTCCTACGCGTCCTAGGATCGATGAAGGCTGTTTACTCGCAGAGGCAGTGTTGGCATACGCGGCCAGCATCGGAGGCGTCCCGGATACGCCGAACACGTACGCAGAAGCTATCGCCAGTGATGAAGCAGCTGAATGGCGTCGGGCTATGAAGGCTGAGTTACACTCTCATTCCTAGAACGGAACGTGGATGTTGGTTCCATGTTCCATTGGATGTCGCTGGGTGTTCATCAAGAAGCGTGACGAGAACGGTCGTGTTATCCGTTACAAGGCACGCCTAGTAGCTCAATAGTTCAAACAGAAGTTCGGAATCGATTTTTTTGAGACGTATTCTCCTGTTGCAAACATGAACTCGATTCGAGTTGTACTCGCTGTGTGTGTGGCATGCGACTACATTATGGAGCAACTGGATGCTGACACAGCGTTCCTAAACAGTGGTTTGGTGGATTTGGTCTACATGGACGTTCCACTTGGTCTCGAGAACGCTGAAGGCATGAAGTGCAAGCTGCTAAAGGCCATATATGGTTTGAAGCAAGCTGCAAGTGCATGGGAACAAGACTATCCATCGTGTGTTCCTGCGGAACGGTTTCAAGAGTTGTGGAGCCGACCAGTGTGTCTACGTCAAGCGTTCCAGGGATACGTGTGCCTGTATGTGGACGACATGATCATTGCGGCGAAGACACGCGAAGAGATTCGCGAAGTAAAGGGCGCTCTGAAGAGTGCCTTCAAGATGAAAGAGCTTGGCGAGGCAAAGTTCATCCTGGGGATGGAGATTGATCATGATAGGCAGCTGGAACGCTGATGATCAAGCAAACGCGGTACATTGACGACAATGTAAAACGCTTCAACCAACGGAACGCCAAGATGTTGGATAACCCATGCGCGTCCAACATGAAGCTGTCGAAGATGATGTCGCCAGCCACGGAGAAGGAGCGACGTGAAATGCAGTCAAGACCGTACCGTTCCTTGATCGGATGCCTGATGTACATCACAACATGCACTCGACCGGACATTGCGTACGTTGTAACGCAGCTGTCACGCATCCTGGAAAATCCTGGAACGCAACACTGGAAGGCAGCGATACGGGGCCTGCAGTACCTGAAGACAACACGGCAGCACGGTATCGTCTACCAAAGTGGAACGCAAGGTGTCAAGGCAGAGGCGTTCACGGACGCAGACTGGGGAAGCAACATTGACGACAGGCGTTCCGTATCAGGTGTCATGGTCATGATTGGGAACGCTCCGGTTGTGTTCAAGTCCAAGTACCAGAGAGCGGTTGCACTCAGCTCAGCGGAAGCAGAGTACATGGCTCTGAGTCTGTGTACGCAAGAGGTACTATGGACACGTGCTATTCTCAAGGACATGGGTCACGAGCAAGTGGGAGCGACGAAGGTCTGGGAGGACAATCAAGGTGCTATCGCACTTGCAAGTAACGCTGGGTATCACGCTAGGACCAAGCACGTGAATATCCGACATCACTTCATTCGGGAGAATGTGGAACGCTCTACGATCAAGGTGGACTACGTCGACACGAAGCGCCAACTTGCGGACATGCTGACGAAGCCGCTTGGAACGAAGTCACTAGCGTTCCTTCGCGAGGCAAGCGGGATCAAGAAGAGAAACGCCGCTGAGTAGCGATCCTTAACGAAGACGAACGTCGTGCAGTAGCGGTGAGTGGGAGTGTTAATTCACACCGACTCTGCACGGTTCAGCTAACCGGCTGAGCGTTCCAGGATGGACCGGTCCCAAACCGGTTAATCTGGTGGATGGCCAGGAGCACTGAAGTTTAGAGGACATATTTAATTGACTTTAATCTACTCACTTCAACATTTACCGTTAACAACAACAGCAATCGTATTCTTTTATCCTGGTAGTGCTACGAGTAGTAGTACGTACGGGATTAATTCGAGATTATGTGCGCACACCAATAGTAGGTATCGATTCGATACAAATAATTTCAAATGAAATGATTTTATTTTTCACCAATTTGTATAAACTTCACAGGTTTCACTCCAGGGGAGCCACACATGGGTATAAACTTATCGAAACTTGGTGGCGAAAGAAAATATTGCTTACTTTATAAATGCTTGTAAATATTTTTTTCTCGAAAATTTACTTTTTTCAGTTTTTTTTCACGGCTAGGTGTTGTGCTAGAATATCACTATTATCGTATTTGAAGATCTTAATAACTATAAAGAGGTCTGTAAACAAAGCTGTCGAGGCCCACAGCGGCATTATCCGTCCACCTCTGGCCTTTGTTCGGTAGAAGCTGCAGTGGTTTCAATGCCTTGCTGCTGCCACTTGAAGCAGCATCGAGACGCTGAGGGTCCTGGACATGGTGATTTTGGAGCTCTCGGTATTTTTCGCGAAGTGATAAGTCCGCTCGTATGTGTCGTTAGGCCGTATCGGGCCAGCTGCCGCGGGCGTCACTAGTGGTGGACTCGACCGTCCCAAAACCTCCCCGAGCAGAGCGGAGATAAGTAAATAAGTGGACGATAAGTAGACGGGCAGAAGAGTAGAGTATCATGTAGGTAGAGCAAAGATAACCGCAGCAGCTCACTCAGCGCCGCGGCGACGAAATATAGTGCCCTTGGGCAGTGGTCGCCGCAGCTGGTGATCTCGCAGAGAAATTGTGGTTGTGAGCTTTTAAAAGAAACAATCTTTCCGGTGATAGAAAATGATAACTTCACTCAAATCGTATTACCTTCTTAAACAGATTTAAAAAATTGGATGTGCTGAAGTTTAGTGTGGTAATGTATCTTATCTGTATATGATTGTTAGAGCAGATACTAGTACGGTAAATTCTAACAAATTTACAGTGATCGAGTCTAGTTTTAAAAATAAGGTGTTAAAATCTGCAGCATGTAAAGCAGCAAGAAGAAAAAAACACTCAGGACAACGAATCCTCTCGGCTGATTGAACATGACTACGAATTTGTATGTTTTCATTAAACGTAGTGCGTTTAAGATAACAAAAGACCCCGCTGATGGTAAGGGAGTTAGTGCGAAGCCTTTCACTTTCCAGGGCTATTAGCGCTGCGCAGCAGCACTACCAGCCCATCCCTCTAGTTCTCGCGGTACAACGGCGTACAGAGCTACCTATCCCAGTTAAAGCCCATTTATTAATCAACTCAGAGTGTACAGTACTGATCCCCGTTTTCGCGCCCTTGGACCTTTGATAAATATCGGAATGTGTTGCTACTGAATCTAAATGAAATATAGTTTGCATGCTAAAATCTGATTTACTTGCAAATCCTATATCCTCCCCGCTAAAACGGGGTACAGTACTCTACAGCAAATACTTTACCAATAGCAAAATTCTGGGAAATTTGCCATGAAGCGCAATCGAGTGTTTCCCCGCCAGGCTTAATAAAATTTGCGCGATTTCTGTGGGAAAGCACCCATCTCTCCACAGCCACATTTGTGTGGCGGATATGCGTAAGTAATTCTGCATTTTAAGTGTGTTGTCCTTTTCACTGCCTGATGCTCAATTTATAATAAATAGAGGTGTTTAACCCTTCTAGCCCGAGGTTTTATTCTGTATAATACAGAATAAGTAAATAGCTTGATTAAAGTATACTTTCAAACCTGCGAGAATAATGCTATTGTAACCCCCTCTGCTAGCTATGGCTAAGGGCCAGGCAAGAACAGCGACGAAAGTGGACATAGTTTCACCAATGTATCCAACATCTGTGAGGGTAGCAATCTTCTATTGGCTGGTTTCATGTTAAAATAGAGCAAATCCTGCATGTCTAACTCACCTGTCGATTTTGCTGTAGTCGAGCGATAAGCTAGAGCCAACCATTACTGTGGAGGTGGGCCAAACAAATGAGATCGAAGGGGATAAAATCGCCCAGTTCCTCCTCACTAATTGTTATTTAGAAAATGGGCGATGTTTTTCCAGCCCCAACGAAACCATACAAGTGCGTCTCACTCATGCGTTTAATCTCACTTACATCTCCTTTCTAATACGCTTGTTGAATCTGATCTTTTTCGCTAGCTCGGGTGGAATACTCTTACCATTGTTCCAGATTTCGTGCCGCACTTCGTAGCATGTACTTTTGTTTCCTTCATCCTTGCGTCGGATACAATCACAAAGCGGCACCCGACCGCCAAAGATTTTGCCACAGTCCTCGCAGTAATAACTGGTTTCGAAAGACTTCTTGTTCGTGGCCGAGAACACCGAGCACTCTTTACAAAGGTACTGTTGTCGATTGGTTTGCTTGCTCAAAGAATAGAAATCAGCTGTGTTCACCAACCTGTGCTTTTGGTGTTGAATCGGTACAGTCACCAGGTCTTCGGCATTCAGGGGGTCTCAAAATTAATTAACCGAGCACAAAGTAGTACCTTGGTGAGTGCGTGTCAATAATATTGACACTGCGTCAAACAAAATGATACTTACGAGCCATTTAGAATTATAGAGATAATCGAGCTTAAAGTTGGCCAATTGGTTTTTGCACTCAACAGAAATCGTAATATTTATTGCAAACTTCTATCGAAAAAACAGTAAAAGTACCATTTTTCAATCGCTTTAACAAGGGCTTTTAAATAACACTTGAATGTATAATTGAAAAAATATTGAGCTCACAACACTCCTAAATGTACCGTCATTTGGGGTCCATAAATGGAGAAAGTGTTTTTGAGCAACCACAACTTCTTCGGTTTTAAGCATTTTGTAGCTTATATAGGCTCAAGAGATAGAGGATACGCCCCGCTTTCATTGAGAGTGCTTAAATCGCGATTCGTACTAAAGTTCGTAAGTATCATTTTGTTCTGGGTGATCTCATATTTGGACCTTCATCGACTTGGCATCCAACTACGTTATGTGAAACGTACTTCCTACAGTAGTTGATTTTGGGATAGTACATGCGTCGGTTCTAAAGCAACACCTACGACGGCTTACAGGACAATTTTGTCGCCGAGATTTATAGAAAACAAATGAAAGGGAAGGCCCCAAAATCCCTGTGTTTTTAGGCTTTTTTAGGCCACTGTTGTGTGCAAAGTAATGTAGCGGTCTACCTCTGCTCGGGTCGTGTATCTTGGGCCGACGTAGGAGGTAGTAGTAATAACGACACTACTCAAATATTAATGTAAAATTTGATATATTCAAAAGTAAAAATTAATATATTCTTGTGTTCTTTGTTAGCCAGAAATTCATGACTGACCTCCTCATTCCTCCCCGCTAAGAGTATTAAAAGCTTCTTACCTTTCGGCAGATCCCTCGTGTGTGGCGGTCAGGCTCCAATTCGCGCCACGACCAGCTGCTTTACGACCTCACACTTGGAACGTCACCGACTTGGTCGCAGGTCCTTCTTGCTTGGTCGTGGTCCGGAGAGTCTGGAGCGAGTAGACCTTCTGCAGGCGATCGGTTGGCATCGCTAATCCACCGTCTAGCTGTACATTGTGACAATTCTCCCCAACTGACGCTCGGAGTCCTCGCCGAGCCACATCGCCCGCAGCCTGTCCCACGGTGTCCTCCATAGCCAGATCTAAAACGTTCCCACTTGACGTTCGAATCGCAGTTTAACTCACGTTCCTTGCTCCAGACGACGTTCCATCGGCCTGCATACCTCGCAGTCGCTTCACACTAACACGCTCTCTTTCTCACGACGCCCGATACGGCCAGCCAATCCTTCCCACTTATGTCTCGCTGCCCTATCATTCTGGTCCACAAAGCTCGGCCTGAGCCCTTCGTAATAGCGCATCACGTAGCTGTAGCAGCCGACCAACAATACAGCCAAATTCCAGTAGCAACAGACAATATCAAACACCAGGTTAATATCAACCACCATAACAACCAACGCCACTCCTTTCCAGCCGCACAGCACTCCCTCGACGCTCTCATACACCAGGCAGGGCAAGTAGATTAAGATAGACACTAAGTAGCGACGTCAGCAAGTAGCTCCCAACGATAACGTCTCCAACTCTGTCCACAACGGCTCCCACGGCTTCGCTCGGGGCTCGTGCGTATCGACAGGACGTTCTCCATAGCAATTGACTCGCATCTGGAACGTAAAGGCAGCACGAATAGTGAAACGCTTCACACCACTTACGACACATACGACCTGTAATCCCTAACCATGATTCGTAGGTCTGTAGCACCGCGATAGGAATCAAGAATAGCAGCTTCACTAGCGCACGCGTATTCCGGAGGTGGTACAGCTGTGGCACGGGAATATTTTCGGGCCGCCCCAAGGTAGCGATCACAGCACATGTACCAGAAGAAGTCGATGGCACGCACGTTCTCTATCGTCTTGTCGAGCAACGCCCACGACATGGTCCGCAGAGGAGTCGTAGCGATCCAAATCGCAATCCCCATTACGGCGCTACCAACGACCCTCATCTCGCCCGCCACTTCGATCTCCATCACCAAGCTCGCCGGTTCTGCCCATTCCACAAGCACTCTTGACATCGCCACCAATCGTGAAGTGACATCGTCACAACCGCAGCTTCTCCAGACCCCTAGCCGTTTGGACGGCTCTTCAACCGACTTCTTGTCCGCCCGAGTCACCTAATATTATAGGGTACCTCAACCAGCGCCGCGTCCCAGCTGTCGAACCTTCTCGCGTGCCCCTCGGCAGCAATCAAAAGAAAGGCTCGCGTCCTTTCGTTTTCCGTGTTTCCTTCATTCCGCATTTTCCCTCCTCGCCATGTCCACGCGACTCTCCGCCGCCGAGCTGAGACGCTTCCAGGCGTTTTGCAACGCCACCCTCGACCATGAAGAGCAGGGAACCCCTGGGGACACTACGCGAGCCTTCCAGCAGCTGTTCTGGTCCGAGCCATGCACGCGTCTGGGCGCCAACAGCATGTCGTCAGGTCTACAGCTCTTGGACCAGCTCACCGACGACATCCTGAACAGTCGGCCCGGTGCTTCGCTTCAAGGAACAGTCGTGGTCCTCCCCTGCCACCAGACCCCGCTCTCACTTCGGTTCCCCTCCGGTTTCGACGAGTTTCTTTTCTCAGCGGTCCCTATGGCGCTGACAGAATCCTCTAAGTCATCTGCTTACTATCGGTGGAAATGGCATGTCCTGCATGAGACCTCTCCCATAAGAGTCCTCGATAGAGTTCGCGCCGTCAGAAAGCCCAACTAACCCATGTTGCCGTCCAACGAGTTTGGCCATTTCTCGACGGTGAGGACCGATTCTGCAGACTCTAGTTAATCGGAGATATCGGTGGCCATATTGGCCAATCTTGTCGTCTTGCGTTCTCTCGGACTGGACGTCCCCATTTGGTACGAGCTCATCAAGATCTGGCACGGGTATCGCGCACACTTGCGCTTATGGATGACGCATCGTCGTGCTTTCGAGGAGTGACACGTCCACGCTCCTTAGATCACGGCAGCCGCCATGACTCAGCGTTGTAAGCTAGAGATGCGCGCCGTTCAAGCTCGCTGTGTCTTCACAAGGCTTCGCATCGAGACGTGGGCCTTTATGCTTTTGTCGATATGCTGGAGAAGCGTACCGAGATGTACTGGCTCGGAGACCACCCCGGCAGAGCCACACGCGACCGTAGCACCTACACAGGGCCCATCGCTGAAGCCAAGAAACGGTACAACGCCACGCTTGCCAAGGCGTTGGACCCGTTGACTATCGACACGTACGAAAACCCCGACATGCGTTCCTTGTTCGAATCTACGGAGGCGCTAAATCCCGCCGCGGGCGAAAAAATCGGTTCTCCATCGCTGCTCTGGCTCGGGTTCGCCGCGACACCATGTCCTGTACGAGGCCAAGCACCACTTGGACATGTGAGAAGAACCAGGTGCTATGGATATAGCTCATTAACAACCACACTGTCAAGTTGGCTCAGGACGACACCATGGCTCAGATTGCCGCGGGAACGTACAAGGTTCCAACTGCTCGACCTCCGTCCAGTACGGAACGTCACCGAGCTGATTGGAAGATGAAGGTGAGGTCGAAGAGAAGGCAGCTGTAGCCGATGACGAAGACGCTTCTGATAACGACGACGAAGAGTTAGAGGCCGACGACGACAAGGACGAGCAGAAAAAAGGGGAATTCGTCGAGCAGGAAGACGGCGATGAGGAAGCAACAAGGACGAAGATGAGGACGACCAGAAGAAGGCTGCCAAGTAGCTCTGAGGCCCTCCCGTCTTCGTGCTAAAGCCGTTCGTAGCTCTCGTTCCTTTTGACACTTATCCGTAATGTTACGTCGCTTCCCCACCGTCTTGTCTTGTCCCTTCCCCTTCGGTTTCTCGTTCCTATCGCCAATGCGTATTCTCGTTCCAAATTGAGGCCTCCCGAACTTCCTTACGATTCAAACTAATGCTTCATAAAATTCCTCACGCTCCAAACCGATGCTTCCCAGACGTCTTCGCGCTCTACCGCGACACACACAGTCTTCCTATGCTCGTGACGCTCCCAAAATATTCAACTCCGTAAAACCTAAAGAACAACCCGATGCCGTTCCAAAATAGAGAATATGCACACGTCAGCCAGTGTTTTGAGACTTAGCGAGCCTCAAACACTCCCATGCAGTCTTACAACTGCACACGTTCTACCCGGCCCCCTACGCCAACTAGAACTTCACTTCAGATATCAGCATTGACTTCGACCAATCTGACGTCCCGACGCAGCTCGGGCAGACCTCCCTTTTTCCGGTCTGCGTCCTCAAATGCACGTATTATCATTCCAAACTCTGGTGCCAACGTCGCTTGAGACAGCCCGAACGTTTCGTACGTGCGGTGAGTACTAGATACTTCAATTCACGCTTTTCGACTCTCTTCGAGACTACGTCCACTATCGGCCACGACACTCCCGAGAACGCGGTTTCTTCCTAGCCAATTGACAGACGTTCCACAAAACGCGTAGACGGCAAGTCCTCGACGTCCATTGGACCCGCCCCGTCTTCTTTATCCTTGTTTTCATCGACACTAGCAGGCTTCTCGTTGGCATAGGGCCGACTCCAGCGCCCTTGAAAGCGCTTCAAACGGTTAGCGTTCACCATGCCAACCTTGTTCGGGTGTGACGGAATCGCGATCCTGTAGCCGTTCTCCCCGACTTGGCCAACAACACGGTAGGAGCCGTGCCAGAAAAACGCCAGTTTCTTCGCTCTGCGTTCTTCCACGCGGGCTCTAAAGTACTGGTACACCCAGCCGGCGTCTCTCTCTGCATATGTCACCTTCACTTGGTTGTCCAACCGCTGCTCGTGTCTATCCGGAGCCTTCAGTAGTTTTCATTCCACTAGACGACGAGACACACACAACGAGCGATACAATTGCCTTCGGTACGTCGCATCTACGCTATGCTTCCAGTCCTTTCCAGTGTACAGGAGCGCTAAGGCGATAGATAGAACAGGATCGCATCCGTACAGACTAAAAAAACGGGGTGTCACCGAGGCCTTCGTAATACGCTGTCCAATACGGTAATAGGACCCTGGGAAGGTACACATCCCAATCCGTCTGCGTCTCGTTCACAAACATACGTAGCATACCCATCAACGTTCCATTAAACGTTGCACCAAACCTTGTGTCTGCGGGTGGTACGCCGCCCCGAACAAATGCTTAATTCCCAACGTCTGGTACAGTGACTTGGTCAGATTGGACGTGAAGTTGGACCCACAGTCACTTCGTAGCCGTTCCGGTACGCCATGTCGACAGATCACGCCCTCTATCATGGCGTTCATGTCCAACGAAGCGACAGCAAATGCCTCGATCCATCTTGTGACATAGTCCACAAACACTAGAATGTACAATGGTGACATTCGGTGTCCGTTTGCGTCGACTACGAGTAGCGAGAACAAGCCAGACAAGTCCTGAACAGGCACCCGCTGCATCAGTCCAGCTCTCCAGTGTCTATTTCCTTTTCCACCACTGCAGATAGTGCATTCACGCACGTACGCGATCACGTCCTTCCTCCACCCATGTCATTACGCGTGACGTCTTACCTTGTCCGTCGTCTTCGTTCTCCCCAAGTGTGCAGAGAAGATGTCGGCGTGACAATAGTGCAGGTCTCTATGAACGGTGACGGGATAGTTGGAACGCACACAGTTCTGGCTGGACCGGCACGTGCGCCTAGATGTACGAGACGTGCCAGAACTCCAAGTAGTGCGGGAACAACTTCAACACACTCACTTTCAGTTGAGGGTCCAGAGCCGAGGCTCCATCCTTCGGGAACGCCTTCAGAGCTCGCATCCAGGGCAAACGTTCTTTCTCCGCCACGAACTTGTCATAGTCGAGCCCAAACGCGTAGATCGGTGATGAGTTTACCTGTAGAGCCCTCTGCGAGTCTTCGTCTTTCTCCGCTTGCGTGAGAGGCCCGACAGCCACAGACGCATCCTCAGTGTTGGTTACTCCTTTATGTCTCTCGGTTAAGATCCGTAGTAACCGCAGGCTCCCCGACTGGGATTGGAACGTCGGTGACGTTCCGACCCAGCGTCCTGTTTAAGATTGGCGTTCCACCTTGTGTCGGCACTTGATTCGAGGTCGGCGCTTGTAAGACAGAAGTCACCTCGACCTAGCTGTCGTTGAGAAGGGCCGCTATCCGAATGGCGCTAATAGTACCAACATCCGGCCGGTGATACAGTCTTGACAAACCATCAGCGTGTCCTTTCGTCGTTCCTGGCTTGTGGTATATCTTAAACCGCAGCTGTGACAGCTGCATGGCCCATCGTGCCAACTTGGCGTTCGACTTTCTTGTTGTCTCGCCGAAGCCCCACACGACCGCTTGATAGTCTGTGTACAGATCGAATTCCGCGTGACTTTGATAACACCGAAACTTGCGTGTCGACCATAGCACTCAATTTCTATCGCTCCACTAGTCTTGTTTACCCAGTTTCTTTGTGATCCAATCAACATATTGCTCGCGTACGAGATCGCCCTGTCTCTCTTGCTGCTTCTTGCATCAGACATGCTCCCACTACTAAGTGAGAACAATCTACGTAGAGTTTAAACCTCTTCTTGAAGTCCGGATACACCAGCATCGGTGGTTTCACTAGTGCTCATTGTAGTTACCGGAACGCGCTCTCGCAGTCGTTGTTCTATAGGAAAGCGACGTCCTTCTGCCTCAAGCATTCCAGCGGTGCAGAAGTCGCAGCGAATTCCGGTATATAGCGTCGAAAGTAGCTTGATAGTTCCATATATACTCTAAGTGTGTGTAAGTCATGGAGCCTCTCGCTGTTCATCACCGCTTTCGCTATCTCAGGGCTCGGTAATATTCCAGTCAGAGTCACGATATGCCCTAGGAAGGCCACTTGGTCGCGTTCCCAATGGCACTTCTTCATCTTCAAATTGAACCCTGCCGCTCGGCAACGTTCCAGAACCTCCCGTACCCGAATCAAATGGGTCGGAAAACTGTCACTGAAGACAACACACTCGTCTAAGTAGACGAGACACGTCCTCCACTTGAGATCAACGAGAACGTTTTCCATCAGGCGCTTAAAGGCGGGCACAGCGTTACACAAGCCAAACGACATAACCAACCGCTCGTAAAGGCCGAATTTGCTTGTGAAAGCCGTCTTCTCCACCCTGTCGAGATTCATAAGAACGTTCCGATATCCCGAAGCGATGTTCATTGTGGAGAAAAACTTCACGTTTTCCTCAGCGTCCAGGATGTCGTCGAACAAAGGAATTGGGTAACTGTTCTTCACGGTCACTGTGTTGAGTTTCTGACAATCGATACAGAATCTAACGCCACGATCAGGCTTCCGTATAATCAACACAGGACTGGCCCACGGGCTTGTCGAAGGCCTGATAAGTCCGAGATCCATGTACTCTTGAATTTCCGCTTTCATGACACCCCCTTCGGTTTTAGACACTCGGTACGGAGGTTGCTTTATTGGCGCGTGGTCTCCGATGTCATACCGAGCCGTAGCCGATCCGTCCTCCCGGCGTTTTAGAAGTATCGACGAATTAAACCCTTAGGTCCCTCAGCATCTTCGCGAAGAGACCCCTTTGTTAGGCTCCGAGAGATGAGTCTTCAAAGTCCAATTCGAAGTCGTCTTCCTCTTTGTCGTCCATGGCGGCACTCATCACAGCCTCGATCGATCAAACTTCGGCCGTCGCGTCCTCTTTCATCGTACTCAGTAATGCCCATATGTTTCTCGTCGTTCCATCTGGCTTAGAAGCTCCAGTTGCAAACGCTGACTTGGGAACGATAGTTGCTGTAGCGACGTATGCGCCAGACTTGATATCTACCTCTTCCGCGGAATCATTGCAAACTTCGACCAACACCGTTCCATCCGTCACGGTACACAAGGCCCTCGCGACTCTCAAAGACTCGTCCGTTCTGGGGGAGCCCTCGACCAACACAGCTGAATGGTCTTTCATCGTTCCGCGAGCGCTCGACCTCACTAGGGCCTGTCGTCCGGGTTCCAAACGCACACTCGATGATATCGTCGCGGCGTAGGTTTCCTCCACTCCTGTCGCACCCAACGGGATCACGTCTCCCGTCCCTTTCAGTGTCATCGACTGCTCCTCGAGGTCAATCACCGCGCAGAACGCCCTTAACGAGTCCCTTCCGAGAATTGCGTCAATAAACAAGTGATCTGTCACGACGAAAGGAAACGTTTTCTCCAGCGTACCAAGCGTAACGGGCAAGTCGATAGCCCCACTAACGCGAATCTTGTGCCCCGAGTCACTATCCAAGCTCCCAGTGTAAGGTCTTAGAGGTTCGGAGGCTCGACCGAGACGTTTCAGCACGCATTTGTCGACAAGACTGGCGACTGCACCTGTGTCAGCCAGCATTTCGGACGGGCAGCAGTCGATGAAGCCGTTTGACAGCGCTTGCACACCCCCAACGCTGCTGATGACACACTTGCTATCGGGCACGACACCTTCACCGTCGTTGAAGACATCACCACCGCCTACTTCGCGCAGTTCAGGGCTTCTTCGCGGCTTAAGAGCTCTTCTCACGTTTAAGAAATAGACCTCGGGCCCATCTTCTCCAATTTTGGGGTCTCCGTCCTCGATAGCCACACCGAAAGTCACTCTCTTCCTAGAACTTGTCCCAACGGTCGCAGCCACTATTTTGGACGTCTTGTCTCGTCTGTCACCCAATCTGTCGTGAATATCGGGAGCTTCCGTTCCGAAGTAGCCTTGTGCCCAGGCAACGTTTCAGTCAGCGTTTCACCCACTTCTACGAGGTATTCTCGGAACAAGTCCTCGTTTAATAAAGCTCCGTTTTCTTTGTCGCGCAATGATGGGATGTCGCCCTTGGCATCATATTCTCCTCGCTCTTAGAATCTTCAAGTTGACGAACCTTTGTAGCGTTCGTACACAGGGCTGCGAATTATGGAGCGCCATCGAAAAGGCTACGTTTCCATCTTCTCCGCAGAGTGCTTCGGGCTGGGCACGACGTCCCCTTCGGGTCCAACACAAACGTTCTATTTGAGCTCATTCTCCAGCGCGTCCCCAGACATATCCGCAAAACCCTTACGCACGTCCTCGTCCGTCGTAGCAGAACCAACGATAGGCGCTGATTTCGCTTCTGCTCCTCCGGCATCCTTAAAGTTGCGATTTGCGCGCTTCGCCTCTGTCAACGTCTCTAGTGTGGGAGCGTACCAGTTCAGCCAATATCTTGTACTTCCGAGATAGTCAGATGAGACCTACCGGTGACGTTCTAACACGTCCTCCGGTATTCCAGGCTCGGACTGATTTCCGCGACTGTCGATCATCGGCGTTCCGCTTGGCACGTAGCAGAACCTCATCTTCGTTCATCGGGAGCAATTGTTCTTCCAGTTCCTTATCGTACTCCTCGGGTTCATTCTTTACTACCTCGTTGCCACCGTGCTCGAGCATGTCCAGAGCCTCGTCGGTAAACAGGCGTTCGTAGTGCTGCGTCGCATTTTTCCCCATAGTACGTTCTTCGTCCTCCTTGGTCTTCTGAACTTCGGTCCTTTCTTGACCTGTGGTCACTTGTCCAATGACTGCCGAGAACTGACTTGACCTAGCCGCAGATGCGTCCTCCGTGATCGTTCGAGCTCTCCTTCGTACGGCTTCGAGCGTGCGAGCTGCGTCTCCACTCCTTCACTCTCTTGGCACTTCACTTCGGCATTCAACGTAGTCTCGGGGTGTTTCGTTGCTCTCTTACTGACGTCTTGCACCAACTTGGAACGCTCCGTTGTTACGTTTTTTTCAGTTCCGGCTCGCCGAGGATCGCTCCGTTGTTTCCTCAGCGACCACTCTCTCTCGTACGGGCCTCTCAATAGAGCCCTCTATATCTTGTCACTCGTTCATGACGTCTGACGCAGTCTCTGGGCGTTCCGTTGCTCCCTTACTGACGTCCTGTACCAACTCAGAACGTACCTTCGATTCTTCTTCCCAGTTCAGTGCCGTAGAGGAACGTTCCGTTGTTACCTCAGCGACCACTCCGTCTCGTGCGAGCTTCTCCGTAGAGCCCTCAATCTTCTCGTTTCGTTCTAGTCCAGTCCGTTCCGTTGGACCGCTCTCCCCGCTCGTTCCGCTTTAAGTTTCCGCAATTTCCGTATTTGCGCTCGTGACTGGAACGTCACGTGCGCCTTCAGCGTTCATCGCACCTTTTTTATAAGCCCTTTGAGGTCCACCCGCCAAGTCCCTGCGCGGTGAACCCTCACCTCCCTTCATGTCGCTTACTAGGCAGAATGAAGGAGGGATACTTTCTTCCCCTTCCTCCTGCCCCCTTCATTGTTGGGACGTACCAGCGGGTCCAGTCACGTTCCCGGTAGCCACGCTCCGCATCATTCCTCGCAGAGTATCGAGGCTTGGGCATTCCACCATCAGGTGACCCACCTTACCACATAGCAGACACTCCATTTGGCGTTGTTCTCCGTTTTGGTAATTTCCTTGGGTCTCGGCCAGTTGCACCCCATTGAGTAGTGCCCAAGTTCGTTGCAGCGATTGCAACGGCCTTGTTCCCGTGGACACGTCTCACGACCACATCCAACACGTCCACAGCGTCCGCAAACACTTCTCCTTCCGTGGTGCGCATGTCAGGCCCAAATCGAATGCGAAGAAGTCCGAGTGGTGCGCCAGCCACGTTTCCGTTTTGAGTTGGCACGCCAGAACTTGGAACGTTCGTGGGAGCCACGGTTCCAACGAAACCTTGTGACGTGCCAGTATCCTGCTGCTGCTTCTGCACCAGCTAGTTCATTTGTAGAAGCTGCTGAAACATCTGCGGCTGTGTGGACGTCGCCGCGTTCACGTTCCTCATCGTCGTTCCACTTTTTGCTAACTCGTTCTCTTCTTCCACAGGGAGGTGCAGATTCTTGTGCAGCAAAAGGACACACGCTTCCTAGATCGACGCAGCCAATTTCGCGTTTAAAACGGCCCGCATCTGCTTGTGCCTAATCCCATCGAGGAAGCACTTGTATTGTATACGTGGTTCGTGGTAGTTTAGGTACTCGCACATTGTGATGATCCTGTCGCCCCACTCTTCAGCGGATTTGCCATAGTTCCGCTTAGCGACCTGGGGTCGGCTCCACAACTGAGCTGGCGTCTGAAATGTGAAGCCGTTATGGAATCTCACTCTCAGAGTTTCAAAGTCGTTAATACTTGCATTGTATCACCATTCGTGACCTTAAGGCAGTGCTCGAAGGCTGTCAACCGCATTTGGACGACCATACCGAGCAGGCACTTCTTGAAGGAGCGCCAGAACGCGGCCACCCTTTGTAAGTGGCCGTCTCCGAGTAGAACGGAACGATGCCGTTCACAGTGTTCCGCGATTCTGTCGGGATACCGACAATTGGAATGTCCTTCTGTACACCTCTTCCTGACCCGTGGGAGCCATTGCGGACTTCTTAGTCGTAGTACGGACTCGTCACTTGCCCTTGCGAAGGTACTGCGTTAGATGCGTACCTTCCTTCCCGAGCATCCACGCTCCCTTCTCGTCCCTGGAACGTCGCACCATTTATAGATGACGCTTTCTGGAACGGCATTCCGTACGTTCCGCTTCTGGGGCTGGTAGGTGTCTGCTGCGCAGACGTAGCGGACCACGCCGGTATCGTTACAGCAGCAGCCCACCCAGGTGTCGACGTCATCGGCGGTTGAAAGGGATGATATAGCGCATTCTTTTGAGGTGCTCCACTACCTCCATCGTTCGTTGTGGAACCATCCACTGGAATTGACACACCTCCATACGAGGGAATGGCAGCCATCGGCATTCGGCTAGGTGTCGAAATGGCGTTTGTGTCCTCATCCTCGGGGTCATAGGTATTTGGTACCCCATCATTGAAGCCGTCAGTGGTCAAGTCGGCATCGGCACGGTGCGTGGCACGTGTCTCGTAGCTTGAGGTCTTGATGACGGCACCGGCGCTCCGTTCGTCATCGTAGCCCTCTGTAGCATTTGAGCAAGACTGTCCATAATCATAGCCTGTAAGGCCGGGTCCGTCCTGGGCTTTCCACTTCATCTCGTCGGCGTTCTCAGTGATTGATCAGGCGTCGATCCTCGAGTTCCACTAGGTACGTACGCTTGCATAGGTGTCTTAGTAGGAACAGGTGCATTCTCTGCGTCTTCTCGACTTCCTTGTTGGCACGATACATTGTTGCTGGGTCGGCCGTACGCCGTCGTAGCCATCGGCACGTATCTTCTAGTGCGACGAAGGACGCGTCCGATCCAAGGCGAACCCCACCTCGCGGCAACCTTCCGAGTCCATCACCGAAGTGTCCAAGAGCGTACCCGTCGTCGTCCTAGCAGGCGTCGCTCCTTCGCTGGGCGCCGGCTGGTGTGCCCACTGCTCATCGACCGTGTTAGACATCTGTCCACCAAAAGGCGTCCCAGGCACAAACTCAACCGTCTTTATCGTTCCCGGAGAAGGTGACGCAACGCCGAACATGTCATCGCCTTCTACGTGGACTGCTCGTGGCTCGTACCCTCCAGTCAAGGGATTAGCTCACTGCGGCGTGACACGTTCCCCGCCTTCTCCATGGCGTGCCCTTCAGTAACGTATCTGCGCCGTGTCGCCGCCAGCGGCTCTCTCAGCGCGCCCTTCCTCCACCCCCTCGAAGATTTTGACGGGCTTCGTTTCGAACAAAGGAGCCCATCCCCCTACCCCTTCACTGGCTCCAAGTCCTTCGCCGGACTATCCATGAGCGCTCATCTTTTTCTCTCTTCTTTCTTCTTCTTCCTTGGCACTCCGCTGCCAAGGCTTCTTCTCGCGCTTGTACTCCTACGATATTCAGCTAGAAGATATCCTGCTTCTCCATCAAATTGTCGCCGTCTTCCTCTTATCGGGGTCGTGTATTACGGGCCGACGTAGGAGGTAATAGTAGTAGCGACACTTCTCAAATAGTAATGTAAAATTTGATATATTCTTGTGCTCTTTGTTAGAAGGAAATCCACGACTGACCTCCTCATTCCTCCTCGCTAAGAGTATTAAAAGCTTCTTACCTTTCAGCCGATCCCTCGTGTGTGGCGGTCCAGCTCCAATTTCCGCCACGACCAGCTGTTTCACGACCTCACACATGGAACATCGCTGACTTCGCCGCAGGTCCATCTTGCTTCGACGTGGTCCGGAGAGTCTGGAGCGAGTAGACCTTCTGCAGGCAGTCAGCCAGCATCGCTAATAAACCTTCTAACTATACGTCGTGAAAGTAAACAGACACTGCATTTGCAATCTAGAGTGCTTGTTTTCGGTCCAGAAGATAGTCTGGAGTCAAGCATTTTTACTGATATTTTACTTGAGTTTTCCGCCATCATAAATGTACTGTCAGCCACCAGAATCATTTTTCTGTCGTTTTATTGCATTTTCATTTGCGTATTACGGTACACAAGTAATTAGCGACAGAAGTCCTCCCCCCTATAAGCGTGGGGTCATCTGAATAATTTACAAAGGGAATTCACAGCAATCTGGTGATTTGCCAATGTGTCCTCAATTTAAGTGATCCGATATAAATGGGCATATGAATTACACGGTACGCTTATTCAGGGGGACCTCTGTACCCGGTATTAAACAAACAAACACCATTTGTAACGGTGTTACACGCAAGTGGCTACATATATCCACTTGGTTACCAAAGAGGTTTTCCACGTTGGTCTGAGACACATCAGTGGTTACATTTGGGATACGGTTGGTCTGCACGCATTTAGGGTATTCATCGGCTGAAAGTCAATATTTTTCAACCAATTCGAATAATAAGATTCTGTCAGCCATTCGTTGATAAACTACCTTTCATTTAGAATATTAGACCAGGAGAAAATCCCGAACAAACAAATAAACAGCTCTCATTTTTACGGCTTTGCTTTCCTATTTAAGTAAATCTATACTTTTGGACGAAAGTATAGTAAATCTAAGTGAACCGCAACTTACGCTTCCTCATTCACGTGTGCTAGCATCTAAGCCGAAGTAGAGGGATTAAAGTAGGCCCATTACATCTGGAAGCACTTTGTAGTCCGCCCAACGACCGACTAACGGACGAGTTCGTATGGAATACGAATACAGACAGGGGAATCAACCCATTAACAGTAATCCGTCCATGCCTAGCCTAAATGCTACTGCCACGCACAATAGGCGTACAGACTGTCCCCATCTAGCAGATCCATAGTGGGTAGTTCTCCCACGACTGTCAACAGTCATTGGAGAGGTCTCCGTAGCGACAATGTTACTCCCGCTGTCGCTGACAGAGCAAAACGGTGTTGCTGTAGGATTCATCGTGAGCTAGCAGCGCGATGCTGATTCTACGTAAGTGTCGTCCGGGACGACACCGCGCGTGCAGTCGTTGAAAATGCACGTAAGCAATTTTGTGGGGATAGAGGGTGAGTCTCTTGTCCAATGGCTTGTCGAGCTCAACTCTGCCATAGCGGCTCGTCCTATCACTGACGAACCGTCGAAGGTTGCGTTCGCCATGTCATATATTGGCGGACAAGCAAGGTGCTGGGCGTATGGCCGCCGGCACAGAGATCATACGTGCGTTAGCAGAGTATGATCTCGAATGTTTTCGCTGTTGGACGCCAACGGCGTACAGGAGGCATGTGCAGTGCTACCGGTGGGGGTACACCAGACACGTTGCGCGAGGGTGCACAGCGCTGTGCAGGCGGTCAGGGGCTAACGTGGCGATATTGATAATCGCCGCGAACAATCCAAAAACGTACAGAACGAGTAGAAGCGGGGTGACAAACTGGTATTGCGGTGGCGCGTGTCTTCGACGAGCACGCGACACTGAGTACTGCAGCCGCCAGTGAGAAGGATTCCCGCTGGAATAAGCAAGATGACAAGCCAAATCTTGTCACCGTGAAAGTGACGTCGAAGAGAGCGCTCTTCGTGCTCTGGTTGAATAAGGTGCGCCGAACAATTTTGTTCGACTGGAAACGTTTCCGAAGCTGAACGTCGCGGAAGTTAAAACACCTCGAAGTGTTGTGGAGGAGCGGTCGTCACCAGGTGCCACCGTATAAACGGAGTACGCGTGCGCTTCTCGTACAAAGTCCAGGTGTTTGTGGAAGATAATATTATCTTGGATCTGGACGATAAGTTTAACTTGGTATTGGGAATGCCGTGGCTTGCACGACATTATCCAGTGATCAATGGGGAAAAGTGTACACGTGTACACTTCAGACGCAGCACGACAGAGAGCGATTGCCCTGTTAGTGTCGCGCATGCACTGCGAGGTGCATCCGACCCACCGTTGAAGCAGAGCCTTTCGATGCAGCCTTCGCCGCCCATTCACAAGTCGCAACGACTGAGGCAGTCGTTGGATGAGTCTCAAATTGAAAATCGGATTTGAGACACGTTCACACTTTAATGACCGTATCAACTCGGCGAGCTGATTGATCAAGTATTAGGGAACTTCAAGTCACAAGCAATAGCTGTAACGGTTGTGTGTCTGTCCCGGGAACTGACGCATCATCCGGGAACTGGCGCAGATATGCAAGGGTCGCCAGCTACCGACAGTAGCTGTGATGTCGGAGTAGCAGCTCCGGGAGCTAACCCGATCGTTAAATTCAAAAACCACGAAGAGCTCCGCCGAAAGGCGTCGAGGTGACAAGGACGTGTCGCCTCCGGTAGTCTACAAACACTTGATATCAACATCAGGAGAGGCCTCCACCGAAAGGCGTCGAGGTGACAAGGACGTGTCGACTCCGGTAGTCTACACCCACTTGATATCAACATCGAAAGAGACCTCCACCGAAATGCGTCGAGGTGATAACAGCGCGTCAGCTCCGAGAGCTGATGACGCGGCAAGCAGTGGTGGCGGTTGCGAGCGTCCAACACTAAAAACGCTTGCGTACCCGCGTCCGGCCCGGGTGGACGATGAAGCGGAATGCAATCAAGCCGGGCTTGATCATTCGCGTCCGCAGAAAGGCTTCCCCGGCGGTTTCAACGGAAATCCGTCAAAAACCAGGCGTGGACAACTAACATGTGAAGCCGGGATTCAAAAAAAAGACGGCGCAAGCGACGAAAGCTGCGCCAGTCTCAGTCTGAGACTGCGGCTATACGAGCGATAAGAGGCGTTGTGCGTCGAGATGCTGAGCGTCTTGACGCGGGTCCGTACTGATCTCCAATACCGGTCAATGCAACTTGAGAATCCTCCGACGAGTGCGTTGTTGTTGACGTCGCCTTCAGGTACGGGCTGGATGCGCTTTGCGAAGGACCTGTACGATGGACGCATCGAATAGATTTACCTCCTTTCGATATCGAAAGGATGAAATCAAGGCGAATGTGTTAAGACAACGCCACGCTGCGAATACCGCTGAGAGCAAGGATACACTCAGCGCGACGACGAAGAAGCAGTGCTTCGACGAGTAGAGATAGGACTCATTAAAGTCGATTCCCTTCTACGATGTTCTGCCGGAGAACAAGGATGTGCTTCCGGAAGCGATTTCTGTGGAACTTTCGCAGAATAAGGGCATACTACACGAGATTGATCTCCTGCCGGGTACTATGTGACGCGGCAATGGCCACTGTTGCGAGACCAAGTAAAGGCAATTGAAAGCTTCTTGGAAAGTCGTCGTAAAGCCGGCCAAGTGCGGAGATCAAAAGCCCGCACAGCGCACCGAGGACGTAACACTTACTTGCTCGACGCCAATTCAATAAGCGTCTGCTGTCTTAACAGCGTAATCACTCGGTCACCCCATTCAATTTTCGAGCTCTGTACTCAACCTGGAAGTCGTACTTTGCAAAGAAGGATAACCTTCTTGCCATTCGTTGCGAGATGTGCGGAGTCTTAGTAAAGCGTGGTCGGGGTAGATCACGAACGGTCTACTCCCAAGTAAATACACTCAGAATTGCTCGAGTGCACACTTCATGGCAAGGCGCTCCTTGTCACATACGGAATAGTTACGCTCAGCTGGTTTCAGCTGACGCGACTGGTAGTAGACCACACGATTACTGCCCCCGTAATCGTGCTGCATCAAAGCGCATCCCATCACAAAGTCCGACGCGTCACACACGATGTGGAATGGACGATTTTTGTCAGCCACATCCAAGATCAGCACCTCAGTCAAGCCTCGCTTGACTGTATCGAAGGCCTGCTGACCGTAAGTAGTCCAAATTTACGGAGCTTCCGTATTCAAAGCTGCGACAGCGGGTGAATCTTGCCGGTGTTGCTCTCAACATACTTGTACAAGTACGTTGCAAGTACCTTCACGTTGGATAACGTAGGCCATTCATTGATCACTCTGACCTTTTCTGGGTCAGGGGGTATGCCGTGCTTACCATTGAGACACCCAAGGACGGGCATCTCGCTCGTCCCGAAGATACGTTTCTTCAGGTTTGCATAGAGCTTATGTTTACGCATAAGCCCTAGCAGCTGACGGAGGTGCTCTTTGTGCACCTCAATGTCAGTCTTCCTGTCCACAGCCCGGCTGTGAACGAGCACCTCGTCGAAGTCGTTCGATACGAAGTTACGCAAAGAGCCCAATCAATGTGTAACACATCTTTTAAATGTTGCGGGGACGCCCTTCAGTCCCTGCAGCATTAAGATCCACTCCCAATACATACCGCTCCGAGGGCTCACCGCCATGAGGAGAATGTCCCTCTCACGCATCAGGATCTGATAGAACCCGTCGCGCAGACCAAGAACACTATAGATGCTGCTCCTGGGCATCGGAGCGATGATAGCATATTTGCATGGTATCAGCATCTTGTCGGTATCGTTACATTGTTCAGTTTGTTGTAAGCAATAATGATGCGCCAGCCGCACTGTGGCTTCTTGCCACAGAACGTGGGCTGACCATATTCGCATTCAGCGGTACAACCCCTCGGTTGCGGCTGGCGGAAGACTCCGCGACTCTTAGTAGACACGTTCACCATCTTGGAATGGGTGTGAGCTGTTAAAGATGCGCACGCGATGCTGTCGACGACGCTTGGAGTTCAAGAAGAACCAGAACGGATCATATTTCACTTGATATTTGTAAGCATAGTTAGGACTTCTTATTAGCAATAGGCTCGAAAGAGCATACATAAAAACAGAACAAAATTTTCACTCAAGCACACAGAGCGACGTCCGGCCTCAAAATAAGCGTCTGGTCAAGCTTGTTTGAGTGTGTTATGCCTGTCAGTGAGCTCGAAGCTCTGTAGCGAGGGTTTATCCCGCAAGGCCAAAAGACTGTGTGTGTGTGTGTTGGCCGATTACTATCGGGAGGTTTTACGTGGCGGCTTATTGTTGCCAATTTGCACGACTGGGAGTGCTTGTATTGCATCCCTTTTACTCTTCCAACCGATTGTTGAGCACTTGGTGCCCTCGTAAAACGCTTACCCGTGCCTGGTACCCTCCGGATGTTGAGACCACGAGGATTCAGTCCGCGAGCGCCTTTGAAAACTTCTTGGAGCACCTTCCGTTCTTCATACACGGGCAGTTCGGATTCTGTTGACCACAGGGTCCATGCAGCATATTGGAGATCACCGTATCGTATTGCTCGGGGTACTTCTCTGGATCCGGGAGCTCAGCAGACACCAGCTTATCGACGTCTTCCTTGGTAGTGGGCTTGTCCACCGAACGCAGGATAAGCAGTATGTGGGCGTGAGGAAGACCACGCTTCTGATATTCCACTACATGGACTCGAGCGGCTTGAATCCCCAGTACACCCTCATCTAGATCCTTGTTAATAGCTTTTAATTTCTCCATGAACACGCGAGCCACGATGTCCGGTCGGTCGGATGCTTTCTCTCCACGGCGTAAGTTTTCCTTGATCTCAGGCCAGTTCGGGCTGCATGTCATCGTAATGAACACGTTCGGGGCTCCTGTTTCACGGACGATAGCCATGGCATCCAAGAAGCGTTGGTACATGTAGCGGGGTCAACTTTGGTCGTGCTAGTAGTGTGTTCTTATTTTAACTTATCAACCTATATAAGTAGTTTACGAGGATAAGTTTACCCCGGGGCAAGGGCAGAACTGAGGTCTTTATTTCCGCCCGAATGATTTTTTCCTATCCTATCAGACGTATTGATGTGTGAGCTTCCTAACTACATTTGTAGTTAGAGCTCACGTGGGATTTGCAACCCCATATTTTCCTTCCGACAATAGAACGGAGTTCGTGAATAAGACGGTATCTGATATTTGCCAACGGAACGACATCGTGCACCATCGAACCGTGTCGAACAGTTTTCAGTAGAACGGAGCGGCGGAACGCATAAACCGGACTATCATGGAGAAGGCGCGTGCTCAGCTGAGTTGCCCCAGTCAAGCGTGCCACTCAGCGTCGTATCAACGGAGGCTGAGCGCCCGGTTGCCATCTGGCCCTCGAAATTCTCACGTCTCCCCCTCTCGAGGCATAGCTTATCCACTACACCGACCGACCTAGTATCTCCGGCCGTGAGTGTCCTCAGACCGTCTTTCCCTGCGAGCTCGGCTGTGTTGACGTCCCCGTCTTTGCGTCCCAACCAGAGATCTGCTGCGACTGCTCGTACTGTGACCGCTCAGTTGCTTAAGGACCTTGACGCATCTGACGACGAGGTCTTCGGCCTGGCGACGGTTCTGCACCGTCCGCCAGCTCGACGAATCTTGCCGATGGGTCGCTCTCGGACCCCATTTCTTTACCCAAGAACTCGGCGGATAGTCCTTCAGGTTCCGACGCGGCGGCCGAAGATGCTCGTCATTCTGCCAAGGCAAGAAGCCTTCATGCGGCCATCTTCGGCTCTGGAGATGATATGACGGATGAATCTTTACCGCTGAGTGATCGCCACTCTTCACGGGGCTCCTCGATGGATTCTGGTGACGAGGCGACGCCTTCTACTTCTGCGTCGTCTTCGGGGAAACAGCAATGTCGCAAGCGTCGTGCCTCGTCGAATCCTATCGGTCACCGGTTAAAGAGGTCCAAGATGCATAAGAAGCACCAGAAACCACACAAGAAGCACCGACACCATAAGCATCGGCAGCCTGCTTCAGCCCCTGACATGGCTCCTGCCTCATCTATGTCGGCTGCTCCTTCAACGTTTGTCACCCCGGTGGCGTCTGCTCCATCTCAGCCGAGTTCGACTGTGTCACGACTTGCTTCGGTCACTCTCCCAAGCGTTCTTATGCTCCCGATGGTCACGCTACAGACTCGGGCCTCGCAAGCCGTTTTCTAGAACTGTCGTTGTTTTACCCTTCACATGGCTCGACTCCGCGAAGTGCCATTTATGCATTTCGGCTCGATGCGTTGTTGGACTGCATTACTGGACGCACTGACCGGCGGAGTGCAGCTGGAGCTCGTAGGTGGCAAAAGTCGGGTGCCGTCCACGCCGTGTTTTCTTGACAGCATACGAGCTTTCATGGCTGTCTTCGATCCGAGTCATCTTTGTCAGCGTATCCGGCAGATGTTCCCTGCGTTTCCTTTCTTCTTTTCTCCGTCAGTGCTGGAGGAGGCTCGGCGGTGCTTGGCTTCTCCGACCCGACCTCGAGCCTTGATGCAGGTTCTTGGGGATATGTGGGTGAAGCTTCGTTGCTAAAGTCCTTTGGCCTGAGCGGGGAGGCCTATCACGACGTATTACCAAATGACTCGTTACTTTGTTGCCCTCTACGAGCGTCGCCACTGGACCGTTGAGTTAAGCGTGTTGATTGGCCTCCATCCCGACCTGAACCCGACAGCCACGCCTGTTCAACTTGCTGAACTGTATGATGTGTGGCTGGTGTACAAGCTCGAGCGCAAACGCCGTGGTGACACCCTACGATCCTTGGTTGTCGCTGTCTACGACCAGCCCTACTCGGCGATCACCCAGAAGCTCGCCGGCAAACCTGCTCCTTTCGTGGATGCTGAGATATATTTCGATCCGTCCGCCCCCCATTATTCTCAATTCAAAGTCACCAACTGCTGCGGGTCCTCGTCACCGCATCCGCCTCAGCCGTACGCTGGTACACTCCCCGGGGAGGAGGGACACGAGGCTGTCAGTGCACTTTTGCGTTCGAGTCCTCCTCAAGCCACCGTTTCCGATGGAGGAGAACCCCGCTCTGGTAAGTTTCGTCGCCGGACTCGGCGGAAAAAGGCTCGGCACCTTCCGTTGAGTTCTGCCACACAGTCGGCTGTCTCCGCTCACTCGAAAGACGAAGATGAAGTTTCGAGTGAAGCTGAGTACGAGTTCGAGATGCCTGGTCCTATCGACGACAGCGTTCCTGCTGTTTGCTTCGTCAGCTCTGGTGGGTTCTTTGGCTTCTGGTTCTCTGTCGACGTCGTCAGTCGCGGCTACCCAACCATCGTTGGTGTCCTCTTCTAATGTCATGGCCTCACTACCAGTTTACGAGTGTTTGTGCCCCAGGCTCAACCCCGTCTAAGCATGTTAAACTACAAGACCATGTCGACCGAGTGATGGGCGAAAGCGGTGAGTACGGCGGTGTACCATATCAACCGTTTCAAGAACATGGCGAACTCTGATGTGTGTTCCAAGTGAGACCTCGGATGGATCACTTGCGTGTGTTCGGATCGTAAGGGTACTCTCAGGTTGACGACGAGAAGAGAAAAAAGCTCGAGCCCAACGGTTTCAGGTGCACGTTCCTCGGGCTCGCTGAAAACGTTAAAGGGTATCGTGTTTACGATTGGGACGCGTCTAAGGCGCCGCGTTCTGTGAAACAAGACGAGCGTCAAACTGGCGGTATTCACTACACGCCGTTGCCAGCGCCTACCACGGTCGTTCAGGTGGCTAAGAACGGCGATAAAGCTGGTGTTCCAACCAAACTAAAACGACTAGCCGATCTGGACGAATCGATGTAAGAGATGGCGGAGAATTCCAAGACGTCATACGGGACGGGTTGGACCCAGAACAGAGTAAAGCGCTTCAACCGCTGTCTCCTCCAGTGGAGCCGAGAATGGCAGAATTGGAGCGGACAGCGTACCACTCGCCGCCAGAGGCATTCCACCCTTATACGGAAAGCTCAAGAAGATCGCAGGAGCCTTCACACCTACTGGATAACGGAACGGCTGAGGATGAAGAGCCCAAGTCGAACGGAAACGACTGCCTGCAAGCTCCGAAGCGAGCCAGGATCGACGAGAACGGCTTAATCGCTGAGAAAGAATTAGCGTATGCTGCCGATATGGTAGACGTTCTTGATATCACTAACTCGTTTCAATAAGCAATTGCTAGTGCTAAATTGCTAGTGCTAAAAGAGAGGAACGGCGTCAGGGTATGAAGAACAAGATAAAGCCTCACGCCGAGAGCGGAGCAATGACTATCGTCGACATGTAACGCCTGCACATCCCATTCGAAATCGCTGGCCGTTTGCTAAGAAGCGTGACGAGGATGGACAAATTATTCTGTACAAGAACGAGTTGAAGACGGCATTTTCGATGAAGGAACGTGGCGAGGCCAAGTTCAATATCAGTCACGACATTCCAGCTAGATCAAGCAGACAAGATGCATGGACTACGTTGTGGAACGCTTTAATCAGCGTGACACCAAGATGGTGAAGAGCCCATGCTCGTCAAACGTGAAGTTGTCGACGGCTGTATCGCCGACGACGGAGTTGGAACGCTTCAAATTGCTGTCACAGACGTACCGATTCCTAGCCGTGTGTCTGGCGTACATAACGCTGAGCCTGCGCACGCAAGAGGTGCTGTGGTCATGAAGCATGCACAAGGAGACGAGTCAAGTGCAAGTGGAAGCGATGTAAACTTGGAAGAACGTCATTTCACTAAGGAGGAACACTATATATCACACAAGGGCCAAGCACAACGACATCCACCAGCAAGTGGAACGTGGAACGGCGACGGCGACGCGCCGTTGCAACTGGTCGGCGTGCTCAAAATCAAAAGCGCTGGGGATGAAGACCCTGGCGTTTGAGCGCGATGCAGGGGGCATTAGGGTCAAGGTTACCGTGCGGTAGCGGTGAGTGGGAGTGTTGCAGCTGCATCGGCTCAGCACGGTTAGGCGTGACCATTGAAACGGTTATCGAGCCGTTTCACTATTGGCTTTACAGGTTTAAACGCTATGATTGGGTGAAGGCACATGGCTTTGGTGATTACGCCAGACTTACGATAAGGCAACAAGAGGAACAGCAGAGAGATAGTGTACAGCGATACATGCTGAATAGTTTTGGCTTACACTAATTTATTTACTCACTTCGGCATTTGCCTCTTACTCAACAAGCCCCAAACCGATAGAAAGCCTTAGCGAAGCAAAAATATAAACTACTACTGCTACTGCAGCTGCCACATCCTAAGTGAAACATATCCGGACCACAAGCAGTCACCAGTGGTTTCACCACAAGCTTATGAAGGAGATTCAGGCGCACAGACAGCGCACTCGCAGTCGAACATACCCCGACTAGCATTGCTGTATCGGAATGTGAGCGCTTGGAGTGGTGAGATGGCTTTGGAGCAAATCTCCCTAGTCGTGCTGTGTTGGTCCAGTCGTTTTAAATTAACCGCGAGTTGGCAGGCACAAAAAAACGCGTAAGTAGAAAAATGAAATACAAGCCTCTGAAGAGCCATCCTGAGATGACGTCCTGTTGGCAGGCACAAAAAAACGCGTAAGTAGAAAAATAAAATACAAGCCTCCGAAGAACCATCCTGAGATGACGTCCTGTTGGGAGTCACCAGCTAAAAGGATACGGCCGCGACGGGCGTGTAAGCTGAGACGATGAAATACATGATGCTCTCTACCATGCGATGAATAAGGAGCTAGTGTTTATTAAATTAATAAATGCGACAAAAGTATAAGCTATTATTTCTTTGGTGTTAATGTCGGTAATTTACTGCTCATAAGGGTTAACCCCCAAGCGGGCTATTGTGGTGAATAAATAGGCTCAATAAAGACGAAATATTACAGTATTTTCTACACACCAATCCAACGTGAAATCACAGGAATGTTTTAACCTGCGCTCACTCTGCTTTGGAAATCTTATCTTGAAGTTTATTGTTCAAAAACTTAATAGCTCATTGATCCGTTTCTATTATATACTGGACCTTTTTAACGTTATAGAGAAGAGGGGCGGTAAAAGAGATATCGATGGGCAAACACATCGGTGACGAATGGTGAGCCGCTCAATATATTTAGGGATCACTTGGGTTTTCTTCAATCCGAAAACGAAGTCGTTATTCATCTCTTTTTAACTAAGATTAGCCTCAATAGCGCGATGATGTTACGAGCGCCGCTCACGTTAACTTAGCGTGGGGGCTATTGGAAGCAACCGAACGACCCGTGGCACCCAGCCACAGCCGCTAGCTTTTTTGTGCGCAAATGAATGACGATCTACTTAACGTGGAATACCTAACTAAAGTATTTGAGCTCGTATCAATACAGTGCCCTATTTGGAAGGCATGCAAGTAATATACCAGCAGAGCGCCCTCAAATGCGGTCCGGTGCTTCGAAGGGGCTAGCTCCGCACATCTTGTCAGAACATCGATGAGCAAAAAGTTGCTGCCCTTCGAAACTAACATCGAGGAAGCCATGAATGGCCGATTACGTTGTCTGAGTATCAGTGGATGTTCAGATTGGTAGTCAATTTTGATGGTACTATGTACTCGCCCCTGAATGTATATACCACAATAGCATTGTCAACTCAATAATTATTAATTGCGTTCAGGCTAACAATTCTACACTAAGCCTGAACAGAGTCACACGAACTCGCGCAATCAGCGAAATAGATAGACTTCTTTTCATTTAGCGATATATCGAATAATACACAGGACACTATTTAATAAATTTCCCATTTAATGACAAATGTTTACAGTTCGCGAATAGGAAATTACAGATATTTAGTATTGTTGTACCTCTACCAATAAGTTTCTCGTCAAATACAAAATATTGCATTTCGTACATAGCAGCGCTTCAGAGTTGGATTAAATAGAATGATTATGAGGAGCCAAAGTTAGGTGGTCTAGCTATTCCCACCACCAGTAGTTTTTACGATCTATCGATGGTCTTCTGAAAAAAAAACGCTACTATGGCATCGTCTGTCAGGATGGACAGGTCACTAGCTTTATGCCCTGGTTACTGTGAAGCTATGCGATGGGTATTATTCGAGGACGTTGATTGGGTAAATTATATGATCGTGAATTTTACGATCAGCGAATTCAGTAAATTTTATAATCCGTAAGCTCAGTGAGTTTTGCGATCAGCCAATTCAGTGAAATATATGATCACCAAAATTCAGTGAATTTTACGACCGGCTATTTTTCACTCTTAATGTTTAGCGAACTTCCCAACCAAGAGCATGTTCGCTCTGCCGCCTCGTGGCGTTCGCCTTTCTGAACTCGATGTTCTCGGGTACATGTACCCGCCTCCGTGTTCAAATTGAGCACCGTAATGGATCCCGTGCGGATGGCTCTCAGTTTTAGTGCAGGCATTATCCCTGCACTCGGTTCTGGGTCTCGTACACCCTCACCTTTTCCGAACGAAGACGAGCCTGACCTCGGTTCATCTTCGAGGTATCATTGTCCACTATCCTCTCGACAATCCAGCGTGTCGAGCCGTGCGCGTCACGCAGCGGCGGGGGCGGGGGTGGAACGATACCCTCCGTTTGGTCAACACCTGGTTGACCATGGCTCTCGCGCTCTTAACGATCGTGTTGTTACTCTGAAACAATCCCAGAGCGGGGTGTGCGCTGCCCTACAACAAGGGCTGCGCCTGCTCAGACCGCTTCGAATGTCCAAGTCGCACTCGGATCGGAGCAGCTGAGACGCCTGTGCGACCACGTCGTTTCGCTCGAGAAGCTAGCTCGCCCCTGAAGCCATCAAGGATAGATGGCTCGTGTTGCTCGAAAGGCTTCAGCCGCCCGACGTAAAATCTTACCCCCTCAGTGGAGTGTGGTCTGCGTTCGTCATTCCAATCGTAACGGGCTAGGGTTAATAAAACTCACGCAAATGCGGGTGTTCTACTGGCTCCCGAAGGCGGCGTCGATTGGCTAAAAGTTGATTATGTGGTCTACGCACTGTATGTGCTCTACACATCGTACTTAGATGGGGAGCAACTTTTGTGATCAAGTTAGCGGCGGGAGGCACGTGACTAAGCAAGAACACGAAACACGAAGGGACACTGGACCCACACTATG
>NW_003303721.1:133245-135857 GCF_000142945.1 Phytophthora infestans T30-4 | reverse complement strand
GGGGGGGGGGGGGGGCAGAACAACGCTACTGCGTGGAGGCACCAAACCACGGAATAGCATCCTTCGGCTAGAGTACCGGCGACAGGAGACCAACGGCCACGAAAGCGTATGTGTAACGAAACCGGTGCAACCAACGTAAACGTTTGAGAACAGAGAATAGCTAGCAGCCACGAAAGAGCATGAACTTAAAACAGAGGTCGCATAACCACTAAGCAGCATGGAACACGGGTGAGCAGGGAACCAAGGCGCCGGGAAGATCACGGAAGAGCACGGGTCATTGAAGAACATGACATCCTACCTGTGCTACGGGGTAAAGAAAGGGTACCAAAGCACAATACTAAAAGGGTCCACATGAGACTACGGAAAGGTAAGTGGTTAGGTAAACGAAGCACCAACGTAATGGTGAGAACGACGCTAACGAAGCACGCGACACATAGAAGCACTTAATTTGCGGCCACATCATCTCCAACAAACCATGCCACTCCGCCGCGTAGCAGCGGCGGCCGGCTAGTGTCTGATGAAGTCGCATGCAAGACGGTATGTCGCGTTGCTAATGCAGGTACAAGCTAGTCCGAACGGGCCGATGAAAGCGCGGGAGCTAGCTTTCTTTCATCGAATTCAGAGGTTGACATGTCGTGAAAGATTCTGTGTAGCTAACAGAGGTAAGAAACCCTTTTTTAATTTTACTGTGTTGCCTCTACCGACATCGTCTTCGTTCAGCTGTTGGTTCATTACAGAAGCTGCTACTGTGGTGTAGGGATTTCCAGATTCGACCATACGTCAACCTACTTTCGATCAAGAATCGGCTCGGTCTGATAACCCAGAACTTAGGCCACGGTAAGTACTCAGCGTCTGTCCGGATGATGCTATCCGGATAGCCGCTGAGCTCAACAGTCGCCTGAGCCCACCGGAAGGGTTGGTAGAGATCTGAAACGACTACATTTCACTTGATATTTGTATGCGAAGCATAGGATTGAACGGGGGGAGCCGAAAAGGCTCCCAGAAGATAACAGAGCAGATTTGCCTAGATCAAGACACGTGTACACTCTTCCGGTAAGTCCCTGCATAGGGCTGGATTATGGCTGCCGTCGATACTCGAGAGGCATAGCTTGTAGGGTATTGAATGGTAGCGCCAAGAGAGTAGGTCGGTCCGGGTAGGCCAAAGTCTCTCTACGCGCGAAAGAAAGGCCCACACACTCAGCGGGCCCGTACGTCGGATAGTCCGGGAACCGTAACACTTCTAGCTGCAGCATGTGCGCTCGGTGACCTGTAAAAGCGCTCGCTCGCCGTCGCTATCTTTTGCTGGAGGACACAGGGTTTGCGAACGAGCTCAACCGAAATAAACTCGGCGGAGCCTTAAAAGTGCTTTGACTTGGTTTATCGGAACCGAGTGGAAGCGAGCCACTCGTCGGCCCCGGCAGAGCCGAACCGCGAGGGGACCACCCTCTGCGCAGGCCATACAACCGCCGACCTAACTCGGCGATTTGTTGTGGTTTGTGTAAGAAATCACATATGACGGTATTTGTGTGCTCTACTACACCACAACTGGTGCTGCGACCCGGGAACAGGAGTGTGTGCTTGATTTGGTAGGTGCCAGCTAACCAAGTTAAGAGGAAGAGAAGAGAAAGAGAAGAGTAAAGATGGTCATGGGATCAGCAAACCCGAGCGACGTAGCCCAGCGACGGCTGGAGGATCGCCTCTCCCGGGGTCGGACTCGGCAGATCAACGTCTCATCGCCATGGCGATGGAGGTGGGACGAGCCGTCCAGTTCGACGAGAATGACCAAGCCCTGGAGAGCGAGAACGGAGATGCAAGCGAAGTAGAGTATGAAGAGAAGGCTGAGACCGCTGAGATCGGAGAAACGAAGACTACCGCCGAGCCACTTGGCGAGTTGGAAGAGCTGACGCTGCAGGGGGGACGCATGGGAACCCCACGTCCTGTCAAGCGCAACTTATTCGCCGAGCTCGACGAAGGTGCGGACGATGAAGAAGATCAAGAACATGGCGTTGCTAAAGAAGACCGTCCACCCCTTATTCCGAAAGGGACGAGGAACGCCGATACGCCAAGCGCCAGTAAAGTGTTAGCTCGATTGGCGAAGAGATGGGAGCGAGATCGGAATGGATGATGATGTTCGTGCCTGTGGCGATGGCGCAATCGAAGTGGCCGATGTTGGGTCCCGAGTTAATTCAACCAGTGCGTGCAGCCAGCATAAATCAGTTGATGGAAGAACCTGTGTTGCTACTAAAGGCGATGGGCTATCGGTGCAACGGCCGACCAAACAGCCTCATCATGTCCGACTGGAGTCTAACCCGCGCCGGAGCTGAGCCATGGCAATGGAAGAAGAAGTTGAGAGTGGCGTTTGGATTGGAGAAGACCCCTGGTGGAACGAAGCATGTGTAAAGCCGAGTAGTCGAGCTCAAAGCACTCGGCGAAGACCCAAAGCAAAATGCCTTTGCCGAAGACCCCGGAGACGAAGAGACGTGAAGTGTTCCGCGCTACGCAAGGGCCTACATACTGTACTTTTAAGGCCCCATCGAGGCGTTGTTTGGCTTCTGCCTGAAGCTGTTCGCGTTTCTTCACATTAATGGGCCGTACTTGTACGGTATTCTTGA
>NW_003303721.1:129275-130637 GCF_000142945.1 Phytophthora infestans T30-4 | reverse complement strand
CCAGCACGAACTCAGTGCTGAAGGAACAAGTGCAGTGGGGGAAGAAAGAAGCGTCGGCGACTGAAGACTCAGCTATAACGGAACGAGACCCTGAAGAATGCTCGGAACAGGTCCAACGGGACAAACAACCCTTATTGACGACCGAGCTAAGTTTGGAGGCATTAGAATAAGTATTGTGGGCGAGGCGAACGCAGCTATGAGCACCCTGAACACTATAAGTGCTGGGATTTATCATGTGGTGACGGCGAACTCGGTGCTCGATGATCCAGCCGTACGAAATGACTTGGGGGCTGTCCCAGCGTGCCCCAAGACTGCCGACTACGCGTGTAAAGAGTTTGAACGCGTGAATGTCTGTCGAGCCGTCGCAGCAGACTCAGCGGTACGGCGCCCTAGCGCAACGACGACAAATTCATTTCTGGAGGTATTACTTCCAAGCGATGTTGAGGCTAACAGTGAAGGACTGAGCTGGCTGGACGATGAAAAAAGGTAACCACGGTGACGAAGATGACGCACGAGCTAAGCGTGGGGTCGATGGTTTAAGTTCTGCAGACGTGTTGAACTCAGCAATGGGTACGCCAAAGGCCTGCATTTGCCAGTCGGCAGCGGTGGACTCGGCGCCAGCATATCGAAGCGCTGAGAGTGATTCGGACGTGACCACAGCATCCCGCCAGGATGTAGGCTATACGGGAGACGAGTTTGCGTTCAGGGAAGTTAGTTCTGCCGTCTCGGCGAACTCGGCGGACCAGCACTCTGACGCGACTGAATACTATGATGCTCGGAAGGTATTACTACTAGAAGGAATCAAGCCTTACAACGGTCCAGCTACGACGGACTCAGCGTTGAAGACTCTGGATGCTGAAATCGACTCGGATGTGGTTAAACAATAAGACGTTGATACCAACTATCGCGGAGACAGGTCTGAACCCGCTGAAGTCAGATCGGTCATCGTAGGGGACTCTGCGGATACGGGCCCTCACGTGAAAGGCAACTATGATTTACCAGAGGTATTACGGTTGAGAGGTACTGGAACTAAGATAAGAGTAACGAGCTGAGCGACGACGGTGTTCGACCCCGGCGGAATTGGCTACAGTTTAGAACAAGCTGGGGATGGAGAAACAGCTTGCCATAAAGCGGTAAATAGTACCAGCCTGAAGACGGTGACCGAGCCTGTCCCCGCTGAGCTCAGCTGTCGAGATCAGCGATTAGCCTCGTCTTGGGTCTTTCGCCAAAGTCGGTGACTGCCTCAGACGTGATACATGGACCACTGGGTAGAACCTATATCCGCTCGTGTCGGTTAACTTCAATTGATAGGCAAATTCTTCCACCTTCTTCTTCACCCTGAATGGGTCATGCCATTGATGA
>NW_003303721.1:123397-124642 GCF_000142945.1 Phytophthora infestans T30-4 | reverse complement strand
AGAACCAAAATGAAGGGATTAAGGATTTCTGCTCCGGCTTCGTATATTACACCGGAGACAGGTTGTGGGTGTAGGGGTTTCCCGGATTCGACCCATACGGCCAACCCTACTTTAGATCCAGGAATGGGGCTCGGGTCTGATAACCCCAGAAACTTAGGACCACGGTAAGGTACCTCAGCGTCTGGTCCGGATTTATGCCTATCTGGATAGCCGCTGAGCTCAACGGTCGCCCTGAACCCAGCGGAAGGGTCGGTAGAGATCCGAAACGACTACATTTCACTAGATATTTGTATGAGAAGCATAGGATTAAATAGGGGGAGCCGAAAAAGGCTCCCAGAAGATAACAGAGCTGCATTTTCCTAGTTCAAGACACGTGTACACTCTTCCGGTAAGTCCCTGCATAGGGCTGGATTATGCCTGCCGTCAATACTCGAGAGGCATAGCTTGTAGGGTATTGACTGGTAGCGCCGAGAGATTAGGTGGGTCCGGGTAGGACAAAGTCTCGCAATGCGCGAAAGAAAGCCCTGCATACTCAGCGGGCCGGTACGTCGGATAGCCCGGGTGCCGTAACACTTCTGGCTGAGCAGCCTCTGCGCTCGGTGGCCTGTAAAAGCGCTCGCGCGCCGTCGCCATCCTTTGGTGGGGGGCACAGGGTTTGTAAACGAGCTCAGCCGAATTAAACTCGGCGGAGCCTCGGAAGTGCTCTGACTTGGTTAATCGGAGCCGAGTCGCCCAGACCGAAGCTCCTGTCGTCGTACGTTCGGTGGCAGCCGAGATCATGGCTCGGAAGAACGCGCAGGCGTTCCTGAAGGATCCTAGCGCAGAAGTCGAAGCCCTCCGTATGGACATTAAGATTTTCCGCGAGTCCAATGTCAAGTACAATGCCATGCTCTTGAGTGTACAGTTTTCCATGAAACAACACTCAGAAGGGCTGAAGCGCCTGTACTGCGAATTCCAAGCCCTGGACGCGCTCATTACTACCCTGAACAAGAAGTTGGCTAGAGAACGCGAGGTGTACAAGTCTTTGATTGGCGCAAATACTGAGCAAGCTCGCCAACTCCATTTCCTCTTGGTCAAGCTCTCCAAAGGAAAGTACAGCGACAATGCCACGCTCAAGGTTCTCGAGAACCAGCAGACTCGGAACATCTACCTTCTCCAAGTCCACCGTACTCTCCGTGCACACGTGATTTTGGCCGAAGTGGATCATAAAGTCCTACGTCTTTCTGTTGATACTACGTTTACAGT
>NW_003303721.1:90691-122139 GCF_000142945.1 Phytophthora infestans T30-4 | reverse complement strand
TTCTGGTGATACAAGTGGTGGCGGTGGTGCTCCACTGCCTACCGAGCATTCAAGTCCGCCGATGACTTAAAAAGCTTTCGATGGCAATAGGAGCGGTCTTTGTCCTGCTCGGCCTCAGTCTCCTCCTCGGCCAAATCCTTCGCCAATGGTGACCTCCCATCCTACTGCGTGGTCCATCTCCTCCGACATCGCCAGCTCTACAAGTGCAATCGTCTCCTCTTTCCGTTCAGGCGTATCTTCGTCCGTCTTCCCGAACGCTCGATACTGAGGCCGGGCGCAAGATTATAGCCACTTACACTTTGGTGCCACATCGTGGCGGCACACCGTCCGCTGAGCCGTTGCTTCACCGCATGTTTCCTGGAGCTCGTCCGACCGTGCCGGCTTCGTCCACCTTGCCACCGTGGGCTCTTCCAAATCTGGACATGGAATTTACCGATGTGGGTGCGAAGACGTGTTTCGAGCGTCTTCTGAGCATGACGCTTTCTGAACCAGCAGGTGAAGTCATCATTCGTACAACGTTTGGAAGGTCTCCAAGTGTTATTTGACTATACGAATACGTATCATCTCTATCATCAACTCCGGGCGGATATATCCCATGCAGTCGTGTCTTTTCGACGCCATCGGTTTCCAATGAAGCGTCCCCATCTCCAAGTATGCCCCAATTAAGACCCGTCTCAAGATGATCTGGACGAATCTTCGAGGTGATGGCGGCAAGTAGGGGTGGCTCGGTTTCGCGTTATGTGAGCGTCTCCATATGCTTCCTTTGGCGGGTATTGATCGATGTCTCGTCGAGGAATTCAAGAACGTTAACCACAACAAAGAGCTCATGAAGGTACTGAAAGCTCTCTTGAGGAAGCTCTTCAGTGAGCACGACCATCGTTCCAACCATCTCTGCAACAAGTATCGGGAGCAGTACATGGCGTGGAGTCGTGATTAGGTTTCCTCTGGATCGTCCGATCCACCGTGGATTCGAGCTGCTCTTGGAGCCATGGGAGCCGTGGTATCTCATCAAGAACTTATCGTTCGCTGTTCAGACGTCTGACTAGCTGTCCGAAGCTCCGACCCTTGACACTTGTCAGCCTTGGCGTACTGGATGGATAGACGCGCCGCACCATCATCCGTACAACACAACGTACTTCCCATACCAGCGCAATCTCCAGTTATTCAAATCTCGCGGCACGTGCTTCGTGGATGTATACCGTACCGTAGCATGATCGTCGATCCGACTCTGACTCAACCCGATCTTATTCCACCTTGGCGTGGCCTCTTCGGCTCGCCACCGGCTACTTCACATCCTGTTCCGACTACTACTCCCGCTAAAGCTGGTGCCGCGGGTTTGCAGGCTCAGATGCGGCTCCAACCGCCGAGGCTCTACTTCCTGACGAAGAGGAGGAGGGGGGTGAGGACTCAACTTCATTGACACTCTTGGCCACTGCTGCCAGAGAATTCAAGTCGCTTTGAATTCTCGCTACATGTTTCACCACGTTCTCCGACGATCCAGCTAACAGTTGAGGGGTCCAGCGAGGATTCGTTTCTAGTGGTCTCATTTTTGTCGTCATCCATGTCTTCTAATGTTTATTCCACTTCCAAAGCGTAATCATGCTCACGATTTTCTTCAAATGCACATACAAATTGTTGTTGCAGTAGCTTGTTTCGTCTGTTAACACAGGCTGTATCGCCCCCCCCCCCTCCACAGGGCGATGCAGCATGTGTTAACAGACGAAACAAGCTATTGCAACAGCTCACACGTGATCCGGGCACGCTAGTCTTCGTCCGCAACTTGAGCCATCTCGCAGCCGGCTCTCGCTCTTCTTGGCTCGCAGGTAGTCGACCTCCACACGACAAGTTGGATGCTGGTTCCCAAATTGAATCTTCGGAGCCGACCCATTTCACTTTGAACTCGCGTACGGCACGCTCCGTGCTCGTCACTAGTGGTGTTCCATCGTCGCGGATGGCCTCGACTTTAATCTTACCGACAACTTGATCTGGATCCCAGCTGTCTTCATGCAATAAGTCGGATCTTAATTCATTAGTCGCATCTGGTACTAAACGAGTATTCGGTCGACTGCTGAATTCGTTCACAGCCTTGAGTCCCGACACGTGCACTACTGGGTAGAAGCGATACCCACTTCGGTCTGGAAGTCCAAGCTCATACACGAACTCTTCCACCTTGCGAATAATCCGAAAATGTCCATGCCATCGATGAGCTAATTTCTTCGGCAGGCCTGGTTTGGCGCGCTCCATGTACAGCCACGCTACTCGCTCAATCTCAAAACGAGATCTCGGTGGGGTTTCTACAGGGTAATGTGTCCTTTCCTGAGCTTCTAGTGGATCCACCGAGTGTTCGCTTCCACTTGGTTGGGGCACAACAGCCTTTTCCAGACTGCCTGCCGAGTCCTCGTTTGAGTGATGACGACGCCCACAATGGCGACTGCGCATCCCAACCGTGAACCAGGTAGAACGGCGTTTCTTTCCTTGTAGTATGCTGAGAGGTATTAATAGCAAATGACAGCTTCTCGGCGATTTCGTCCCAATCCTGCTGTAGAGGGTCTTCCGCGTACACTCGTACGGAACCCATCACTGACTTCACCGAGCGTTACTGTTGTCCATTAACCTGTGGTCGATAGCTCAAAGTCGCTCGTGACCTTGACAGCATCATATCAGCGAATGTTTGAAACACATCGCTCATGAAGCGTAGGTCGCGGTCGTGCCTGATCAATGATGGGACTCCAAACCGTCAATACACATTCTTCAAGCACTTGAGCTACACTCAGCGCAGCTGTATTCGGCATAGCCTTGGTAATGACGAATCGCGTACCCGAGCACTGAAACAGGAGCAACGCTGTGTTGCCCCCGCGAGACTTCGGTAGCGGGATGACAAAGTCCATGGAGACGATCTGGAACGGTCCTTCGGCTAGTACTTTGCCAGGTGAGTAACCCCGAAGCTGCGGACGGCCTTTACTCGATCGACAATCCGCCCCTCCGAGTGTTCATCTGCAAACCTGACGCGTTTTGTTTTGCTTTCGTCTGTCGCCTAGTCATCACTGCCATATTAACATAATCGTACTCGGGCGCGCTGTACTTAACCACGAAATTTTACAAAGTTTTCCACTTTGAAGACTCGCTGTCTGACAGCACGTGTACTTGACGCTCTGCTCCACGTGACGAAACAGCTACTGAGTCTTCGTCCGACTCGTAGATCATTTCTTGGATACGGTTCAGCGACGCCAGTTCCAACTTGCAAGTTTCGGCTAAGATCACACGATTATTTTTTTCGATTCCAGCGCTTCAGTGGATACTGAATTCGCGGCAACGTTGTATTCCCACACACCATGAAAATATTTCACTGATCGAAGCTTTGCCGCGAGTCCCTTGTGGATATTCAGCAGCGCTAGTAGTGTCTTCTTCCTGCATGTTATCACCCCTAGTGATTATCGAATCACGAGCCTTGAGTCACCAACGATGACTAAATCCTCGGCACTGTACGCAATAGCAGCCTTGACACCGGTTGTCATCCCTGTGTACTCCGCTTCATTCACAGTGGTGGTCGAGAGGTAAGCGTTTGCAGCGATCACTATCTTCCAATTAGGAAGGCTCCACAACACCCATCAACGGCTCCCGTAGCCACCGTACTTCTCTGTCTTCAATGATCCGTCAAATGACATGACGAAATCACCGTAATTACGTGGAATCCTTGCGTAAAAGCAACGACGGGTCCATACGTATTGTCGAAGAGCCCTTGCTTGAAGGCGCCGAGTGGTTCTTTTACGTCGACGAAACCCCTGATGCAGGACTGCAGTAGCTACGCGAAGGCGACATCTTTCTCCTTCATGCGCTGTACCTTCAAGGGCCACTGCGAAAGCAGCACTGCGAGCTGGACTGCCCGTCCGAAGATAGACTTCAATTTATGTACCCACTTAAGCGTCAAGAATGTATATAGATATGTAGCGTCCTTCCTGTCAGATGAACGTAGCAGGTCTTCAACAGCAATAGTAACGCCAGAACTTATTTCTCGGCTGGATGGTAGTTCATCTCGGATCCATTGAGCACACGGCCGAGGAATCGTACGGGGTGTAACTTGCCTTCGTGTGCTTGCATAAGCGTTGTGCCCAACGCCCATTCATTCGCAAAGAGCACGACATGAACTTCCTTAGACCGATCGAAGTGACAGAGGATGAGTGCATGTGAAATACTCGCCTTCAATTTCTCAAAGGAACGACGTGCCACAGAAAGGTCGTCTCCACTAACACGACGTGCCACAGAAAGGTCGTCTCCACTAACAAAGTCTGCATCCTTCAGCTGATACAGCGCCGCACCGTAGACAGTAAAGTCTTGGATAAAGCGGGTGTATTAGCTAAGCGCTCCAAGGAACGACTGCATTTCCCGCTTTTTCGTTGGAAATGAGCGCTCGGTGATGGCCGCAAGCTTCTTCGGGTCAGCCCTAATACCTTCTGGCGAAATTTTATGCGACAGAAAGTCCGCCTTGGGCTGGCAAAAGATACGCTTGGTGAAACTAATGCTGATCCGGCACTGTGCAAAGCTTGTCAGCAATCGGCCCAGCGTCGCCAGCTGTTGAAATCCTTGTCACCGGAACAAACATCATCCTCAATTGATTGTCGACCAAACACGGGTACAGCGATGATTCGTCTGGCTCTAACATGTCAGCGACGGGACTGTTGACGAGCTGTAACACAGGTCGATCTCCACCGGTGATTCGCGATTTTTCCGCGAACTTTGTTTAAAACGAACCATCGGTGCCTCCTCCACGATGCTCCTTGGCCTGATTTTTATAAACCAACCTCCTTGAGGCTGAACGAATCCCCAGAGCGCATTGTCGATCATGCGTTGGTAGATCATCGGCGCATTCTTGAGCCCGAAGGGACATGCGCAATCACTCCAAGTGTCCGAATGCGCAGCCAAACGCCGACACTTCACATGCTCGCAAGGTCATAATAACGGCCCAGAAGCCACTTGCAGCATCCAGCGAGCCGAAACATAGGTAACCCCTGCGATCGGTCAAGAGATCGTCGACTAGCGGTATTGCATATTCCATGATTACGGTGATTACATTCACAGTCTTGTAATCAATGCAGAGCCGGATGTCCAGCCCGTTTGTTTTTTCATCACAATAACGATTGGCGATGACCATGAACTGTCTGAAAAGACGATTAATCCTGCTATCGACAAAGCCCTTAGCAGATCGTACAGCTTGCCGAGAAATTGCAGCGGTACGCGTCGGGCACGCTGTTTAATTGGGACATGCCCCTGCTTGTCGATATCGCATACTGCGCCGTAGGCGGGTGGTGGTAGTGCGTTACCACTAGCAATCAGTATATGCTCGTACTTCCTCAGCGCTGCAACCAGACGTTCTAAATGATCGAGGATCAGCAACATTGGGCGCATTGTAGTCTATCGTTGTGTTGATTTCTTCGGTAAGGTCAGGGGGGAAGGCCAATTCTTTTGCGTAGTTTTCCAGACGGATATTGTTAGCTGGGTGCTGACCCAATTCATCTCTTGTGGTCTCCGTTGCTTCATTACCTTCGGTAGTCAGCACGCGAGCAACCGACATGTATGTCTCGTCTAAAGTTGCGACGGGTTCTTCCCTCAACTCAGCGTCCGTATCCACTTCAATTTTCCCACTCGGTACTGACTCCATCTCCTTCACCGCCTGGTTTCCCATCTCTGGGCCAACTGCCAAGCCTTTGTTCGCAATATCGAAAGAGTTGGCGGCCGACATACTGAGCTAGTGGCTTCTGTTCTTTGTATCGAGTGGCAGCTGTCTTAACTGTCCGGCATTCGGTCCCATCTCGCAGCGAGCACTCGGAATCGTATTCATCACCTTCAGTGCAACGTCTGCATCCTCTGGACCAGCCACCGATAGTTCGATCGCAAATTTGGCTGCCGGGCCAACACCGTCTAGACTGGTGTATCCATCTGATTCAGTGCTGTTACTTGTCGTTCCCGTCGTCACCCCAGACTCAAAACGAGCGCTCGTTGACGTATGCACTACGTTTTACGCGCTTGGTAGATCGTGTGTACGCGCTGCCGAGGCTTCGTTTGCATTATTGCCTCCGCTGTGAGCTGCTTCCAAAAAATTGGACATCATCCGAGTTTCCGGCTGTCACCCCAGACGCCAGACAGGCTTCCACTCGCTCACGCTTCTCCAAGATCGTCTTCCAGCGCTCTGCACACGTCAGACGAATCCCAGAGTGCTTTAGCGAGTCTTAAAAGGTCCTGCTAGCACCCCACGGGGTCTGGTCGCTCGACTGTCGAAGGCTGTGTCGCGAGCCATTGTTCGTAGATCTCATACTCTCGCTAGAACAGCTCGCGGTCTCTGCAGCCTTCATAAGCCAGCACTTGCCAATCTTGGTACTTCTCGGAGTTCAGACGCACATTGCCGTCACCTGAGCGTTTAGACACTCAAGCGCACAGGTGGCGAGAATATCGACTAGTGAAGTGTCAAGTTAGACAGGGAGGGCACGTACGGTGGGTTTGTCGAACGGACAAGTTAATCCCGCCAGTGGTGGGTTTTCGACGTAGACGGCCTCAAAGTATTCGGTTGACCAATGTGTCTGACCAAACCGTGTACCTACCAGCACACGACTCGATTGCTGCGTGGATACCAGATGGGGTTTTGCCGCGCGTTACTACTCCGGAAAGCGGGAACGTAATGAACATATGTACGACTACAAAACAGGCTGAATGGCTACGCTCGGAGCGACCGTCTACACTTCAAGAAGAATGGTCGCGACGCGAACGAGCACGTACAGCAGTTCCTGGCAACGTGCGACGATGACCAGTTGGCGGAGAGTCTCTACCACGCTCGAGTCACCGACATTCACGAGCTCGAAGAGATCATTAAAGATGTTCTCAAGGGAAAGGAAGGAATGGCTAAGTGTGACAGTGAGTATCGACACTCCAAGAGCCGTGATGGGGAGCGCCGGCTGCGTGAACTGCGAGCAATAAAAGCAAATGAATGCATCGCCAACATCTTCCACTTGCGCTTCGCCTTCTTCGAAAGTTGATGGAACCCATGAATGGCTCCGACCAGGAGGCTTAGCTCAAATAGAATGCACCATTTGTCAGTATCCGTGTGCGCTCCAGTCATTTCGTAGACGAACGCACGGAGCCATTGCATACAGCTCTCACTCTTGTTACGAGAGCCTGAGAGCGGCTTGATGCGGCTCAACGGTCGGTGCGACGCCATTTCAATCCTTGTTGTCGGGTCTGCGTCGTTCAGTATAGCCAGCTCGTTCATTTGACGCATCAGCTCGGCTTGAGGGTCTTCCATTTCAAGTGTACGCACCAAAGTGTCATCGTCACTTCATGAACCATAGCTGTCAACCTGACGACGTCTGGCACCATTTTTGGGAAGCCTGTGCACCACCCGATGACTAAATGAACCCTCGTCATCAGCGTACATACATCGCATACGGCTCCCAGAATGTGGCGTAACCATGTGCGAGTCCTGAAAATACGGTGGGGCATCGGTGGTGCCAAAGTCACCACGGCCAGCTCCACGTTTGATCGGAGGAGTATGGTCGAGCCGTTGGGGTGTTTGCGGCAGCGAAACGTTGGACGGATTTTTATCCAGAACGGTCGGACAACTCACAGGCTGCTTTCCAGTGTTGATGCTGATTGCACCAAATGCCTTCCGAAGCTTCTTTTTCCATTTCTGGAGAGTAGCTCCGGCCTCATGGGGACGCCAATCTTGAAGCGACATCGTCGAGTATGTCTTGTTCTCGAAGCCCAGTGACAAACGTAGCGAGACTGAATCCTCGGCAACTTAACTAGTCGAAACCGAGTTGATTGGGTATTGAAGTTCCTGTGCAAGCGCAGGTCAATCATCCTGTCTCTTGGGGTAGACTGGAACAGCATCCACTCACTATTCTGCATCAGCGCCTGTACGCGGTCGAAAACCCGCTTGGCGGCTACCATATCACCGTTGATAGGTGGGCGAGGTGCCTTCAGCAATGCTGAACGCGTTGCACTCGCCACCGAAGGCTTAGAACGCTCGTTCCCTTCATCATATTTTTGTTAGACCGGTTCTGGTCCCACATTGTCGTCTAGCTCATCGGTGAGGTTCCTCGAAAGGAGCCTGGTAGTCCCGCTCATTGGTCGTCTCCGGTGACGCTGCGCCTGGCACTGGAGCCCGCGTCTTGTCTTCGTAATCGTCGTAATCATTGGCGTCCGGAACGATGTCCACCTCGCTCTTGAAGCTCATCGTAAGCTCGGTGGCGGCTGCAAAGCGTGCAGCCGACACGTCCGAACTTGAACTCTCGTTGCTAAATCCGCCAAATTTGGTAGGAGTAACTGGTACCGTCGGTTGTCATTTCGCCATTTTTTTATTTTCTTCTTTTTCCCTTCTTGGTAGATCGTTAGCTAGAAGGCCATACAAACAGTTCATAATGGTAACACTCTGTTCCCGAGTCGCGGCACCGGGTGTGGTACTGGAAATCGCACGTGAACTCTGGCTACAAATGTAGTTAGGAAGCTCCCACAACAATACGTCTGCTAAAATAGCAAACGATCATTCGGGCGGACCTGAAGCCCCCAGCTCTGCCCTTGCACCGGGACAGACTGGACCTTGTAAATTACTCAAATAGGCCGACCAGTAAAAATAAGAACACGCCACTAGCACGAATAAAGCTAGTGGGTGTTATGAATCATCGTGGTCCCAACATCGGAAGGGTACCAGGCACGGGTAAGCCTTTTACGAAGGCACCGAGTGTTCAACAATTGGTTGAAAGAGTAAAAAGGAATGCAATACAAGCACTCCCAGTCGTGTAAATAGGCAACAATAAGCCGCCACGTAAACCCTCCCGATAGTAATCGGCTAATACACACAGTCTATTGGCCTTGCCGGATGAACCCTCGCTACAGAGCTTCGAGCTCACCGACAGGCATAACACACTCAAAGAAGCTTGACCAGACGCTTACCTTGAAGCCAGACGTCGCTCTGTGCGCTTGAGTGGAAATTCTGTTATGTATATATGTTTGCCATTTAGGGCCTATTCCTAATAATCATGGTTACAAATATCATGTGAACTATAATCCGTTATGGATCTTCTTGCACGCCAAGCGTCGTCGGCATCGTCGCATGAGCATCTTTAACAGCTCGCGCCCTGTCCTAGACGGTGAACGTGCCTTCAAAGAGTCGCTGAGTCTTCCGCGAACCGCTACCGAGAATTCGTACCGTAGAAGGTCATATCTTGGCCGCTGAATGCGAATCCGGCCAGCCCACGTTATGTGGCAAGAAGCCACAGTGCGGATGGCGCATCAATCATGCTTACAACAAGCTTAACAATGTGACGATACCGGCGAAGATGCTGATACCATGCAAATATGCTATCATCGCTCCGATGCCCAGGAGCACCATCTATAGTGCTCTTGATCTGCGCAGCGGGTTTTATCAGATCCTGATGCGTGAGAGGGACATTCCCCACGTCGCGGTGAGCACTCCTAGCGGTATGTATTGGGAGTGGATCGTAATGCCGCAGGGACTGAAGAACTCCCCTGCAACCTTCAATAGATGTGTTACACATTGATTGCGCTCGTTGCGTGACTTCGTACCGAGCGACTTCGACGACGTGCTCGTTCACCGCCCGGCTGTGAACGGTAAGACTGACGCTGAGGTGCACAAAGAGCACCTCCGTCAGCTGCTAGGGCTTATGCGTAAACATAAGCTCTATGCGAACCGGAAGAAATGTATCTTCGGGGCGAGCGAGATACCCGTCCTTGGGTGTCTCGGCGGTAAGCACGGCATACCCCCTGACCCAGAAAAGATCAATGAATGGCCTACGCCATCCAACGTGAAGGAACTAATACAGTTCGTTGGACTTCCAACGTACTTGTGCAAGTACGTTGAGAACAACGCGGACAAGATTCACCAGCTGTCCCTTCTATCTTGGAGTCACCGTACGTCATGTGACCGAGAGTTCGTCGCTTGGACATCTTCGACGGTGCCGCGTCTTTGCTGACGGGCGAATATCCGCAACTCTGAAGAAAACACTATATCACACAAACACTTCTGGAGTCCTCGTCCCATTGATTTTCGTGGAGCGCCTTGCCTTGGCCACTTTTAGCTTCGTGACTACTTCGCTCTTGTTTTTTATGATACAAGCCACGACATACCTCGAGTAGTTATCCAGGAACGTCAGTACGTACTTGGCACCCCTCTTCGAAGGCGTTTCCCATGACGTCCGCGCGGTCCAGCTCCAACACACGCTTAGTCTTCGTCATCGACCGCGACGGGAATGCTGTCCCCGGTGCTTCCTCTTCATACATCCACCGCACAAAGAGCCGTTCCTATTCTTCACCGGCGGGAAGCCGGTCGTGGAGCGCTGTGTATTAACCAGCGCTTCCTTGTGTAGGTGTCCCAAGCGAGCGTGCCAAAGCTCCCACGCGCTCCCAGCTCCGGTGTACTGCATGAACCGTGCTTCTTCCTGCTGACAGTCCAGCAGGAACGCCTTGCTGGCTTTCTTACCCGAGTCAACTGCGCGATAGGCGCTCCAGATCACACATGAGGAACGCTGGAACTCCACGCGCAAACACCGTTTCGCGAGCTTTTCTACCGACAGAAACCGTCTGTCGATCCCCGGAATGTATAGTACGTCGATCATACGAATGCGTCTTCCGTCCAGACCCGTCAGCCGAATCGTTCCCGTTCCTTCGATGCGAAACTGCTTGCCGTCCAATCGTCACGTTGTTACCAGTGTCCAGATCCTTTTACTCGACCAAGTCCTCCACATGAGGGGTCATGTGCGACGTCGCACCACTGTAGATCAGCCACCCGGCCAGCCGTTCCTCACCCACTGCAACTGCAAAATCTGCATCAGCATTGCTGTCACCGTTCCTAACGGGACAGTCTCGCTTCATGTGGCCCACTTGATCACAGTTGAAGCACTTGCCTTGGAATATTATGTTCTGTCTCGGACCGTTCTATTTTCGACCGTAACATCGGCCGCCCTTGGAACGCCTTCTCCGCGGTAGTCTCCTTCTGCTCGAGGTGTTCGTACCCCTTGATCAACTGCTCCTTAGTCTTAATAAGCGTCTTACCTCTCTCTTCACGATGGACGTGATGAGCTCGTGCTCATCAGGGAGAAAGTTGAGCCATATCACGAGCTGGCATGCCTCGTCCACTGGCTCTCCAAGCGTCTGAAGACCAGCAATTAGCTCATCGAACGCGTCCCGATGCTTGACCATAGGCGTTCCACGTTTCAACTTAAGCTCATGAAGGCGACGTGTCATCGTAACACGATTGTGCAGCGTCGTCCGGTTGTAGAATTCTTGAAGCGTTCCCCAAGCCTACCTGGCTCGCGAAGCGTTCCAAAGTACTAAGTCAGCTCCTGATTTAGTACTTCCACGCGTAATGCTTGGCGAGCTTGCCAGTGATACGACGTCGTGTACAGCAACTCTACCTGCATACTTTACGTGAAGCACCGGAGAAATGGTCATGGACATTTCGGGATTTGTGCCTTATGACATTTTCGTATCCGAGTTTCTGAATATCTCGCTGACGCGAACGATGCCGTTGGTCCTAAGAAGGAGAGGGTAGGTCTACACCTATGGCTGGACAAAGCGTGTTTCACGGCCACGGAGAAGCTCTGGATTACACTGTTGTGTGTAGGGCGGTTGTTTGCAGCGTCAGTAAGGAGCTTAGCATACTCAAGTGTCAGAAAAAGGTACTTTTCAATTTGGTCTGTACCAACTTTACAAGAATATTAGCCAGGATGATGTACTGCTGCCTGTATTTGACTGAATTTGACTTAAAATTTGTAAAACATATATAGAGCTAGACCTCCTCGCCAGCCAATGATATTCCATTGACAGAGACTATTATTACAGTCGTGCACCTTCAATTCGACACCGGTATCAGTCGATACCCTGCCAGATTTTATGATTACGCGAATCGGATGCGCAATTACCTTTGCCCATCACCACCCTAGCAATTAACCTCAACGGTTTTCCCCTCCTCGCCGAGGGATGACACGCCGCATCGATTGGATTTTAAATTTTGGATCGGACGTCTTCTTACAAACACACACTTTGATTTTTACCGCCAAAGACAATGGGACATCGCCCTTCCTCCTACATGTCCCACAAAAGCAGTCTTTGTGCGAGAAGCACAAGTCAGATCCTGCATGCTCTCACTCCGAACTTGCTCGTTGGGCGACGGAGCGCTTTAAGACCCCCGAAGCAGTAAAGCGCACTACCGTCCAGAGTATTCTTAAGCGGTCCGCGGAAGTTGCCGCCTTGCCGGACGCCTATTGCGACCGGAAGCGCTGTTGCGCGCCCGCGATTCGCGCGTCTGACGCCAAGATTATGCAGAAGATTGGCGTAAATTTTGTACTGAATTAACAAATAAAATATCGGTGCACTAGATTTGCGTGTTTTTTTTCTTTACGTTGTGCACCTATGCCCTGGCACTGTTGATATGGTCCGCCTTGTCGAATTGGAGGTGCACGACTGTACAAAATAAAGAGCCGGTTCCAGATGGGCTTGTACTCAGTTTGTACAAATGTGTATAAAATAGTACAATCTACTACATTCTTGTTTGTGCAAAAGTACAATCTTACACAAACTGAGCGTAGTTATACATCGTAAGTTCCGCAAAGAAGAAGCAGAAACAAGTAGAGACAGAAGCACATTCTGAGCACCAGCTTTACACAGCTTGCAAAAAAAACTTTACTCTTGTGTTATTTTATGTAAAATACGTATCGATTCAACTACTTGGCGAACGTAACCTTCACTAAGTATCTGTATCGCAGGAAATCTGCGTCACCAGGAGCTTCGTACATGTCGTAAATGTAGCTCTCGATAAATGCAAGCACCCAAATTCCGCAACTAGAACCGTCTACCTGCTGATATTCGCGACTCACCACTCTCTTCCATCTTCTGCTATGTTTCAGAAGAGGGAGAAACGCCTTCTTCAATGTCTGTCACCTTGCGAAAGGACATTTCAGGTACAAAACCTGGTTAACGTAGGCAGCAGAGAGCATATGAATTGTCAATTTCTGCTTCGGTTACAACTATTTTAAACGAGCATCCACAACTCGAGACAGAAGAAATAAAACAATTCAAGAAAATACGCGCACTAAGGGAAGGCTGCGCCTGACTCAGAGCTGCTTCAAAACGCGGGGTTTCCTCACTATGGCGTCAACTTCCTGTGCACTCACGCCGGGAATTCACGGAAAAAAATGCAGTGAAGAGGCCTCGTCAAAACGTTAGGCCTCTTGGCTGCAAAGCTAAGGTAATTTGATTGCGTCAAGTATTTTTAGTGCTTACGTTTATTTTGTTTTTAAATAAAAGTTGTCGCTCCTCCAGCTACCTCGTAGGTTTTCTGCACACTGCGTCACACAGCCACATGGTTGGTTAAACAGAATACGAGCAAATTCCAAGTAATCGAATACGCCTCAACCCGGGGGACCTGGATGAAGTAAACAAGCTACGCAAAATCGGAGTTCCGACAAAGAAAATCCTTAAGTACATCTGGGACAACCCTGATTCAGAGCCGATGTTCACAATCTCCTGGCCAAGCTAAATCGCGAAGGCGATGCGGGAAGTACTGTCACGGATAGGGTGTGCGAGACCCTTACTCATTTCTGTGATGATGAGAATTACGGAGTTGATCATGTGGATATCGATCGGTTTCACGACCACGTGGGTGTTTCTTTCCCTTTTAGCCTTCACAATTACAGTCTTCGGTATACGCACTGAGTCCACACTATAGCTTTCTCTAGCCAGCTAAAAGTACTTCGCAACTAGAACCACGTCTCCATACTTCGTATGTAGCTCGCCGCCAATGATGGATACAAACTTTTTCGACCGATTTCAAACTTAAAGACTATCTCATTATCTCGCTTGTAATCCGAGAGAGACACAGCTCAAACAATTTCAAGTTAGAAATAATTTAAAAATGACACAACTACTTACAGAACACAATATAAAATCTGATACAAACTGCAACAAAGTACCACAAACGGATACAAAATGCCACATTCCGTATACAGTCTACAGCAAACTGATACAATACGTAGAGAAATATGAATCAAATTCGGTGATCGATGCAAACGTTTTATCCAGTAGACTTGGACTGAAGTGCACGTGGCGAAGATGGAGGCTGGTGTGCGCTTGTGTTTGATTCGACAACGACAGCGTCGTCTTCGTCCACGTCGTCGTATGCGGATTCCTCAGATGCATCGTTGGGCCCGCGCTTCTGTCTGCCTGTACTGCGTTTCATTTTGCGTAAGATTTGGAACTGATTTACAGCCCCAGAAAAGCATTGGAATTAAAAGTTCGTTTGGACGGCGTTATTTAACGCTGTATCCACGTGCTCTTCCTGGATAGCCGGAGTTGCGGACATAAAATAAGTTTATGTTCTGGATCTCTTTTTTGTGGTAATACATGTACATAAAATAAGTTTATGTTCTGGATCTCTTTTTTGTGGTAATACATGTATGTAGTCACTTTTAATATCATTAGTTTAGTGTACCCATATCGTAATCAAGTTTTTTCGGAATTAATCCCTGTTTTTGTTTTGGGTTACGTAGCACATTTTTTTTTTCTAATAAAGGCGAGGCATAGGTGGGAGCTGGGTACTTCTGCATTGCAGAGGAAAGGTGTTTTGATACAGCGTTTGCTTCCACTGTAATTCCGGGGAAATGAGTGCCTGCTCAAACACTCGAGATACGTCCTCCAGGTTGTCAAGTATCTGCACCATTGGCGTCATCATGTCGCTTTGGGATATCACTCTCGTCAACCGGCAAGTCGAGTCATCCCACTCAAAACCTGTCGATCCGTGCATAACAAGCTGTTGGGTTAGAAGCTGCTCTGCTAGCTTACCGTTCCGGTCACTGTTGTCGATGGTGCGCAAGTGAGGAAACACGTGCGCCGAGTGTTTGCCGTGACGGTCACGCGGGTGGTTGTGAGCGCAACGAGCGCCATCCCTTCCAACATTTCCCACCCCTCGAGCTCCACGTTCACGTCGCCGAACCAGTCCATGAAGCACCAGTGCTGCATGATAGGGTCTGGACCGTATTCTGAGTTGAAAACGACATCAGGATTCATAATATCTCGTATAATACCGAGCTGATTGGTGGTGAGATGAAGTCCATGACAAATCAATCGAAAGTATTCTGCCGCGGCTCGCCATACATCATTTGGTGGATTTGCTGCTCGAGACATACGTAGGTGCTGACGGTGGTATTCGAGAGTCTCGATCTCATTCCGCAGATCTTGAAGGCTTGTTTTGAGGAGAATTGTGAAGTCGGTTGGGCTCCTCAGATATCGCTTCAGAACTTGTAGGTGACGCCTCCGTTTCTCACTCAGCTTAAGGATCTTTTCGGTCGCTGTATAGTTTGCTCTTAGTTTCGTGACTCGCGCATACGATGCCGCTGACTGAAGTTGCGGGCACTTAACACTGGAGCAAGCTGTAGTTTCAATTGCACTCGTCTTGTCGATGATCCAGCAAGCTTCGTCAATCGGTATCGGCAGATGATTATCAGCATCGACGATGCTATTTGCAAATTCTACAACTCCTGTAAAATCTTCATCTCTGTCAGTGGGTCGACCGGAATAAATGAAGTCCATGCAGCACTTGTGCTCCGCTCTCGGAAATTGAGAATGTCGTATCCTTAAGTCTTTGACGTTCAAGTCGAGTAGACCAGTGATGTGACTAATACTGTAATCACCAGCGGTTTGAAACCAGACACGTTGAAAACGGGGTGTACAAATCCTTATACTTGAGGGCTCTTTTGCAAATCACTGATGACACACTGACTCAGTGACTGAGTGTTCATTTCCGTTTGCTACGCTGCAAATTGCGGCCTCTTACTGCACTTACTGTAGGATAAGTCCCTTCGGTCCGGAGACCCGAACCCTCTTAGAAAGGTAATAACTGAGCGCACCAATGAGACTACAGAAATGAACCAAAATCCATGAATTTAGCCAATCTCATCGCACTAGGGCTAGGTGTTTAGCATTCCAACTTATTTCCGGAACTGTCCGGAATCATTGCGTCTTATCGAATAAAGGGCAATACAAATCTAGCACGTTAGGAGCACTTGCTGGATAATTGCACTTTGTGACGGACCGCTGTTGCGAGCATGGGCTTCAGCGCCATCGTAGCATTACTAGTATGAAACTGCAGCTTGAAGGCTGTACACTTCCGTGTTTGACACCCCGCCGCTAATAGGCTACTTAATTACAGTGCAACTAAAATATTTTTCTTACAGCGTTTGATTGTCAATAGATATCTAAACATGTAAGGACAAGCATCCTAGTCAAACATTTAGTTTAGCTACTACATGTACATGCCAGCATTTGATTCAGCGACGCAACTTCACCGGACCCGAGCTCCCTCCGCAAACTCGTGCTTGATGTCCTGATTGCCGATCGAGATCAGCACCATATCCATGGGCATCGTGAAGCTGGCACACGGCAGCGCGTCAGATGCGCCTCGTGCATGCCCGTGCCGAGCGGGCCATCTCACCGGTCGAACCCAACTCCACACCCATACTCGGACCAGCGCCGTGCAGACGCGTGAACGAGAACAGCGGCGCCTTGACGTCCACGTAGTTGATACAGGCGCGCAGGATGCCGTTAGCCCGGGCAATTGCCTGGGTGTGGTGTTAGTACGAAGTAAACGGGCCCGTGACGTTAAGCGCCTGTGCGATGGTGCTACCTGCTTGATCGTGCCCACGTACACAGTTGCTGGACTGGGCGTCTCCAGAGAGTACGCGGGCGTGCTTGGCGTGTGGCGTAGATGGATATGGCGCCGTCCTTCGCCAAACTGTCGAACGTGATCTCCTTAGCATTCACGACGACCTTGGACACGGCGAGGGAGCGCGACATCTTGTCTGCGTTGCTGTTCAGGTAATCCTCCAGATGGCTCTCGTCCGAACCCACAAGCATACCAGCATCTGACAGCACGTAACAGGGAGGGACAAGAACCAGGTACTACACACACCTCTTGCACTAACTCCAGAGCCGAGATCAGATCCGTCACCTCCGTCCGGCTGGTCCACGTTCAGCGAGTCCAGCAGAACCGCGAATGCGCTGTAGCCCTTGCACTGGTCGATGCTCTCCGGCAGGATGTTAGCGCCTGACTTAGAGCGGATTGGCCAGGTTGCTCGGGTCTGGCCATCCACCACCACGATCATGTCTTCGAGGATCTCGAGGTCCCCGTTGTCCAGCACCCGTGCTCCAGGCTCACCTCCGCGAAGTACTAGCTCCTGCTCTCGGGATGGTAACTGGCCACGGTGGACAGATCGCGCACGTACTCACACCGCACCAATCCAACTCTACCAACTTGCAAGAGATCCACCACGAATTCACATCGGACCGTCGCCCACACTACACCGCCACGCTGTATGGCGCGCGCCGAACACGTACACTTTTGCCATCAATATCAACAGCATCTCGCCCTCCCATATACCCACCCGAATCGCGATGGTTCGTTACCACCCGCTGCCGCTCCACACTCGCTCACCGCCGTCGTGCCGCTCGTCCTTTACGCTCGCTCGCCCACCACCAGCGCCACCGTCGCCGCCGCCTCCACGACCGCTCCACACTCGCTCACCAGCTGTCCACTAGATTACGCACTGATGCCGTCGACCTATCCCACTTAACCGCGCCATCAAAATAAAATTTAATTCATGCTCCAGGTCGCTCTTTTTATCAAACTTCTGCCAACCACAAATTATGTGAATTGGTTGGTCTGTCCGGAGTGAATAATCCTTCGTAGCTTGAATCGATTTGATTGCTTCAATTTCAATCAAATCGTTTGGGCACCATTCCGGATTCCGTCCGGAATCAGCCAATTACGGAATCGGCCAATTACTGTACGAGTGCAATACTGTGAAAAATTGTGCATGTGGAGGCAATACGAAACCAGGTTATCTACTCAAAACTCACATACTGATAGGCAAAACAGAGTGACGCATTGGCGCTACATCTTTTTGTATTGTATTGACGGAACACGAGCTGTCACGGTCTCCGTTCGATACTGTGCCAACAATAAATACTGCGCCTTTCTGAGTCCTGAACCAGTGGGTGCCTGCCAAATATCACATAAACGACCGACTTACTTGCAGCAGATAAGTCGAGGCATAGGTGCGCATACCCGACCCGAAGTCATAAATATCGTGTCAATAGACTCCCCTACACCTAAATTTATGCTGTGTATCCATCTTAGCGTTTTATATTGATTTTTGTATATTATATGATTACCATCACTCTAGCGTATGCCACACTCACTCCAGCGGCTTAACCTTGAAGCCTATATCTTCCGATGCACCCAGCACTCAATCACTTTCAAATCGGCGGAGACACCACAGCAGCATTGTGCTCAAAAGGTTTGTTGCTGCTTTTAGAATGTGCTGTAAGTTTATTGAATTGACGCACATTTGCTTTGCAGACGTATGGTAAATCATGTATACTTTGCAGTCCATCGAAGGCGGCTGCGCGTCGAAGAATCCTCCAGCAGCGATGAGAATTCGCCGCCCAGCGTCATGTTCAGCTATCAGCTGGGTGAAAGCTTGTCCTCAAGCACAACCCAGACAATGTCATCGCCCTGTATCCCTCCTGGCAGCCGTAGCGCTCAGCTCAAGAGCGTTAGGAGTCCCTTCGACACCCGTAGCGCTCGCACCAAGAGCAATAAAGGCCCATCACCGGTGGGTACAGCACCCCAACCAACGAAAACATTAACCCGTCACTACCGGAGCCCGACCACTTCATCCCCAGTGCTTCTGGAGGACCCACCACCGCGTCGCTGCGCGAAAAGGGCCCCGACGGCACGTTATGGTGCCCGGAGTAAACATCAACGAGCAGCTGCGCCATACAATAGGGAGCGCTCAACGTATCGCAACTCCAAACCACAAGCTTCGTCCGCCTGTAAGAAACTGCATTCGCTCTTACAGATGGCCGAGCCGGACGACGTGTTTGTGCCTACTCGATGGCCATGGGACGTTGTCCACCTGCGCGAGACTTTCAATCCTCAGGCTATCATCTTCTTATTTGTGCCGAGCTACGGGTGGTGCGGTTGTTCGAACCCGTGCCGAGTTGATTCGTGCCCTAATTCACTCGTCAACCTGTATTGCAACGTGAATAATTGCTCGTACGAAGGGCGATGCGGAAACAAGTTGACTGAGTCGAGCAAGGTGTTCTTGGGGAAGAACACGCGGACGAAGGTATTGGGCGTCGTGGCGGGTGAGGATATCAGGCCGGGGGAGGTGGTGGGGCAGTATTTGGGTGAGCTCGAGCACATCAATGTGCCACGTTCTCAGCGCCCGTGCAACGAAGGATACCGGCTTGAGCTGAACCAGCGTCCCGCACGTCCAAGCCACCCCGCCCGCGTGGTCATCAACGCGCAAAAGATGGGGGGTCTAATGCGGTTTTGCAACCATTCATGTCGTCCCAATGCCAAGTTTGTGGAAGTATCAAACGGACGTCACACCACTGTTGTGGTGGCCACCACTCATGTGATTCGCCGCGGGGAGGAGGTGACGGTCGACTACGGCGATAATCTCTGGTTTATCTGCCGGTGCGGCTTCGAGGGGTGCCGCCACCGGGACATGCAGGATGAGGACGACCCGTGAAAAGTGGGCGGCAAAGTGAAGGCCATAGTTAGCGAGCAGGTGTATTTGAAGTCAATTTGAGTATCTTTCGTTTAGCTTCGTTTTTATTTTATAGTTGTACCGAGTGAAATTCGAACGTGAGCCTAGACAGCCGGCGTGAAGTTGCTTTGGATTCAGCGTTTGCGCCATCTCTGTCTTCTGCTGTAGCGTTCAAGCTACTCGTTACTGGTTTCGCGCGCAGATTTCCCGCGCGAACCGCGTTGAAGTTGCAGTTATGGCTTTTAAAGATCCAAGGCAAAAGATAGGTGGCTCTAGCGGCTTCTTCTGTAGGTTCGAACTGCGCCGACCAGGATCTTGCGTCTCTCACTTTTCAATTCGCCTCCTGCCAAGCAACTCCTCACTCCGAAGAAGCCCTCAACACCTCCACCTTCGATCAGTATGCAGCCGCTCGGCCTCTCGTCTTTGAAACCGCACCTTGACTAACATGTTTTTGTTGTGCCATACAGATATGGTCAGGAACGCAGGAACCACCAACTATTCCATGGCCGACATCGATCGCATGCTGAGTCTCGTTATGAAGGTTCTGCCGTTGGGGAAGGATGAATGGGAGCGCCTCGCGGTCTCATTCAACGCGAACCGACCGCGTGGAGCACCTGAACGCGACTTCGAAAGCCTTCGTCGGAAGTTTAAAGTGCTATACAGCACACGCAAATCGACGGGGGTGGCCAGCATGCCACCACACATCGAGAAAGCAAAGGAGGCCAAGCAGGCAATTGACGACAAGGCCAGCGTCATCGAGCTTGACGACGAAGCGGACGTAGATCAACGCACCGTGGAGCCCGACTTCAGCTTCGACGTTGAACCTGACCAAACTTTCTACGAAGATGACGATCCGTCCATCCTGCGCGTCGCACATGCTGGGTCTGTGAGGAGTGAGCCAATCGCTACCGACACCGCCACGGACGAGTCTGTTACTTTGGGGTCCGCGGAAATGAGCGGAGGCGAGTTTCAGGACTTGCTGTCATCGCCATTCGTTGCTAATAGTCTCGACGGAGCTGCCAATACACCCCGTCCTACACCGCCAACTCGTCGCCCTGGCTCCGCTGGTCTACAGCCGCCGCGAAAGACTCGGTCCAATGTCGACACCACCGCGCAGCCACAGACGAGTCAGGGGCGTGACACCCGAACGCGGGGCGAGATCGAAGCTGCAAAATACCCAGAGATGAGCAGTCGCTCGAACCGCCTTGGCGGAGGAGATTTGGCCGTGTTTCGCGACTTGACGGGCGCCAAGCGTGCTCATGAGGACGACGACGACACTCACGAAGCCAGCTTTGCCAAAACAAAACGGCTTCGTGCTATGAAGGCGACCTCGGCATTAAAGAAGAAGCTGGACGATCTCGAGAATGCTGCAAACAACAACCGTGGAAGCTTCATGGAAACGATCCTGCTGTTGCGCGAAGGAGCGCAAGGCCGAAGCCCGACGCGAGGAGGAGGACCAACGTCGCCGCGATGAACTGGCAGCCATGGAGGCGCGCCGTCAAGCTGAGAAAGTGGAGGCTGAGGAGCGTCGTCGTGCGTAGAAGCAAGACATGGAAGAGCGTGTACGTCGAGATCGCGAGGAAGCGCGTGCTCGCACTCAAGAGCTGCTCCTGTTGATCGGAGCTCTTACGAAGAAGGCGTAGGATGACGACGATGTGCCTGACAAGCTCAACGACAGCGAGGTTCTATATCTAATTTCAGTAGTGTTGTTCAACTTGTTAAGCCTCGAAAAATGCACCAATTAACCAGCAACTAGTCAGCCTTCGTAACCTTCACTATCCCCCAGGAAAGTCGTTCCGATCTGTGAGATACCAACGGTTCGTACCCGATAGTTCACCATCCGGAACAAGTTGTTGAGCCTGACTCCGCGAAGCTCTGGGTCGTACGGCAAGGGGAGATTCAGACGGTGATACACATTCTGAATGCTCCCCATGCCCCACTCAGCAGCTTGCCTCACCGACGTTATGGCGTTGTGAATCGTGCGGGCGGAGCTCCGAATTGATGGTAGTATCCGTTCCAAATCCCCGTCCTTCAACGGGGTCAAGATGCGGCCAGCCATGGATGACGAACAAGGAAACGCGGAGTCTGACACCACATTCATACGGAGGTCAGGGCAGTGGATCACATCCAGCAGCTTGTTGCGGAACCCGAGTGAAGTGTCAAAGTCATTCCAGGACCCAGGGCAATTATGCTTACACCAGACGATGCAACCGTCGGCTGCAAATATTGTCCCGGTGACGAATACAGTGTGCAGCCAGCCGTTGTACAAGGCGTTTTGTAGATCACTACTAGACGGCTGCTGAATCTGCAGGCTGGCAAAACGTATCCATAGTCAGCTATCATAGTATTTTTAAATAACTATCAATACACATATGCATTTCGTCTGAACGCACCCTCAAATTTTTTCCGTCGATGAAGCCGAAAGTGTGCTTAAGGAGGGGCTCCCTGGCTTCTACCAGCTTCGCCAACTCGACCTGCCGAAGAGGAGACGGCCACGCGATTCTCGCGGGTGCGTACCCTTTCAGTGTAGAGGATAGAGCCTCCTCTGCTCGACGTAGCGCTCGGGACAGCGTGCTGGGTGGTATGCCAAACACCAAGCACAAGGTGCTCTGTTCTATTGATCCCACGTAGAAGCACAACACTAGCTTCAACGCCTGGTGGCTTGTGCTTGGCTAGAGCTGATTCAAAAGTGAAAAAATAAAAGATGAGGGGGAGTGGGCCCGCCGTGGTGTCCCGAGCAAAATGTCGGGTACATTTGTAGATAAAAGCTCACGAATACTGCAAAACACTCGGTAGGACAATTTCGGCCGGACGAATAAAGTAGTGGAATGTTAATTGTGGTAGAGCGTTTCTACAATAAGCCGCCATATATCTTTTCGAAGAACGACTTATCTGCTGCAAGTAAGTCGGTCGTTTATGTGATATTTGGCAGGCACCCAATGTCGGATCCACGTTGTATAAAAACAGTGTACTTCAGCGGGTTTAGGTGTGCTTACTGTGCGAACATTCTGTGCGTAAACTCATCCTAGATGCGGTCTAAATTAAACATGTGCATATGTACTTCAAAGTAGTATGCACAGTAAACTTCGACGCGAGCTTTGGCCCTGTTTGGGTGTGTTTACTGTGTAACCATTCTGTGCGTAATCTCATCATTTATGCGAACCCTACATGTACTGACAAGTATTGTTCGTATTCCGTCGATCGTCGTAGCTCTTTTATTTTATTTAGTACGACCAAGACAATGGTTTCAGCGAGCTGCCAATGTAACTTTGTTTGAAGCAGAAGTATTTCTTATCTTGTCTAGACCTTCAGTTTCTCTCATCCGTTCAAGCAAATGCTACCATTTTGCATCTCGGGTGAGTGATTAGCTAGCTTGCAAATTATTCTGTCACAGTGCTGAAATTTGCTGCGAGGACGGTAAAATTATTTAATCACTTCCTATTGCAATAGTTACAAGTTGATTATTCTAAAATGTCCGTAAGCCGTTCCGTTTATTCTACAAATTATCGTAACAATAGAAAACCGAATAACACTCGTGAGTTTTTACTGTGGATACAGACGGTAAATTGATACAACATGCTGGTCAGGTAGCCAGCATAAAATATCATAAACACCATAAGATCCCTGACAAACACCATAAAATCCAACACAGCACCAGGACAGAGACGACCCACGTCTTCAAGACGGTCTTGTTGTAGGAAGGGCTAGGTTAAATTGTCTCACCTCCCCCACCAACAGGAGTGGGCCACTCACCATTCAGTAACTCGAGCGTCGTAGGGCGGAGCACGTGGCTGAGCAGGCGTGGCCTGTAGCACACTGTAGAGCGCGTCGTCGCTGATCTACATCGCGTGTCCAGAGCTGCTTGTGTCTGGAGCTAGGGTGCGCGTCGTCGCTGATCTACATCACGTGGTCAGAGCTGCTTGCGTCTGGAGGTAGGGTGCGCGCCAGTGGTTTGTTGCACGTGATCTTTATGCTGACAGGCTTCTGGAGGTGAAGTAAAGCGTGCTGTGGGAGGCCTTCGGCTTACGACGGGGACTGGCTCGTGGCTGGAGGTTGATGGCATCGTCGGTTGCCTACCGCGCTCGGGATATGCATGCTGTTGGGATCGGGGCCACTGCCCCTCTGGAATTATAAGGTAACAGCTCATTGCTCCGAATGTGATGCGAGCCTTCAAACGCTAACATATTATGTATTTGTGCTTTAGTACATTGCTTTGTAGATACCGCTAAACAAATGAAGCCATGTGAGCAAAGGAAATATTTGTTGATGTTGTTGTTATTTACAGACGCTGCAGAGCGTGACCGATATTTTGCGGGCGTCCAGCTTTTTGAACGCGCTTCCTGTTCACAAGGATTTCCTCGCCAGCCTCATCCACAACGCTTCGTGACTGCTGAGCAAAGAGCAAGTGGCAGCAGTACCCCATTTTAAAGTGGTATTTGCAGGGACAGTATGCAGTCCGATGATCGACCGGCCAGCCAGTACGAGGCTGGCCCTCAACCTCCATGCGCGCGTAGTGGACACCAAACTGAGCAGAAATCGCCATATCTTCTCTCGCGCGGTTAAGCTCTGTGACAAACGTCCTCGCGGGAGGCAGCGCGCGCACGTGTACGAGGTCAGAGTCAGCGTCGCCAAGGAGAAAGTCTATGCTGGACCTGGTAACGATGTTCTCACTCAGCAGTCCGCGGCGACGAAGCCCCCGTGTGCGTGTCTGAAGCGTCGTCGAGCAGGTGGACACGAGCGAGAACTGAGGCAACGCCATTGAGCGGTGGCCACAACATGCGAGTAGCTGGGCGAGCAGCATTCCCATTTTCAGCTGGCGGTGGTGAGTGTAGTCCCGTTTCAGCACTCGGTTGAATTGCTCAACCGGGTTGTTGGTAGTGGCATACCCGGATGGCGTCAGAAAGCACTGCCAGCTTCAAGCCATTGGGCTTTCACGTACATGGTGAAGGCAGCGAGATCCGCGTGTCCAGCCCACTCCTTCAACATAGCCGCCTTCTGGTCGACATATTCGGCATCGCTCTGCGCAAAATGCAAGTTGTATATGCCCTTGTATACCAATGCAGACATATCTGAGCTGAAACCACGAGTACGCTCACGCAACTTCGCCACCATGTGGTAAAAGCACATAAGGTACGTAAATGAGCTGTCAGCGAAGACACTGCGGAAGGCCTTGTGTTGTGCCTTGTCCGCGTCACCAAGCACGAATTTCACTCGCCACTCTGCTCCGTTAACCCTGGCATATACACAACGCAATGCAACGAGCGCGGCCACGAAATGCTTGTACTGGAGCTGTGACGTGATAAAAAGCGCTACTAGGTGAAACGTCCTGGAGGCGTCGGTAATGCCGCAGACGAGGACTGGATACCCGACGCTGTTCAGCTTGAACGTTGCGTCCAGGTGCAAGACACAGGCTCCGCTGTTTCTTGCAGCGTTACGAAGTAGCGCCTTCGTCGTCATTCCTACTAGAAACGGCCGAGCATCTGAGCCGTTCCCAACCTCAGGAAGGCTATTCGTGTCGTATGCACTAGTGAACGTGAAGGGGTCGTGGTCACCTTCACGTCCACTAAATGCTGAGGCCCTCACCGACTCCACGATCGCCTTGCGCTTATCGTTTCCACCAAGCCGCGTGCGCCGAAAGTGGTGTACGATGTTTTGCACCTCTCGCAGACTGGGTAATTCTGCAGGAGGGAGATCAAATTTGCGTCCCAAAGCGTGCCGGATGCGTACCGGCATTAGGTTTTCACGGGCGAGCTCCTTGATGAACTCGCGACACCTCGGCGTAATGCATGACCTGGATGGCGTTCGCGCACGCGAATGATGGTCGCCTAGCTCGTGCATGTCAACGGTGTCTGTATCCTGGCAGACCAAGACCTTCATCCGCCAGGTGCAGGCCAGGTAGGGAACCGCATCCGTACAGTGCTTGCAGGCGCAGCGTAGAAGCTTGTAGCGTATTGTGTGCGCATCACCGCTGGTACAAGCCGTGCACGGCATCAGCTGACTTTTGACCGTCTTCCAAGTCTTCATTCCTTGGAGAAGGAGGGCAGCGTCTTCAGACGAAACGCCGCTGCAGAGTAGGTTCCAGGTGTGTGAGCTGGGCATCGGTGCACGACGTGAGCTGGTGGGTGGCCTAGGTAGTTGGAAGCTTGTTTGAAAGTAAAGAGCGTTCAAAACTGCAAGCTCTAGGGCGAGCTAGACCAGTCATCTTGTACTTTTGGGTACGGATGGCGTGATATGATTGGGTAAAATCATTTAAATAGAGGCATATGACTGGATGAAAAGAATCGTTTTGTGCTGAAACACACTATGGGATGATTATTTACAGATTTTTGTGTCGCCTGTGATTTTGTGGTGGGCCCGAATATTTTTATGTGATAAAAACACGTGGTCTTGTGTTTGTCAGCTCGCATGGTGTTTTTCAGTTTTTGTGGTGGTTTTGGAACCTTGTCGTAGCCAGTCATAGGCAAATCGGATACAGGTTCTTCCCAATCGCCCAGCCATTCTTCTATTCCTCCGTCCTATCTGCCATGTTTCTTGTAGCGGTGTACGTCTTCCATGTCTACCATTCTCGATCTATCCCCATAAGAATTAAGACTCATGCGGTCTCTTCGCCTTCTTCTGGCACTGGGACTGCTGTCGACAGTAGTGCAAGCTTCTTCTGCAATTGATGCAACATGCGACTCGGATTATGGGCAACTCGGCGAGTCTGGAGACTGCGAGTGTCGCGAAGGCTTCAGTGGCCTTGGGTGTCGCATGTGCACTGCCAGCACCGACCAAGATGCCTCCGATGTTTGTAGCTCTGCTCTAGGCAGCGGCTATTCGTGCGCCACGGGGCTCATCTACGACGCCAACTCGTTAGGCAAAACGTACTCCTGCAAGCTGTCGAGCGATCTTCAAGTTCTTTTCCCGGACGGCGCTATTGATGTGAGCTGTGAACGAGACGACCAGGGCGACGGCAACTGCATTGCTGCGGTTTACAAGGCCAAGGAGACGGTGAACAGTGAGCATGTCATCGACTGCAACATGACGCAGTGCTCATTCACTACCGGTAGTGCCAATGGAGAATGTGGCGAGATCAACTGTAAATGTGGCTCCGAATGTTCGGCCCTGTCCAAATCCCTAGTTGAGGGATCGCTGAGTGGGAAACCTGCGAAAATTCAAGTTGAGGAGTCTCAAGTGCTCACTATCGTAATTGAGGGGTCACCGCTCCCTCTGTCCGCTACATGCAACGCCTCAGCTTGTGAGCTTACTGGAAGCGACGACGCTACTCAAAGCAGTGGAACGTTGAGTACAGCGAGTACAGAGGACGGTACCGACACGGGTGGGGAGGTGCTGGCTGTCGTGGCCTGTGCGGCCCTCGCGGCCTTGTTACTTCTCGGGTGCTTCTCGTTCTGCTGCTGTGTGGCGGGCGCTCGCAGCAGCCAGAAAGAAGAGGACCTCGAGACGGAACTACTTAAGGTATCGTCACACTCAGCCAAGAAGCTCGAGTTCCGTAACATTAGCTGCTTTGCCAGTGTCGACAAGAAGTCGACCGAGCAAAAGACGATTTTAAACAAGATCTCGGGAAGCGTTTCCCGTGGTCAAGTGCTTGGGCTCTTGGGACCGAGTGGGTCAGGTAAAACGACGCTACTGAACGCGCTTGCAGCCATGCAAAACGGCACGTCCAAGCTCTCGGGAGAGCTCTTACTAGACGGTAGTAAAGTGACCAAAGGATACCGCCGTATCGCTGCCTACGTCCAGCAAGACGACACCTTGTTCTCGACTCTTACGGTCCGCGAGTGTATCGCTTACTCAGCGCAACTGCGTCTCCCCATGTCGATGACTGACTCGACCAAGACTGCCATGGTGAACCGCGTGATTACCGAACTTAACCTTACTCACGTTGCCAATTCCCGCATTGGCTCCGTGTCCGACCGAGGCATTTCTGGCGGCGAGAGACGTCGTGTTAGTATCGGTATGGAACTGGTAACTTCGCCTCAAATCCTCATTTTGGATGAACCTACTTCGGGACTCGACAGCTCGTCCGCCCACTCCGTTGTGAAGCTCATTAAGGAGTTGGCCAGTCACGATCGTATTGTCATTCTGAGTATCCATCAGCCAAGCTCACGGTCCTTCCTGCTACTAGACAAGATCATGTTGCTGGGTAAAGGACAGCTGCTGTATAGTGGCAAGCCTGCTGACTCCAAGCAGTACTTCCACGAGCTTGGCTTCAAATGCCCCGAAGACGACAACGTCGCGGACTTTATCCTCGATGTAGCCATCGACAACACCAACTTGCCTGTTATCCAGTCTACCCAGAAGAATGTCACCCCCGATAGAGTGACAGTCCCCACTCAACCGGAAGAGTTTTCTCCTAAGACGCCAGTTGGCAGTGCTGCGTATGAAGCGCCATTCGTGCTGGAAGATGGCTCAGAGTCGACCAGTGCGCTGGCCTCCTTGCAGTCCACGATGACTGAGATTCGCGTGCTGTTCACTCGTACAGCGCAGAACATCCTTCGCCACCGCTCTTTGCTGGTGCAGCATGTTGTACTGAGCTTGGTGCTCGCTCTATTCGGCGGGTTGATCTTCAACAACGTATCCGACAACCTCGCTGGCTTCCAGAACCGTATGGGCGCTTTCTACTTCATTCTGACGTTCTTCGGCTTCGCAAGCTTGAGTTCCATGGATTTATTCATCTCGGAACGTCCGATCTTCCTCCGCGAGACTGGAGCCATGTACTACGGCGCCTTCAGTTATTTCTTAGCTAAAATGACGCTCGACTCGCTGCTGCTTCGAGTGCTTCCTGCGTCCATCTTTGCCTGTATCTTCTACTGGATCATGGCCCTGCAAGCTTCAGCTGAGCGTTTCTTGCTCTTCTGGCTGACTTTGGTGCTGTTTAACGTAGCGGCGGGCTCCATCTGTCTGCTCGTTGGTGTGCTCTCAAGACGTGTGGGCTCTGCCAATCTCGCTGCTACAGTGGTGCTGCTGATCATGCTACTGTTCGGAGGCTTCCTGCTTAACTCCGAGACGATGCCAGACGCCGTTGGTTGGCTCAAACACTTGTCGATTTTCGGCTACGCGTTCGAGATCCTCATGACCAATGAACTGGAAGGAATCATCTTGTCGTTTGACGCTCCGGGGTACCCTGCGGTTCCGGTGTACGGAGAAGTGTACATCAAGACGTTGGGTATGGACTACACGCAGCGTTTCTATGACGTGGCGGCCCTTGCGCTGATTGCGATTGTGCTGCAGCTTGCTGCGTACTTGTTCCTGTCCCTACAAGTTCCGAAGCATCGTGTCATGGCTCAGTATGCTAAGAGTGACGGCTCTGGCGGCAAGGAGGAGGGATACGAGGCGTGCAGCTCGGGTCGCATTCATCAGTGAGTGCATTGTTGCGTGTGGATACTGGGGACCATACAGACGAGGAATAAACAAAGAAAGCGAATAAAAGTACGCTATTAAATGATGCTTTCGTCGGCAAATGGCAATCTGGTTTAGATGGGCCCTTCAGTAGTCATAGTATCGAACATGTTATTTCTATCCAAGGGTATTCTTGTTGTGGGGTGGATCGAAGTGTACCTTCGAAATGGTACTACATGCCAATCTCTCATTGTACTCCAAGTTTAAAAAGGATACTGCGAAACATTTAAGGAACATGAACAGCGCCAAGGCATGGATGTCTCGGGCGATTTTTGCCAAGTGTCTCAAAGACGTTGGCACAAAGTTCAGAGCACAGCACCGCAAGTGCTATGCTGATCGTCGACAATGATAGCGTCCATGGGGGCTACGACGCTGGTACAATTTTAAATGTCGAAGTGGCGTTCCTACCGTCAAATACTACTACAGTACATGTAGTAAGCGACAGGGTCTTGACGCTGGAACAAATGCTGCGTTCAAGCTGCGTTACCGGTGTCACCAGATCCAGCGAGCCGACCGAGCGATGGACATGTCGAAAGCGACCAAGTTATACAAGTTTGACGTTCGCCAAGCGGTGGTATCTGCTGGAATTCCATGCCACCCTCGATATTTGCTAAGTGCTGGAAACACACAGGTCTACTCGATTACTACTGTATACGTGCGAATACAGTGAGCCAGAGGAGGAAGACTCCTTACTTGACGAGCTACATGTAGCTAAAATGCTGTCGCGCCTACATGCCTTGACGGTGACAGAGCCGCTGAATCCACCAGATGAGACCGTATACGACGACCCCACTGATGAAGATTTCTCCGAAAACAAAGTGGAGGGCGTTCCCGCGAGTGGTAAGCAGAGAATGATGATGTACTGTAGAACACGATTCTGCGGATGTTAAGGAGCAAATTAAGTGGATTGCAAAGCTTCTTATTCGAGCTGATTCAGCGGGCGTGGCGGATAGAAGTGTCCAGGGGCTTTAAACGATGCAGAGCAGAGAGTCTGAGCTAAGTAGGAAGGAAAAGTACAAGCAGCAAGTGTCACTTTGGACGTGCTGCACAGTAGTGACTTTCACATAGTTAAGCACCTCAGAACAGTCATTTATTTTGACATTATTTTTTTTATAGTCCGAGGGAAGGGTGAGATCTCTTCTTATATAAGTTGTAAACTACATGTACTACCTCCAGTCCGAAATGAGAATGTGCACTTCAAAATAGTGTGAAAACATGAATTTTAATGATGGTTTTGATTGGTTGATAGCTGATTTTACACCCGGTTTGGTCAATTTGAAGCACGTTATAAACCTATGTTTATTCCACCACATTGCTATGACATTCTTTTCGGACCGGAGGAAGAGCAAGACTAAGCCGGTAGTTTATTCTTGTCGGAGGGTATTCCACGAGTAGGGATTACCACCGAAGCGCTCATCTACATGTACATGGTTGAATATGACTATGTATCCGACCTAACTTGAATTTTGTATGGAATAAATAGGCCAATCATCATTTATGCGCAAATAATCGTCCAGTCACAACCCGGTAATTTGTATTTTTGACCAATAAGACAGTACGAGGTTAGGTGAGTCATGTAAGCCAGCCATTCCGACGTATCGGGTCGGAGCAATATAAAAAATATATGTATCGCAACATATTAGGCAAGTCAACATCGTATCACTTGCATATTTTGCATTTATCCGACAAGAGCAATGGGCTTAGCGGAATTAGAGTGTGGAAACACAAAAAGAGCCAAGGCAACAGCAGTGGCAACTTTTAAGAAGTTTCTAAAAACGGAGAATGTAAGTGATGAGTATGTGCGAACTTGCATTGAACGTGATGAGACTGGAAAGTGTTTCGTATCAGTGATGGATAAGTTTGGTATGTATCTTGCATTTAATGAGGGCAAAAAAGGCAAGCCGTTGGCTAGAAACACTTCGATGCAATACTACCGGCAGGCTAAACTATGGCTACTCGAACAATTCCCTCGGCACAGACCCGCACTTGAGGCTCGGTTGCTTAAAATGGGGAAAACACTGGACAACTTTTGTATGAAGCGAGATGGTGGTGGCTTCATCACCAAAGCCCCACCGTGCTCAAAGGGTGATTTAAAAAGAATGCTTATGTATTTGTATGTTAACGCTAGTTGTCCAAGTGACTACCAAGACGCTGCCTTACTATGCCTGCTGTGGTATCTGTTCGGCCGAGCGTCCGACCTTGCGCATCACTTTGACGCCCAGATCCGCAAGTGACGCGCTCAGCTTCACGTAGAACTTGTCACGGAGATTGCTACCGGAGATCAGCCTCGCGTTGGCTTCGAGCAGCATCACAGATTTGTTGGGGTACTTGGACTTGATCTCAGCTGCTACTTCACAGCCCACAGCACCTCCGCCCACCACCAAGATCCGGTTCGCTGTCTCAATGTGACTACGCACATCCTGGAGCTTGGATTCG
>NW_003303721.1:85241-88964 GCF_000142945.1 Phytophthora infestans T30-4 | reverse complement strand
CGGATGATTGTCAAGTTCCAGCTTCATAGATGCTCGTATTTTAATTTGCCATTTTCCATGTGACTAAATATCTAAGAGAAATGAGGTCCAAGCCTGAGTTCGGGAAAGGTAGCTTCTGAAGATGCAAGCCAAGACGATGGAGCCCACCCATGCGATGGTATACGCAGTTTGCGAAAACCACGACAAGACTTCTCACGATGCTCTTAAAGTGATTTGCGTTTTTCTAATATTTTCAGAAGAACTGGGATTCTTGCCAAGAACGTTGGGTCTATTATCTTCGAGCCAAGTTGCCCCACTTCAAGAATCATACTAATAACCGACAGGAAAACGTTTTCGGCAAAGCGAAAGACGCGGTTAATGGATCCATGAGTATGACGGCCTGCATAAAAGCCCTGATCGCATATGACCGTCGGGTAGAGAATGAATATCGATACCGGCTATCTCGAATCGGCCAGTTTGTCAATAGCAACTACGACGAGGAGATGCAGAACGTACTCGTTTCACAACTCACTACGTGGTTCGAGATTAAAGATCAGTATGCGTCGACTATATCAAAGGCGTTTTCTTACAAGTATATTATGGACTTAAATGATTCAAGCCACGTTGTTGTTACTGAAATGTTATCATAACACAATTTGCGTACGAATGAATGGAGCTGTGATTGTGAATTAGCAATGCTTCCCTGTCGTCATGCAATTGCATATCGCAAACACTGCAAGGTCATTGGTCCTGTGATTTCGTGGCGTCGGATTGATGAAAGGTTGGTAGGGTGCTTCCATGCTTTTCAATTGTTTTTAACCTTTTAACATGTAAGTTCCCCAGTACTAATACTGGATCGTTTCGTGATTCAAATTGAGATCATCCACGAATTTTAGATGGACGTGTCCCTCTCAAGCGCTGAAAAAGATAAAACAATTCTGCTATGAGAAGTTTACAGATGCTTCACAGGGGCTTCATTTAAAAAACTCAAAACACATTCTGAACGATACAAAGAAGCGGTGAGAGCTACTCATCTTATTGCCAACGAGATGGCGGACGTAGAAGACGAGGATGAATTCAATGAGATACTACAGTTAGTATTGAACCAATGGAGGAACGTCCGCCAACGAAAAATTAGCTCAAGAGCTTGTTCCACTGACACTGTAGCACAAGTTAGCGAAACAAGTCAACCCGTCCGCCTATTCGACAGCGACGACAGTTTAAAGGCCGAATTTGATATCAGTTCTAGTGAACACGAAAACATAAGACCGCCTGACCATCAAAAGTGTGGTGAAATAGCTGAACCCCAAGGGAAAAGGTCGAGAGACCTCAAAAACAAAAGAAAAGTACACGTGCTGGTGAAAAAACGATTCAAACATTTACCAGGCTTCTGAGATGGGACGCAAGGTCGCTGGAGAAGTCACTCTGCTCGCTTTAATTATTTCGCTTGATTGAGAGCAGCCTGGTTTAAAGAAAACTCAAAGACAATTATCAGGAGTTCTGGTTAGACACGGGGAGGCCGAGAACAAGAAACCCAAGTACAAATGCGTAAAAAAATCCTGTATTGATACAGGATCTGTTCTACACGCTTTTGCTTGATGCCTGCATCAAAATCCTCCCGCTTTCTAACAGTGAAAACAACGCCATATCGGTAGATGAATCTCAGCCCAGTCAAGAACCCGCAGCAGCAGAACATGAAGCAGTGCAGATTATTTCGATCGAAGATGCTGGATTGTTTCAAGGAGACAGATTGAGACTGCACAATCTCATGGAGGTGGTAACACATGGGATATATATGCATAAATCGTTATTACAAGAAGGGATCCCTCCCTCCCGGCAAATTTCCATACAGCCGCGACCTCTCTAGCTGAGGAAGCGCTGGCGGCGTACCCGAAAAAGCGAATTGAAGGCTTCCCCAAACTCCCTGACTTTAAGTACGTTTTGCTTTACAGAGCTACTCATCCAGCCTGGTTAAATGACGCTTCGATAAGAGCTTTGTGCGTACCGCTTTGTCAAAACTATTCCTCGCGCAGATTTGCAGGCTTTCAGTCAGCTGTTGCAAAAACGAAGCGAACGCGTACTGATGAACCCTGTAGTTGACGATATTACACGCGAGCGAGTTATAAGTCAAGTACGTGAAGATGCGGTCGATACGGTATTGCTACCGTTAAACTTCTCCAATGCTCACTGGTGCTACGCTGTCGTGAAAGTCAAGGCGAAGCGTATCTTGGATTACGATCCTCTAAATTTGACACCCTACATAAACGCTGTCAATACAGTAGCAAACAGTCTCAGGGTTGGTGGACTTACCACGTACGACGTGATCCCACAGAACAACCCTATCCAGCTCGACGCATTCAGCTGTTATGTCTATGTTTGCTGGATGTTCATCCGACAGGTTACTACAGGACATCCACTGGATATGAGTGCGGCATCCACTGGATATGAGTGCGGCATCTATCACGAAACAGCGCTTCGAGCTATTCTACTAAAAGTCAGCTACTACCTATGCAAGCACCGTCGGTACTATCTAGTGTGGGATGTGATGAGACGGAGGAAAAGTCGCTGTTCCCGTCTGTGGTGATTAACGTCTAGACAACGACGGAGAACAAGTCCCATTAACGCAGATCTCGGAGTCGCTTTTGCGAGATTGTAACGGGGTACGTAGCCCTAAGTGTACCCTGGTTACATGAAGTGTGACACTTCACACTTCAGGAGTATGACACGTCATACTCCGAGATATTTGGTACAAGGTACCAAGGTCGTTCAAAGCCAACCATTGGTTAAATGACATTGCATTTCCATAGGTAACTAACAGTTTGTATTAAACCCAAGCTTAATCTACCTATAAATATACTCAGTTTACAATCTACCTTATTTGGGTCACTTCGCTCTCTTTAACAAAAGAGGGGACCTGTGAACTGCCGTTCACTGAGAGTTTGTATACTCTCGGAAGATAACTTCCTCTTGCGCAAGGTGCTGTGTGACCCCGTCACACTTGGTAGAACTTGTAGTCAATCCACGCCATCGCGGGTAGACTACCTGAACCTCCGAAGTTCGTTGCCATGGATAGGAACGACTTCTCTCATTTGAACGACTCTCAGTTCGAGTCGGTTCGGAAGATGGCAGGCATCTTCGGGATGGAGGCCCTGCAGAGCCTGGTGGTGTCAGCACCGGCTGAGCAGCTCGAGCGCGTCAATGCATTCGACGCGTACGAGCAGGGCCTCATCGCGCATGTGCGGGAGAACCTGCAGGCTCCGGCGGCGGAAGCAAATCCGCCTCACCCGAAGCCAATACGGCTAAAGGTAAAGCCGTATGAAGGGAAGGAAGGCGAGAACCTTCACTTCTGGGTCCGAGAAGTAGAGCTCGCGATGGACGCGGCTCTGATCTCGACCGAGCAACTTCGTGCTGCTTTTGCACTCTCAAACCTTAGCGGTCGTGCTAAGAGTTGGGTGTACACTCGGGAAGCAACATCCCCTGGATGTTTCACATCCTGGGCTCAGCTGTGCGAACAGCTCCGAGCCGCGTTCCTCCCGGCGAACTACGAGTACCGCCAGCGTTCGCGCTTCCTCGCGTGTAAACAAGGAAGGCGCGAACTGCACGAGTATGTGCAAGAGATACGGGAGCTCACGGCGTCCCTAGTGGGAAACCCACTCAATGAACACATCAAGTTGACTGTGTTCATGGACGGCCTTCGAGTGGGCCCCGCACGCACTCAGCTGTTCCGGGTGCAGGCAAGCACCC
>NW_003303721.1:56121-59825 GCF_000142945.1 Phytophthora infestans T30-4 | reverse complement strand
CTTCATCTATTCATCCAAGCGCCAACAGCGAGCTGACTCGTCCAAACAAGTCACCAGCCATCGCCACACACCCGAGTCTTTTGACGTCGAGACGACACCAACACACAAACGGCAAAACCGGCGTGGTGGTAGGACGAACTCGACAGACCGACGATTGTGCCGCTGGCTTCAGCCGACGGTTGAGGGGTGTCTGCTGTTTGAATACGCCGTAAAGCGAGCTTGTCCCGCAATGAGTCGGGCTACGAGGTAGACTAGTGTAATAATAATAATAAGTGTGAGGTGTATTGTGTTACCCGCCCATACGTGTATGTGCCTGAACTCTAATACCCATTCCCAGCTTGCATGAAATGCCCGGTCAGGTTGTACCTACTCAGCCTGTACCTGCTGAAGCCTCCTTTCGCATTCTTATCGTATTGTTTATGCCTCTCCCTCCGTGTTCCGTCCTCTTTGCCATTTCTGAACGTCTCCCGTTGCCCAGTGCTCCACCTTTAGCCTCAGCTCGTGACCTTGCTCTTCTTCGCTAGCCCCATAAATCACACTCTTGCCTGTGCCCATAGCGTAGTTCGCTAGCCAGTCCGCTGCTTTATTGTACTTCCGATAGTGGTGCTTCCATACTGTCACCTGCCCTTGGTCTACTAGCTTCCTGGCGATCCTGTACCGAGACTTCAGCCGCTTCGCTTTTGGCTCCTTGCGCCTCTGCATGAGCCCAAGGATCACTGCGCTGTCCCCCACCACCTGCTTTCCTCTCCAATTGCGCGCCACGGCTTCCGCCAACAATCTCTGCAGCCCCGTAAATTCCGCCACGTTGTTCGTCACGAATTTGCTGCTTAGGCATCCTGGGGCGTTCGTCTCTTCTCGTCCATTCAACGATCAAACTTCCGCTTCCTCCTGGCCCTGGATTCCCTCGTGACCCTCCATCAAAGAAGCCAAGTAGGACTGTTTCGTCTTGTCCGCATTCCCCGCTGTCGCCCCTGTGTGCGCCTGCCCATTTGCTTCTGATCCTCTCCGTCACCATGAGCTTCGCGTACGATGTCGTGGTTAAAGGGAACAAGCCTGTCTTATAGCGCAGTACCGTGTCTTGCAGGATTGTCGTCATGCGTCTTACCTCGCGCTCTACAGTCCGTCTTGCATTCTGGTCTGGGTAGACCTCTGACACCTCCCATCTCCACAATGCTGTGATAGTTGCCGCACATCCCATTGTCCAGAGTGTCGTAGCTACCTCGTGGATGGCGTCCCATTGATCTTCCTTTTCCTTGTTGCCCCAGTCGATTAGCCATTGAGGGACTTTGCTCATGCTTAAAGAGAAGATGTCTTGGGCCACCTCCTTGTTGGCTTCGCCATCCGCCGTCGTCGCGGCCATCCCCCATACTTCCAACCATTTGTCCCATAGTGCCCTGGCGTCAGGGCACTCCCACAACAAGTGTACCTGCCCATGCCTTGTGGCATTGGTGCATCTAGCTCCCGGACACTTGTACTTATTTTCTGTGCCCCTCCACAGCCTTAATCGCCACACCTTCATCCGTACTATGTTTTGCTTTTGGTACGCTGTCACGCCGTGCATCCGTTGCACTTGTTTCCATGTTAGTTTCTCGAAAGCCTTGCTCAGCACTTTGTTTTGCTTAGCCGCTTTGCTCTTCGTGTGCTCCTGTTCTTTTACTGCTTTGCTCTTGTCGTTCCGCCGTATGCCCTCTTTGTATTCTTTCCGCGTCCGTGTCCATCTTCTCTTCCCGGCCCATAGCGGTCTCATGTGTTAAAGCGGGGTGCGGCGTTATCCACACTGCTGCTTTCTGCGTATTTAGTAAGGTGGCTACGTTAGCAGGGTTGGTATTGTGTAGGCCCTCGTCCCCAGCTACATCAAACGCGTGATGGATGGCGGTCGTTACGCACGGCCATCGCTTGGATGAAGAGAAATGCGGGATACCAAGATTCACAAGGTAACGAGATCCTTGCGGCGGTGTCCTTCCTGCTCAGCAACTAGGAGGCGCGGCAGCACTTTTCTTCTTCGACGAGAACGATGTACTCTCAAAATGGATAACCTGCGATTGGACTGCATGATTCATTTTGCTATAAGATTTATAGAGTTCTTATACTAAAGACGCTTTTCGTTGACCATGCTGTCCAGAAAGGTCTGCTAGAGTGACAGGAAGTGCTCGGTTTTGGCAGAGCTGAACACACCGGAGCTGGCAATGACAGGGTGAATCTTTGTTCGAGGTATGAGTCGGCTCACCTGGCTTCGGTACTTGGCGAGTACTACCCGTTCTTACTGGACATGATACATCCATCCAGCTAAGACATTATGCGAAAAGAGTGCAATAACCGCAATATTTGACCACGTGGAGGTGAAACGTATTAACGTGACGTTGCGGATATTTCCCCTTATGTAGATGGAGCTGACCAAAAACGTTTTACTGTTTAGGCGCCGCCTTTGGCTCGAGGGCGTCCAAAATACTTGCGTCCAATGACTCACTGCATTTATTTAGAAATTGTGTAACGGGGTAAGTGTACCCTGGCTACATGAAGTGTGACACGTCACACTTCAGAAGTAATACACGTCACACTTCAGAAGTATGACACGTCATACTTCAGGATATTTGGTACAAAGTACCAAGGTCGTTCAAAGCCAACCATTGGTTAACGACATTGCATTTCTATAGGTGACTTATAGTTTGTATTAAACCCAAGCTTTATCTACCTATAAATATACTCAGTTTACATTCTACCTTAATTAGGTCACTTCGCTCTCTTTAGAATATTGTGAACTGCTGTTCACTGAAAGTTTGTATACTCTCGGAAGATAACTCCCTCTAGCGCAAGGTGCTGTGTGACCCGTCACACTTGGTAGCACTCGTAGTCAATCCACGCCACCGCGGGTAGACTACCTGAACCTCTCCGAAGTTCGTTGCCATGGATAGGAACGACTTCTCCCATATGAACGACTCTCAGGTCAAATCGGATCGGAAGATGGCAGGCATCTTCGGGATGGAGGCCCTGCAGAGCCTGGTGGTGACAACACCGGCTGAGCAGCACGAGCGCGTCAATGCGTTCGACGCGTACGAGCAGGGCCTCATCGCGCATGTGCGGGAGAGCCTGCAGGCTCCGGCGGCGATAGAAAATCCGCCTCACCCGAAGCCAATACGGCTGAAGGTTAAGCCGTATGAAGGGAAGGAAGGCGAGAACCTTCACTTCTGGGTCCGATAAGTAGAGATCGCGATGGATGCGGCTCTGATCTCGACCGAGCAACATCGTGTTGCTTTTGCACTCTCCAACCTTAGCGGTCGTGCTAAGAGTTGGGTGTACACACGGGAAGCAACGTCCCCTGGATGTTTCACATCCTGGGCTCAGCTGTGTGAACAGCTCCGAGCCGCGTTCCTCCCGGCGAGCTACGAGTACCGCCAGTGTTCGCGCTTCCTCTCGTGTAAACAAGGGAGGCGTGAACTGCACGAGTACGTGCAAGAGATACGGGAGCTCACGGCGTCCCTAGTGGGAAACCCACTCAATGAACACATCAAGATGACTGTGTTCATGGACGGCCTTCGAGTGGGCCCCGCACGCACTCAGCTGTTCCGGGTGCAGTCAAGCACCCTTGAAGAGGCGATTCAAGTGGCTCTCCAGGAAGAGTACAGCCATCGCCAGGCGCGTACGCCGGCCTCCGCGTCACCTGGAGAGCTCCTTGTCGGCCCCGGTCGAACAAGCCTCAACGGACC
>NW_003303721.1:52738-55830 GCF_000142945.1 Phytophthora infestans T30-4 | reverse complement strand
GCACGCCACTCCCCTCGCGCTGGTTCTTCTCTTTAGGTTTCACTTACCCAACTACTTCAATCGACTCAAGCTCGCGTGGGGTGACAAAGATCTGTTCCGCTTTGCGTGGCTGAAGCTAGGTGCAGCTTTCCACATGATTAAAAAACTCCCTGCCGTAGCTGGAGAGGTATCGGGAGATGTGTTTTGCGGTTTGACCATGGCACAGCACGATCCCAGTGGGGACGTAGTTTTCTTGCATCGCAACCATCTCAAACTGACGGGAGATTCCAAGGTCGAAAACTTTGACCCTCGCTTGAAAAAGGTTTTTGGAAATGCTGTACCGTCTCAGCGAGCAATCAGCGAAGATGGATATCCAGATCCTGCGATATGGACACACTTGGTTTCCTTCCGCGAGGACTCTCCGCGATCCGAGTATATTATCCAGAAACACGGTGCCATGAACAGGTTTACAGGAATGCAAAGGTGTTTCGGAGGACGTGAGCTGCACAGAAACCCTCACTTTGACACACAGGAATTTACACACCTCAGCTTCGCCGGTTTAGAATTGCGTTTACGGCAATTTGCTATGAGCGCAGCTAAGCTTCAAGTGAAGATAGGAAAATTGTCAACATAAGATAATCTATGGGATAAAACTTTGAAGTATCATTTAACTGTTGACGACAGGCTCTACTTGTACGTTTCACAATGCTGTAATGAGCCCAGAACACCCATGGCGATGCCGGCGACGCAATAGATTCTGCGAGAAATACTCTGGCAAAGGTGTAGCCCCCATCCCGACCAGACACTCGGTGTTAAACTTTTTGCCTGGATATCCCGCCTTGTCAATCTGTCTCCGCTGTTGGCGTGGTGTCATGTGCGTTGGAACAGTGTTGAATAAATTGTTCTGCTTGGCTTTCTGGATAAATCCGATGCCTTGCGGATACGGATCGATCAGTGCCTTGCCGTTCATGTACAAAATCTCAGCCTCCTCATCGTCAGAGCCCTGGACTGGCATGTACTGCAGGATGCTAGCGCAGAGAGTGTCAGGGTGGTTCTTCATTTCTTGATTAGCACCACACTGACCCCCCACGGTGTGAAAAAGTATGGCGCACGTGCCATCTCGAATGCTAGCCAGAAAGTCTCCTTATCTCCCCACGAATACGTAAAGCGAAAGCGTTCCTCCGTGATAAACCAAAACAAAATGTCCATGACAGTTTTTCCTGCGCGCTTCTTGTCAATCAGCACCATTGACGAGTCCATCTCATGAATGGACTTGCCTCTGTAAGCAAATGTATTGAGCATTTGCTGCGAAGGAGCGAGCCCCTTCGATACGTTGAATCTGGCGTAGTCGAATTCGCGTAACAGCTTGTGCACGTACATCTCCCCAGAATCATTGCCAGTCAAGAAGCGCCTCTGGGTGATGACTCGGTCGTAAAAGAACGTTGTGCCAGTCTTCACGTACCCATCAAGACTACGCACAATAGCAGGGTCTTTCAAGATGACGTCATCTACGTCTAGCAGCATTACATGGCGGACATCCGTGTAATACATCGCAAGCGGCTTGATCCACCAGCTTCGAAACTTTGAAGCCATTTCTTTCGATATGATGCCACGAGACTAGAGATCAGAGCACACATCCACGAGTTCCACGCGATTGTCCAGACTGAACAAGAGCTCTACGGATCGATCTGAGAGCTCATTACCACAGTGATATACCTGAATGAGCTCTCGGTTCCCAAGACATCGTAGCTCTCTTGTCCCATGTTCAGCATCGCATCGTGCAGGCATACCATGGCGGCACGGCCACGGACCACGCTCCTGTCAAAAGACTTACCACGCCTGTAGAACGGTGATGTAGGGTGTGTTGCGCTCGCGAAGCTGTCTTCGAATGCGGCATTGTCCATCTTCCAGTCTAAATGCGAATGATTGAGCGACGTGACCCCCAAACTGTGACTGAGACCAACAGACGCATTATTGACGAGCGTAGTGTTGACGTAGACGGTTGTAGCAAGGATGCTCACTACCGCCAATAGAAGCAATATCGGCTTCCGCGCCTTGGAAAATCAAGGCGACCTATTGGGAGAGAGATCGGCTAGAGTGTGATAATTTTTAGAAAAAGAATTGGGTGTCCAAACTCAAATCGCGGAGCAGTCATACCAAATCTCAAGATTGTGAATTTTGTGAGTCCTGGAGTTCAGAATTTACACATGATACAATGAAAACTACCGGTACTCTAAAAAAATAAATCACAACGATTAAGTTACGGAAAAATCCGTACTCTTCCACCACAACAGGTATTGGTAGATTTTTGAATTAATTTCTTTACAGAATGTCTTGCACACTTAAAAAAAAGCTGCTAATACATGTATACTGTAGCCTGCTTGGCTGATTACCGGTATTGAGCGCGCAGGAAACGTACGTTGCAAAATTTTCAAGGGTGCAACAATCAACATCCGACTTCACAGATGGATCTTAACCCCCCAAGTGCGAGGCCATTTGGTGCTCGCCATCTCAGACATACCTACACACGTTAAGCAAGATGGGCACCCATATTATACTCCATATATATTTTAACGTGTCTGTACTAAAGCCGGTCCATACCCCCAACCCCAAACTTTGGTATCGTGTCTTCCCCGCCTAAAGTGTCTTCCTAATACATGGTATATCTATTATTGTGTCTCCTGTACGCAAAGACGATACAGTACAAGCCTGATTTATTTGTCGATATTTAGAAAAACAAACCAGCTGGGAATACGTGAACTGTGCAGTATATTTAATGCAAGTCAAAAATCAGAGCCGGAGCCTGCCTAAACTACGTCATCACTTCTGCGGGATCGCTTCTTGCGTGATGATCCGTCACTTCCAGATTCACCGCCCGACTTCTCGGAGTTCTCAGCATCACCTGCAGTCTCATCGGTAGGTCTCTTCGGCTTACGGGCACGAATCTTGCGTTTGTTCCGTGTCTGAGGGATCAATGTGCCGTTCTTCCAATGTTTATGCCAGATCTCGAAGCACGATGCTGGAACACCGTTCACGGAGTGCTTCACTTTGTTGCAAAGGAAGACTCGAGCTGCTAGAGCATTTTTAGAGACGGTTTCAGCCTGCATTCACCG
>NW_003303721.1:44338-52638 GCF_000142945.1 Phytophthora infestans T30-4 | reverse complement strand
GTACATGACGCTACTAACTCGTGAGATCGAAATCGTAATTGCCGATATCCTCCCTAAATCGTTTGGCATCATTTTTGACGGGTGGACCTTTCGGTCGGAGCACTTCGTCGCGATCTTCGCCCCCTTTCACCACGACGGGGGGACTGAAAACGTGTTGCTCGCCATGGCCCCATTGGTGGATGATGATGTGGACGACCATACGGCCCCTGCACATGTATCTTTCATAGGGGCTATACCAAAGTTCTTCAACAAATCAACCGACAACATTGCTTGCATCGTTGGTAAAAAATTACAGTCAAAACTGTAAAATTGCTGATGAGCTCAATGTCTCTTTTGTGGGTTGCGCCAGTCACCGCCTCCACCTGGCCGTGAACATCATGCTCGCTGAGCACGATCACCTTCTTGATCAAGTCCAGGCCGTCATGATCAAGCTAAAGAGCTCCCTGATCGCCGCTGCTCATTTACGGTAAGTCTTCTTTTAAACTTACACTACTCTGGGATTAAATTCGAATATTTTATATTGTACTTTTTTATGTTTTGTATTCAGCCGAGTGACCACCTTGCGTCCGGTACTTCGTCAGGCGACTCGCTGGTCGTCTGCATTTGCGATGGTCCGCCGCTATGTAGAGCCCAAGGAAGTAATGGATAAGATTGATGACGATGAGATAACGTCGATGCTGCTCTCCCGTCGCGACGATAAGGCTCTTGTGTGTGTTCTAGAGAGCCTCAAGAAGTTCGAGTCAACTTCGAAGCAGCTTCAACAGGCTGATAGTGTGATGCTGCTGGATGTGCGCGACCTGTTCGACGCCTTAATCAAGCTGGCACCAGACGTCAAGAAGTACCTAGTGCCTAACGCATCGATCGGGAAGAGCCCCGCGTTCGAGGAAGCTTGCGTCCAGGTTCTTCTCGGCAACGAGGCAGCCATCCCAGAGGAATCGTTTAACGTGCTTGTCAAGCTTGCGTCTGGTGGGACCCGACCCACCGATATAGAGCCCCCAACCAAGACTGCGAGAGAAGATTTCGAGAAGGACATACTTGTGGAGGCACGTCGTCAGCAGGAGAAAGCACCACGCTTTAAAGACCACGTAGCCTGCATCACGCCCACATCTAACCTTGTGGAGCGCTTTTTCAGCCAGGCGAAGGCTGTGCTGGGAATATACCGCCAGAGCATGACCCCGCTACACCTGGAGTCGATTCTATTCCTCAAGGTGAGCTACTGGAACGCTGTCACAGTGCAGAAGGCTGTGCGTGGTGAGGCTCCCACCAACTAGACGAGTATCAGCCCACTGTATATTGCATGCAATAACACCAATAATTTTGCACCCGTGGTGCTCCAAGCACTTCAAGTTATTCGTATTGCTGTTTTGCCAGTCTCAATAAAAATAACATTTTCGGAACCTCTGGACGCTTGTGGTAGTAGCGCAACTCACGCATCCGGAAGCCACGATCGGGTCATGTTCGCTTCCACGCGACAACATAGAGATTATAGCCCAGATGGCGTCGTTGATGCGGATCTCCATGACGGTGCTCGTCTGAGAGCGACGCAAATGCTGCTAGACATCTCCTTGATGTGTGTCCTTGCCGTCATGCAGGTCACTTCTGGCACTTCTGGTCTGGCTTACCCAGCGGCGAGTATGCACGAGTCCAAGTGCGTACTCGAAATGGGTCTGAGAATGGCCGGAACGCGTGTGATAAATGGCTTCTGGCGCCCTTCCGCACTCTGCAAACACCCGGCAAGCTTGCCTTGACTCGGTAACATTGGTTTGCGGCCCGGTTGGCATCGGCTGGCGTATCTGGCGCCCGATATCGATACTGGAATATCTGGACGAGCTGTTGAAGTATCGACGCGATCCACTGCATCGTGTTTTGGAAAGCAGCCACGCATTCGTTGTTAGTAAAAGTAAGCGCACGTTTTAACCTTTTTAAAATAAGTTTTTAAGCTTAAAAACACACGAAGCTCACCTCGGCGCGGCTCAGGGTGTCCGCTGAGTCTCTGCCTAATCGCTCTGACGCTGCTACGCTAGTCGCAGCGGTTTGCTGAGCCTTTGGCGGGCTACATGCAGCTCGAGCTGCGATTGACAGCACCTATTCGCATCCAACTGATGCACTTGAGTGCTGGGTCTTGTAGCCGTCGATGTGGAGGGGTGGATAGGTGCCGCAAATGTCGTGCTACCTTCTTGCGTACTAGTGCAAACTGGCGGTTGGAGCTCTCGACACCGCAATACCCTTGCTTCGTATGTCGAATGAAGTGGAACTGAACGACAGCTTGCTGTCGGTGGAATGCGAGCTGGGCGACACTACCGTGAGGATGTGGCTGCAGTTTTTTATTGGGGAAAACACGACGTGGCACTTTTTTAAATATTTATTTCATTTTAACATTATATTTAATAATAAATTTTAGCGTAGTTTTACTACGACATCTCAGTGTGATATTGAAGTCGACCACACTGAAAGCAAGAGAAACTCCAGCAACTGGCGGTGGTTTGTAAGTGTTCTTCGGATAAGGGACTTAGTACAAGTGACTCTTTGAGTCGAACGCTCTCCCCTGATGCTAAAGCTACGGCAGCCCCGCCACCTTTTCCCCGGAGGACACGACGCATACGTAGTTAGTAGGTCATCGGTGCACTCGCGCGGTTTCTCGTCCTTGCGAAGCATGCAGCTGTTAGTGTCATTAAAGATAAAGATCGTCTCAATCCCGTCTTCACGCAGAAACTCAATGCTCAACGCCTACCGAAGTACACAAGGATCACATCTCTCCATCTCGGGCTGAAGCCGTTGAAGCACTTCCCATGAGACATGCTGGACCAAATGGCTGTGCGCATTTGCCCGCTGAACATCAAGACACTTATGTCAGTTCTTCTGCGAAAGTGAACAGTCAATCTTTCTACGGACGTTGGCGTACAGGTCCACACATGCACATATCAAAACCAATCAGAGGGCGCATTTCCAACATTTAAACCAATAGAGAAACAGTGTGGTGACGAACAATAACTCTATTATTTGATTGAGGATAGTTTGCGATTTGATATTCCAGTAGCAAGATGATCCCTCGAGCAGTACCAACAGCGTGTGCGGGTGGTGTGGGCGCGCGCCTTGTGTGTGGGCCGTCTACGAAGTGGCAAAGATGGAGTGAACGCAGCAAATATAGACAGGACTAAGCTCCCGATGTCGTCACCAGACCCTCCGTAAGACCCGTAGTTGGTTGTTTATTAATCTTCAGACAGGCAAGATGCAAAGAGCGATGCCTGTGTGCGCTAGCAAGAGACTTCTACAGCTTTGGCCAACCAATTGCGAATATGTAAGTGTATGTATTTAATATGCAGTTTGTTTTTATGTGGTAGTATTAGCTTACTGACTGGCCTGATACTTATATTGCTACGTTTTCTGGTAAATGCGACAGGATCTCCCGTAGAAGCCCGAGCTATTTTTTCTAAAGCTTATTTGAAGCTGTGATAATTCGGTCTGGTGAGCCCCCTCGAAATGAAAAGCGGTATAACACTCTACGTGAAAGCCGCGTTTACACTTTGTGCATCCGTATTTGGATTTTATTGGTAGGCATCCGACGTAAGCTGCAGGTCAATTTTCCGTTACTGTATTAGGTTGAGTTTGGGGTAATCGCATGCAACGAGATATCGCTACCAACAGCCTTGTCAATTCTTCGGGCTTTCGCTTCTTTTGGCGCCTCAAACGCTGTTGTTTGACACTTTTCTCGTTGCATATTAGCGTACCCACTAGCGTTTGTTTGAACTCTCGGAGTCATACTGATGCTGACGTTAAACTGGTGATGTGGCGTTTGCAATGCGAATGCATTTATGACTGAAAGCTTTAACAACCTGAATACAGATATGTACATACGCTTCAAACGGCGTCTTGTTGGATTCGTACAGCGTAGTCGGCCATCGCGATCGACAGCGTTCACGCATTTGCTCTATACAGCGATGAGGGTTGGGGCCACGAGCTGCGTACGATCCAAAATTCTATCGCCGGTCCAATGCAATAACGGCACAGTACCATGGCAACCCTTTACTACCTCAGGTGAATTTGAGCTGAGAGTAGAAGCTGACATAGCTCTCTTTAGATCGCTCGAGTAAAAGAGCACGACCTTTCGATCTTTGAACACGACATATTCAGCGTTTTGGGCGTAGCCAGCGTCGGTACGTACTCAGTGCGCTGCTTCCTCGGAAGAACTTTGTGTTTCTTTTTGTGTGCAGCATCATTTGTTTTGTAGCTGTGCTCCGGGTCCACGGCAGATGCCAGTTCCCACGGCCCTCAGTCCTGGCTAGCAACGCGTTTCACGGCTGGTTCAAGAGCAAACGTGTTGAATTTGTCCACTAGATTCAAAAATAACCGTACCAAGCAGTATGACTTCTCCATTGGTGAAGGCGTCAATGGCACGCGCGTACGTGTGGCGCGTGTAGAAGTTGTCTGATATTTGCAAGCGGCGACCAGTAGGTGAGCGGATTGTGCTGGAATGGTGTACTGCCATGACTATCCAAAGCGCTGTAGCCGATTTGTGATCGATGAGGATGTCCGGCAGTGATAGCGGCTTTCACAATGGTGTTCGATGCGACGGAAGCAACTGCGTATACCGCTCAGCCGGCGTATACTGTGTAGCATTGCTCATTATCCCATAGTTGATGCACGTATAGCGAATTCCATCCAGCAACTGAGTAGAAATGCAGGCCGTATTTGGCTGACTTGGAGGGCATGCACGTCCTCACTCAAGAGCGTCCCTTTGGTACGAACTGAGATCTAGTCAAAGCTACGGACGCCTAATGATACGGCTGCTTCCGCAAAGCGCTTCTGGGAGCGCTGCAATAGGACTCTGTAACGGCGCAGCGGATCTCGAGCCGTATTGAATGTCACCAAGGAGGGCGGACGAAGTCGCAGCGCAGCTCGAATATGCTGAAAGCGATCTCGACACATAGTCTCTATAGAGGAAGTCTGCTCGAGAGACCGATCTTTGGACAAGTAATCAGCGACGGCGCTGAACGGACAGAGATGCATGGCCATCTCCAGGCCCAGGTAAGCATTGAGCTCGCTTTCACTTACAGCCTTCTTCCCCTCTGATTCGATTTAGCCGATGTCCACCCTCTAATACTCTGACGCAGTGTAGGTGACGAACAGCGATAATAGGCCATAGACTCCTTCCTTCTCGTAAACATCTCTACCGAAGGACTCCATGGTTAATTGTAGCCTACTCTCCTCTTGAATTTTCCTAAAGTATGTATTTTCTGAGTGCGTCCCTGATGTAAGGGCCGGTGCAGGTCGTGGAGCGTCTCTGTGGATAGACTCAGGCTGACGTGGGCTTGCAGACGCAACCACCAGGCGTAGGTCGTCGTAGTCATCGCCTGCTACAGTCTCGTCATCGCTTTGGACGTTTCAGGCTCCGGTAACAGCCTCCTCCATTTACTCACAGTCGAACGTCTGGAGGTGGAGGGGGAAGCGAGCCTCTATAGCTCTTATAGTGCACGCAGCCGCTAATTTGTTCTGGTCATGATTGACTCTGTTACAGGGTCCCCAGAACCTATAGGTTACGGTAGCAAACATCCCCTACACACAGCCGCACATTATGGCCAATGTGAGTGTGAGTTGCTCTGGCTAACAGGTCCTGGAAGACCCGTACCGATACTCGTTGCTAAAGGTTTAAGTACAATCCTGCTCATATCCGTAGCTATGAGCTGCGTCATGATGCGTGTACTTCATTCGTAATAGTTTTCACTGCCTGTTAGCTTGAAGTCGATCTTGTAATTGGACATTGAGATAAGCTTCGCCATCTCCTCCACCTGCGAGCAATCCTCATTCTCTCTGCCTACTTCTCCTTCTTGACGACGTCCATTGGAGCTCTGCAACTCACTTGCATCACTCCTCTGACTGCCGACATTGCCTGAGCCGTACTTATTCGACGCCCCATTCCGTAAATGACTAGGAGCGACCTCTTCAGCCTGCTGTAACCCCGATTGTCGAGCTAGAGTGTTTACCAACGAGCTCAGTTGCCGAGCAACCGCGAACGTCCCATCACAATGAGGAGTGCCAGCGTTGGGCTCATAGCCTTAGAGATATACACGTTGTCTCGGAGCGGCGTCTGCTGGCCGAGAGCGCGTCCCTACCGGAATTGATGACACCATAGCGATTTACAAACACTAGCGTAGAACAACAACATAGATGGGCAGAAGCTCCCAGAGGGACTTGCGCTTAGGAGCGAGAGCTCGAGATCGTGCTTCTTGCACGCCAACTTCCAAGGTATCGAGCTTTATTCTGCAGCTGCGCAACCCTGTGCAGTATATTTACTATAGGACTGCAATCCTAGTCAAACGCTCATTTATCAGCCTCAAATGGCAACAGTTACTGAATGCATACCCCGGTTGCTTTCTCAGTATGTGGCTGTACTCACATGAGTTGCTAAAATCTGCCATACCGAGATATGGCATGGTCGGTGCTAAGTTCTTCTTCAACCCCGATATGTGTACTCCCCCGGAGTATTTCTAAAGGGTAGCTTATTTTTGCCTAGTAGTCCCTTAATGAGGGACCCTTTTGGGTCCAGCCAGATCCAGTTTTTACGGCTGTGAAAGCAGGTTGATGGCATTGTTTTAGTTTTTAAAGCACTTGCAGTCTTTATGATACCATGGACAGCTCGCCAGCTCGCTGTGCTCAGCCGTGCTTTCTTGGCCAACCGTAAGACGCAATGGGTGCACAGCAAGACTTAAATCTGGGCGCAGAACATGAAGGAGTATATCAGCTACGCGGGCTAAATGCTGACCTTCGGTAACGATAACTGTGGTCAGGCGTGGAGACGGACGAAGACTTGATGGTCAAGTTTCCGCTATTTTTCGCCCTCTGGGCAAGCTTGAGATTGTCCGTGTGGCCTGCGGCAGTCTCCACTCGGCCGCTGTCACTTCGACCGGAGACGTATATTCATGGGGATGCGACTACGATGGAGCATTAGGCCGCGTTGTAGGGATTCCGCTTTTGTGTTCCCAAAACGAAGCCCAAATTGACCAAACGTGTCCAAAGAATTATCCTCTAGTAAAATAGCTTACTGCAAATTAGAATTTATGTGATAACGTTTTAAGAAAGTAGCCCTTCATCCAATTCCACAAATTATATTTTTAATTATCCTTCGAACTTACAAATGTTTGACAATGTATGTATATACATTACAATACCAAAAATGTCATCTTTATCGTTGCCGAAGGATGCTTGGATACGTATATAATGATGCATGTTGTGGAGGGCGCTGGCGACGGTGCCAAACGTTGACAAGTTGGTCGAGATACTTCTTGGCCTTTTTCCAAGTACTTCGACAAATGCTTAAAATACTGGGATGTGTAGCTTTAAATGTTTCGGCGAGCCTCCGATTGTACGCCTCCATCGGGTTATGAGTCCCGTCGACTATCTCGACGTCTTCTTCATCATCCCGGAGATATTCCAACAAGCAATGCCGTATGTATCACACTATGTCTTCTCAAAGTAGACACATAAGGTCTGCCTATTGCTATGCGATCCGGCTCGGTAGGCACGCCGATGATACGGTACAGCTTCTTTGTGACGAACGGAATACCTTCTTTCGCAGCACCTTGGCTGGTAGCACAGTGAGTACGCCGACCACTCCAGGTTCCATATCAGCTGCAATCTCCGCTTGTAATATATCTAATGAGAGCATTTTTCGTAGCAGATCTTGCTTCCAGGGGAAAAGGCAACCAGCAATGTGTACACTCTCGAATTGGTCGCGGAATCCAAGGTGAGTCGGCTGAGTCCGCGGACGGCACAGAGAATGCTGCTGTGGCAGCAAGCGCTGGTAGCAAACCAGGCGCGGGGCTAAGGGAAGAAGCGTGCGAAGAAGGCGTGGCCGAGCGACAGACACGTGACGCGTTCGATAGTGCACAAGACTGCGGAAGGAATGAACGAGTCTGCCCAGCAGGAGAAGACGCCGGACAGTGTCGTGAACAGCGTAGTGGAAGCGGACCACAAGCACAATGGACCTTCTATGCGTAGCCAACGACTTGAGCAATGGCGGAAGGCCATGGAAGAAACGCTGAGTGCTCCAGAAGCGAACGGGTGTGGAAGGTAGTGGGTGCGACTAGAGAATTACGAATACTTCACACCAAGTGGGTGCTTAAGACCAAGCAAGACGCTGAGGGAGCAATCGAGCGCTTGATAGCGCGGCTCGTGGCCTGTGGGAACGAGCAGAAATTCGGGGTCAACTACTGCATCACGTTCCCAGCTGTAATGGACATGGGAAGTGTCAAGATAATACTCTGTTTAGCAAGGAAGTGGCGCGTACCCTGCGAAGCATGGGT
>NW_003303721.1:37655-44238 GCF_000142945.1 Phytophthora infestans T30-4 | reverse complement strand
AAGTTTGTCTCTAGTGGCTCTAAAATGAAGATGGTGATGGACAGCGCCGTGCCAATATTACGTGCATTTGTAAACAAAAGGCGATGTCCAGTGAGCCCACCTTTTTAGGCAATGCAACTTGCATTGCAAGTACATGTACTGTAACAATGCAACAAATGGGAACAGGCTTGAATCTACACATCCGAATCTCACTTAATGTAGCCAGGTCTACATCAGATTCAAATTTGGTTGCACTTTTTCAGGTGGTATGGCGGCCGGTTGCCCTTCTTCACCTGGCATCGTGCTTTCTCCGTCGCTATCAGGCTCAGAGCAGGCATACTCTGAGCCAGATGTAGCAGCAGCATCGAATTCAGCATGTAAACTACAATTGGGATACTCGTCTGTACCTATAAGGGAGTGGTGTGTTAGCGTTAGCAGTAGCTCACAGGTGACAAGCAATGTGCTCGAACTGCTTACCGTTTTCATCACCAACTGAATTGCCCAAATCACTCTCTGCCAGGTGTGGAGAGGTAGCTTGAATGATCGGACAAACAGTCTTCGTCGTGCCTGGATCTGGACTGACAGTTCGGTCAGCAACTATATACACGATAGCGTTAGAATCATAACATGTACATACACATTAAGATCAAACGCACCATCTTGTCTATCAGGCACATCGGTTTCAGGCTGTCCACTTTCCGGAGTAGGTTGAGTCGCTGCCGCTTTTGCTTGTTGCTTCGCCGCGGTAGCTTTCTTCATCTCCTCTAGCAAAGCACACGTATTAGAGTCCCCACAAAGACCTTGAAAGGCGATACTACTTACCCAAGGCGATACGGTCCAAATATGCCATCAACGCAGCCTCTCCAACGAAAAAGTTCACGCCACGTACGTCCTTCTTCGTCTTCCCCGGCATAAGGTACGTGTAGTCGTTTGACAGGCCCGTAGGGGCCTTTGATTTCCATCCTTCCTTCAGAAGCTCTCGCCATCGGCCTCTGAACCCGGACATCTGAGCGGCAGCGGCGAAAATTCTCGAATGACCGAGATATGGGTGGCGCAGAATTCCACCTGCAATCCTCTATGCTGATTTGTGTGACACCCATCAAACCTGTGTCTTCTAATTTTCTAGAAAAACCAAGTTCAAGGCACACGCATAGCTATGTACTGCTGTGCGGGAAGATGGGAAATATGCCTATCCCTTCTTGACTGACAATTTGTATGGTCCTATACAAACGTTAAGTATAAAAGCTTAACGTGTCTCAGACACGTTAAGCTTTTCGCGGAACCGTGTCTCATACAGTTGGGGGGTTAAGGCATTTTCTCATTAGATTGTAAAAAAGATATTTGATGCAACAAAATGTAATTTCATTCAAATAGACTCTAAATTGCCAGTAGCACTTTATTTTAGGTCTGGTACCAGACCAACAACCACAGATTTCTTTTACCAGGTATTTTCAGCAGCTTTTCATTCAAATAAATTGTTCCATAAAAATAAATTGAGCTCGACGCAGCTGAATCTCGTAATAATTAAGGCTTATGTGTCGCCGGCTTGGCAATGTATAATACCATGGCATGTGGGAGTCCAATTGTCAGCTGATGGTTTTGCTACATACTTAAGTATGTATTAATACATGACAGCCACGAATTCTTATGTCTACCTTTCCAGCGAGTCGCTGGCAGCGACATGAGCCGAGCTCTTCTGGCGTTCGACTTTACAACAGACAAATTGCTCCGTCTCCAGCATATGGTGAGCCTAGAATAATAACACTTGCCCAGGCGATGAAGAAGAGTTAACGCTGTATTAATATTGCTTTTTAGTTATACCGGTATGTGAAAGTAGCATCGAAAATGATCACAACTCGTTCATGTTAATATGAGCATCTATTTTTGTAGTAATTTTAAATTGTGGAATGTACTCATTAGGAGTCATTTTCAACAAATGAAGATAAGCTTATTACTCATATTAAAATTATAAATTTGGAAAATTGCTCCGAGCAAGTTGAGCAAAATGTCAGTAATGTATACTTATCTACTTGTACAATATTAGTAGCACCTATTATAGTAGGAAAGTTCTATGTATTACAATGCACTTTAAACTTCATACTACGAAGCCTGCACGAATGACTGTTTCCGCCGCATTATTTCTTGTACATGTACTGTAATAAGTTCGTGTTTGAACACTGTACGTGTCGGTTTTGTGCCTCCCTCGAATAGTCTGGTATTAATAATCAAAGGTTGTCTCTGTGGGACCAAAAATGAAGATGGTGATGGACAGCGCCGTGCCAATATTACGTGCATTTGTAAACAAAAGGCGATGTCCAGTGAGCCCACTTTTTTAGGCAATGCAACTTGCATTGCAAGTACATGTACTGTAACAATGCAACAAATGGGAACAGGCTTGAATCTACACATCCGAATCTCACTTAATGTAGCCAGATCAGATTCAAATCCATCACGACTCGTGATTCTCGAAAAGTTATCGCGGGGAAGGATAGCCGAAGCACAAGAAAGACCTCCATCATGAAGTCCGCGCCATTATTAATAGCTGCGGTGTCAGAGCGGCGTTACATGATCTTATTGCTCGGCATCTTGACAGCATGCACGGTAGTATGGTGCCTAATAATGTTTTGGACAACCAATAGCTCGACGACGCAGCGCTTCTTCACGTCTCATATGGCTACCAATGCAGTGGCATTTCATCTCGCTGGTAACCATAGCAATGCAAGTGCGGAATCTAACGCGTCTTATCTGAGGGCGACGGACGAGCTTATTTCTCGAGGCAGCGGAATGTCGGTCAAGCTTTGAGGGTCTGACGTCGCGTTGATGGATCTGCCTTCAAGTAGAGCGAATATTCGCCGATTCAAGTGCATCGGATGGAGAGCGACGAACGGCTGCAATGCAGACGGCCCCCGTAACCAGCGACGTGATTTGAACTGTAGTAACTTGATCCCAAAACAAACTTCAGGCTACTGCGAAGTCGAAGACATTGATACCAAGGAAAGGTTCCGCGTCATGAAGCGTTCCTGCGCAAATACAAAGGGCGGTGCCGTTTTCCGATGATCTAACGCACCAGGTTTTGCGAATTTTCGAGCTCTAGCGCAGCAGGCTGTAGCACAGGCAAAGAAGCCTGGCTTCGCTTTACCAAATGTGGAATCTAAATTGTCAACTCCCAGTCAAGGAATTGTCATGGTGGTATATCCCGCATTGGTAGCTAGCGCTTATGCCACGATTCGCCTACTCCGCGATGTGTTGGGCTGTAAACTACCAATCAAGATCTGGTTTTCCCCCGACGAAATTCGCAAAACGCCGGGATCGCTTGCACCACTACATACACTTAACCAGACAGCTACTGGCGACGTTATGCTTCGAGAGATCAATACGAATGGCAAACCGATGCGGTTTGAATCGAAAATATTTGCAATTTACCATAGCAGCTTCGAGGAAGTGCTGTTTTTGGACGCCGACAATGCTCCAGTGAAAGATCCAAGTTTCTTTTTAAGACGCCAGAGTTCGTCAAGATGGGCGCAGTCTTTTGGCCGGACTATTGGCATCCGCAGAACACCATGTTCTACATTAGCTCTGAATCCGTCGTCTGGCAATTACTGGACATGCCTTTTGTCGATATGTTTGAGCAAGAAAGTGGACAGCTGCTCATCGATCGTCGTCGCCATTCAGTCCCACTCCACCTCGTATCATTCTACGCTTTCCACCAGCCCAATTACTTTCAGCTGCAGCGACTTGCATGGGGTGACAAGGATCTGTTTCGTTTCGCGTGGCTGAAGCTCGAGGTTCCATTCTTCATGGTCCAGACTCCGCCTTCTATTGCCGGGACGGTGATCGGATGGTCATTTTGCGGAATGACGATGGTGCAACATGATACCAATGGCAATGTGCTCTTTCTGCATAGAAATCAACGCAAACTGATGGGGAAACTGCACCCCAAGCTGGTTGAGGCACTCGACAAAAAGCTATCGCTGGTCGGGATCGAAGCTTTACTGGACGATGGCAGACCGGATCCTGAGATTTGGACGCACTTGTTGTCCTTCCGCAACACGTCGGCGCGCTCAGAGTATATGGTGTACGGTGAGAGTGGGTTACCAGGTTTTCCGAAGTGGCAACGTTGCTACGGGCGACGGGATTTGGATCGGAACCCACACTTTTACACTCAAAAGTTCTCTGACCTGAGCTTTGGAGGGATAGAAAAGCAGCTACGTAAATATGCGTTCGAGGCCGTGCAACTTCAGCAGCAAAAATGATATCGAGTGTTTGCTTCACCTTAAAATGGCCATTTTATTTAGGTAGTTTTTTTGTGATCCACATATTTAAATTTCAAGAAATTTTTTCAAAAACCGTGTTCGGAATAGGCTTGGGAAATGGATTGAATCGGATCAATCGATATGTCTCGTCTGACTAAGTTGAATTCGTTTCGATCTTATTCGATTGAATCCGATTGATCGATCGATCGGATCCAATCAAAAATGTATAAGATTCTAGGAGAAACACAAAAAATGATATAGTCCCTTGTGCTGGGATTCACAAGAAATACGTTCTTGTAGGTATAGAGTCTACCCAATGACATTTAAAACCTTTACGATTCTATGAAACGATTTAAGACGTTCTGCATTAAATATTTGAGGTCATATTGTCGTACCGTACGTGTTGTTCGTCTCCAGGATGAGTTTTCCTGCAGCAGGAGTCCTAGCAAGACGTTTTCTGCTAGAAAGTGTTTTTCGTAGGAGCCTAAGGCAGAGGAAAGTGACGAATTTTATTGTGTGTGGCTCTACGCTACCCGTCGGGACGCCGTCATGAAATCGTCAGCAGACGCACCTTCCGTATATTCAGTGCAGCATCTCGTTTATCGCGGAATACCAGCAATAGAGACTCCCGGAACACATCCGAAAACTACGCCACCGATTACGTCTGCGGCTAGCCCACTGCAGACTCCGGCGGAAAATTAATGAGCATATATCCAACAGCGTCGGCGACACGCCTGCAACGCTGTAGCCACGTCGTACCAGCACTTCTGCCTGCTTGTTGTTGAGCACCACCCAGCTCATCGAAGTGCCCGGGAACTTCCACGTCCCGCTGTGAAGCTGTCCATGGCGAGCCGAACATGTACAAGTCGCTCATCAAGAGTCTTGATTGGCGACTTGTACATGTACTTGAATCAAGATCATTGCCGCGCTGTCCGTCGTGGTACGCCCCACCGCTTACCACTTCACCGCCCGACCTATCCGCTCCTCGAAGCTCAAGTCCAAGTGTGATACCTCTCCCTGGCAGTGTCTACCAGCACATCACGGCATTGGCTCGCCACTTCTGGGACCGAACTTCCCTTCGTTGAGGTTGGAATTTTGCGCCATGATCTCTGTGTGATTGAAGTTTTTATACTTGGAATTTGTATGGCTTGATTCGATCCGATCGGATCGGATCAGTAGTTGCACCTGCACCAAATTCCTGTCGAGAAGCTACCTCCGTGGGACAGACTAAGGCTGCACGCCGAAAGGTAATGAGCTGATTTCACTTCTCTACTTTGGCTTTACTACGTAGGCAAGATACCACATAAGTAGAATCAATGGACGCTCATGACGAGTCGAGCATAAACATTTCGTCGAACGCAAACACTTCATCGAGTGGATATCGGCGATCTCACAGTCACAAGCGTTCCGACATTTGGTCTTTCATTCGTGAGAACGATGAAGGTTCCTATACCTGCTTGCTGTGCCCTACAGACTCAGCTTGTCGATGGTCATCAATTGCACACACCACTTTTCGCCGCCATCTTAAACGGTACCATCGTGACGAATATTCCGGAGGAGACGACGAGGCTTCAGTGGCTGCAATGGATTCCAAGCAAACGAAGTTACTTGCGTTTGGTTTTGAACGTTTTGTAAAGCAGCGCACTTTTGACAAAGCTGCGGCCGATGATAAGCTTGTGGACTTGATCGTGATGAACTCACTTCCGTTTAATTTGGTGGAAAAGAAAGCGTTTCGATCATTTTGTAAGATTCTTGAAGCCGATTACACGCCTCCAACTCGTAAAACGGTGCGCAAGAAGGTCATACAACGCTGGACATGTGAAAAGGAACTGGCCCGGCACACAATGCTCCAAGAAATTGCGTCGTGTCGTGTGTCTGCCACAACCGACATGTGGACGTCGGCGGCTCAAAAAGGGTATATGGTCGTGACGTTACACTGGATCAATGACGAATGGGCTATCAAGTCCGTAGTGGTTGGATTCACACGGGTGGAGTATTCCTCATAGCGGCGTCTCGGCTTGCCGATCATTTAATGGATACACTGAGGGCAATGGATGAATCTCTTATCTCGAAGGTGTGGGCAATTACTGCAGATAATGCGCCTAACAATGGGACCATGGTCAGAAAAATTAACGAGACACTTGCTGACGAGATGTTTGCCAACGAACAAACAACCGCGGCTTCTACCTCGACGGGGGTACATATAGCTGGTGAGGAAGGCAGAAGTTCTCAGCTGAAGGTGATACAAGTTCGTTGTCTAGCTCATGGGCTTCAACTTGTTCGAGAGAGGGAATGAAACCGTGCACGTTGAGCGACGCACCGTTCAAGCACACCCGACCTTTGGAGGAAGA
>NW_003303721.1:35460-37026 GCF_000142945.1 Phytophthora infestans T30-4 | reverse complement strand
CAACACCAAATGAGTCGTTCGTGTCTGAGCTACAGCGGTGGTTGGAACACAAAGGACAGATCCATGAACCCTGAAGACAGGAAGTCCGAGCTGTTTGCAACCTGGATGAAGAATGAAGCCGCTTCATTTCCGCGGATTCAGATGATGGCGCGCGATTATTTGGCAATTATGGCAACATCAGTCCCAAGTGAAGAGGCATTCTCTGCGTCGGGTGCAATTATTAGTTCTCGTCGTGCCAGGCTTGGAGATGATGCTGTGACAGCGATATCGGAGCTACAAGCGTTTCTGGATTTCAACAAGACATCAGGCGATGTTCATGCTCATCTTTAGTTCACTGACTAGTTCTGTACAGTGAACCATTGATCCCATCAGAATCTATCGCCCAGGCAACGCGCATTAATCTCTCGCGGATATATGGTTGAAAAATGATGTTTTGTGTTTGTCTTCTATCACTTTGGTTGCCAGTGAAACATTAGTTTCTGGTCATGTAATCGATAGCACGTTCTCCAATGGTGTCGGCCATCCACATCAGAATAATTGGCAGCGTCGCCTGCGCGAGGCTGCTGAGCGTCGACAATACTGGAAACAGTTCACCAAAGGCGCCAAGGAAGGTCTTCGTGCTCTTTGTGACGCTTGCCAATTGCTGCACCGGAGATTCCAGCACAGCTCAAAGATGTCCAGCAGCGTTAGCGTCGTCTTGAGAAGCCATCCGAAAGGCAAGTGGTATGTTAATCAGAAGAACAGGAGTGGTCTCGGCACATGACTCTGAATGACACACACGAGCGGAGCTGCAAGACACGCAATAGTTCCCAGTGGAGTCGCCGTGTTCCGGAAAAGTTATCTGCAATCCATTTGTACTGCTGTCAATTTCATGGAGCACGATAGGAAATAACTGAACAAGGAAACGTAGCGCAGTTGCTGGAGCTGCTACCACCTTCATGTACTTCTGGGAGCTCCAGGCTCTTACCACGTCGACCACTGTGCACACCACACTCGCGACATCGACTTCAATCACCCAGAACGTGGCACACAATAGATATACACCCAGGATCTACGCAAGATCTGTTATGACTCATCCGATGAATGCCAAGCTCCACACAGCAAGTACGATCGTCTTCAGCCCATAGTCCACATCCACCCAGTTCGCTTCAATCGCCGGAACAGCATTCGGCTTTGCATCAATTTCCAAATGACGTGACAGCGCTTTTCAAAGTCCAGTGGTGGGTAAAGAGGTGATGTATCTGGTCGATGATGTCGTGGAATGACGGGGCACGAGACTGCACTAGAAAGTCGACCTCTGGAACCGTCGTGGGGAAGTTACCCGGAGAGAGCCACTACCTACTAGAGGACACGCTCAAACGTCCATCAACGCTGCGACAATGACAGGAGCATCATGGACTTATTCGTAGCAGGAACACTGAATGGATCTTCGTTTGGAGACATTTTTCCTGGTCATTGGACTTTACCTAGGTGTTATTGGTGCTAGCAGGCTGCTCAATGATCCCACAACTGGGCTCCATTTGTTCTTACACGAAGATCCGACAGCTAAGATCGCATTCGCTGTGG
>NW_003303721.1:0-3112 GCF_000142945.1 Phytophthora infestans T30-4 | reverse complement strand
TTCCTACTGGGAGGATAGTTTTTTTTGTGTTCGTTTTGAGAAACAAAGGCATCCATCCATTCATCGCTTCGCCTCGCGCCCCTTTCGTTTTGGCAGAATAGGTAACACTTACCCTGAAGACGTTCGTGCACGTGTCCTCGAGGCAGCGAAGGAGGGTGAGAACTGGCGATTGGTAGCAGCTCACAACGGCGTTGTGGTGGAGACTGCGCGGGCTCGTCTCGAATTCATGAATGGTCTCGAAATGACAAAAGCTGGTACTTTCGCAGTAATTAGCAAAAAAATAAAAGAGACACCTGTGTGTATTGAACTCAGGCATTGAGTGTTTTGAACTGAGATTTGCCCGGTCCTATGTGCAAGTCGGCTCCGGTCGAACTCCTGTGGTGGGATATATCCATAAATTTTAAAAAATACATATTTAACAATACTGTTGGGACAGCGCTCGTTATTGAAGACAAAAGCACCGGGATAACATCCGCAGCAGTGGTAATAGTCTAATTCAAGCTTCGGATCCTTCGTATTATTATCACAGGATATACGACGCCTGCGGGCGTTATTTTTCGTTGAAGGAGCTTTTTCAGCATTTAAGACCGGTAGAGGTAACGTGGAGTAAAGCTATATTTCCCCTCAAAATACAACTGCGCACTTGCACCGGTCTGAGAAAACGTGTAACATTTATACCAACCACCTAAAATGAGGGAATCCCGGAGTCAAATATGACTACTACATCCCTCGCTGCGGTGGGCAATGGTAAACAAGTTGGCCAATGGAGTCCTGGATAGATGAGTATGACAACAACAAAACTCAGCAATGTGTTTGAAAATGTAGTGGAATCCTTGCACCGCAACGATGGCGGTGAACCAGGCAGCTGGATGTTAGTCGACAGCCTTTCCTTTTCGAGCCATCCAGCGCTCCTCACATCAAGTGGACATGATTGAGGTCTTCGATCATATAGCTGCACAAGACTCTTCGCAGGCCATTTTGCTCCAATTTTACTGTGAACCAGTGCGAAATTACCAGGAGTAAATTTACAACGCTGCTTGGTCGACACCCCAAACGATATTATATTTACCTTTTCTTTCACTCTACCGGTGGAAATGCTCTAACAAGAGAAAACTTTAGTTGTTGGAAAAGCGCGACCTATGGAAAGACGCGAGTCTTACTGGTCTCCCCTTCGTTAATCAGCTTCTTGCCGTTGTGGTGTAAGAACAAAATTTCTCCTTGGGTCATGCTGTACCATAGTCATGCCACAGAACTGGTTGCCAATTACAGAACCTGCAGCCGCAGCAGGGGTTTGAATCATGTGAAATGAGGTGTTGGTCTTCAGCCACGCCAAACGGAAAAGATCTTTGTCTCCATGTAGCAGTTTGAGGCGCTCGAAGTGATTAGGCTTTCGAAGCGCCAAGAACTGCACGATCTCCAGCGCTACTTCCGATCTGCGCCGGTCGATTAATAGTTGACCGCTTTCTTGCTCGAACATGTCCACGTATGGTGTGCCCACCAGCTCCCACAAAAACGATTCTTTGTTAATGTTGAAGATTGTCTTCATCGGGTGCCAGAAATCCGGCCAGAAAATTGCACCATTCTCCACAAATGTCGGTGTCGTAAAGAGATACGTCGGGTCCCTAACTGGCGAATTATCGGCGTCAAGGAACAATATCTGGTCAAGCTCTGAATGCGCCAATGCAAACACCTTGGTGTTAAATCCGTCCACACGTGTTTCTGCAATACCATGCAGTGAAATCGGTCCATCACAAACGATTGCAGAACACGCGACTCGTTTAGCAGATTAGTGCCCCTTTCATTCTCGAGGTACCACAACTCTACAGGCAGCGAGCAGTTGTAGAAGCGCAGTAATCGCACAGTCGAGTAGACGCTCGCAAGAAGCTTCGGATACATGACCAGTAACACGCCGTTCCTCGTTCTGTTTAATCTCCTGCTGCTTGACTGCAATCAGTGCCTCGATCTGTGGCGCGACACGAACGAAATCCACTGCTTGGCGACAATTGAATCTGACTTCGTCACGTAATGACGAGCAGTTGACACGCATGGCCTGAACCTCCTCACCTGCCCCACTCTTGAGTAGGCAATAGCCGGAAGCTCCAGTCGTGATATTTGTACTACAGCTAACATTATTTTGCATTTCCGTTGCTCTATCCGGACCATATCCGCCCACATGATGCCACCCTAGGCACGCGAACTTGGAATCTCCCCTTGTGAACGGCCCTTCACTGTCTAAGAAGGTCTTAAGCGTTGTCTGGAATGTGGTTCCTGTTTCCGCAGACGTCGTCGTTGTATTGATGGCTTGCATGGGGCCGACGACAACGTCACTTCCATAATGCTGCTGTTCGGCGTTGTTATCATTTCGCAAGGACTGGATATTGTGAATGGCTGTCTTTTCCAAGTGCTCTGTTTCGCTCCAAATTACTAGCAGTAGTACCCCGTAAAGAAAGCTGCTAATGACGAGAGCTCGGACTAGCCATCGACGAGCGTTTGACGATCTCTGCAGCATTTGGAGTGAAGTGGGATGACCGCTTTTTCCTTCCGTGGACCGCAAGTAAAAAATGCAATAGTATTACTAGCCTATCTAGCTCAAGGGCTGACAACCCAGAGCCAGATATCATCAATACATCAACGGATCACGCAACGTACGATTGCATATCGACAATCATGTTGACACGCATATTCATAACGGCAAACGTGATCAAACACTTGACCAAACTATAAAAAATCCTACATATTTTACTCCATTAACTTGAAAAAATATTAAAAGAAAAACTAAACTAAACAGAAGCCCAATTCCTCTCTCGATTGTGTGAGCTTCGCGATGTCAATAGCCAAGTTACTGTTCCTCTATGAAAGTACTACGCGACCAGGTTACTGTACTTCTATGAAAGTAAGCTATTCATATATGAAGGTTGTACGCTCTTCTTTTTCGGCAGCAGTACGTGTACAGTAGTACTTCGAAGTACAGTTTTTTTTTGTTTCATGCTAAGCTTAAGTGCTGGCTGTACTAAATTATAACTGTACTGGTAGGTCTACCAAACGTAGCGACGCCACAGTACGTAGTAGTCGATTTGGGCTAGCTTAACTTAGTTAGTTTTAATTTTTTTGG
>NW_003303720.1:1420322-1432524 GCF_000142945.1 Phytophthora infestans T30-4 | reverse complement strand
GTCACAGCACTTGATGTGCACTTTACTGCGTGCTGTGCCGAGGAAATACCATCGGTCAGTAGAAAACTACTGATCTGTCCCCAACGCGGCGCTGCCTGCACAACTACTGATTTCACAGCTACTGGAGTGCTGTTAAGTTCGCATTTGCATTTTCTCTTAGTCCTGCCTCGTTTGGTGTTAAGTTCGCATTTGCATATTCTCTTAGTCCTGCCTCGATTGGTCTATCAGTCTCTGACTCCGGCAAAAAGACCTCCTCCTCTACTGACAACGTCACGTAACCCACCACCTATGGACGATGCACGCTCGGCGTCCAGCTCTCGGTCGACTTCGTTCGGTATGCTAACTTCTCTGCTTAGACGAAGCTGCCAAAAGAAGCCGTCCAGACGGCGCTGGATCGTTCGGGCGTGACGCTGTCGGGGGTTGAGCGGAGGCATCGACCAAAATGGCGAATGCCACGGAAGTGCACTCCACAAAAACAACCATATAAATAAAGGCGTTTTGAGCAGCTAAAAAATGGTACACCGAAATAACATATTGACGTTGAAGTAGCTGGGTACACAGCGTATCCAACTGGTTACTCTCAGGGTACGTTAGTAGAGTTCTATCTACTCACAGAGATTGACTCCCCAGTCCGTTTGCTGCTGATATTTATTGAGAGTGAGGATCAGTAAGATAATCTATTGGAAAGAAATACCTTAATTATTAATCAGCAGTCAACGCTGATATTTATTGAGAATGAGGATCAGTAAGATAATCTATTGGAAAGAAAAACCTTAATTATTAATCAGCAGTCAGCGATTGCAATTGTTTGTGTCGTTAGTTTCCTTATTTGTGTTGGAAACTCAGTGTCTGCAATATTGGTTCGCGTCGCGTATACTCCCCCATACTTTTGGCTGGAGAGGTCTGAGGTATCAACTTTTGCGTCCTCCCTCAAAATACCCATGCTTATAGCTGTAGCGATGTCAGAAAGATCTACCACGAAGGGAGAACTCCCATAATTCGGAGGCGGCTTTCGAGGCATGGTACGCTTAGGGCAAAAGCGGTTTTGCTGAAGGCAGCAGAAATGTAGCTTTGATTAGAGTTAGGTACGGATCGAACTTTATCATTTTCTACTGATTGCCGTCTTTTCTGCGCCGCGTTGGGGACAGATCAGTAGTTTTCTACTGACCGATGGTATTTCCTCTGCTGTGCCACTACATAGTGGCTAACTGTCAATACATGTTGCCATAGCTCAACTACAGAGCTTCACTCACTGTACTGCGTGGTCGTGGATTGGGCTTTCGTGCCGCCACCCACTACAGTCCCTGTTCAAGCCCAATTCACCACTCAGCTATTTGCTTGTGCATAATGTATTACGAATAACTCACTACTCAGTGATATTTCAACTCATCGTGACTGATCACTCGACTAATCAATTGGTCCACGCTATGTGACGACTCACCGTGCTGCAGTTGAAGCCATACCTGGACAGTGCCATCTGACCTAGCTCTACGCACAGTATCAAGGAAAAACCTTAACTTAGTGAAAGTATAGCCATTATACTGAGGGGTATACACGTATACACATTAGCTTCAGCGTCGCTTTCCTGACGCTTCTAGCGCTTTTAGGTGACGCTCAAGCTTAGTGTCTTTGACTGCAGCAACATACTGTTGCACTAACGTACTCACGTCTTTGTGCAGCGCTGCTAGAGGCTCCCATGAGTCCTCTATTGCCTCCAACCCATGCCGCGCTACAAGGATCTCGTAGGCTCGGCTCGTGTCGTTCCACCGATGCCGAAGTAGCTCGCGCACGCGAAGAATGATACCCTGAGCAGCCACGTGCTCCAGGAGCTCTTCAGTCACCTCGAAGTCCTTGTCGCGAAAAACTTGAGCCGCGAGGCATGCACGTCAAGCTCTACGCCAGTAACGAGGTGCTTCACCTTGAAAACGTTCTGCTGTTGTGCTTCAGTGACAGCGAAGGGTCCGTTCCATGTGACGAGTAGCTTGTTCTGTCCTTTCTCGTCCACACGTGATCGTAGTACATAATCGCCTACGTTGAAGTTGACCACGTTATCACCTCGCGCCTTTTTCTTGTTCAGTAATGTCTGTTTGAGGCGGGCATCTGCAACCGCCCTGTGCATGGCTCTGACACTAGTCCGTAGTAGAGCCAGACTAGACTCGATCTTGGCCGAGGTTCGAGTCGGTTGTACACTGGGGGCCACCTCTGGTCCCAAGTATACAGCCTTCAGAGGCGAAGGGGGATCCAGTCCGGTGAACAGCTCACCCGGTGTCTTTCCAGCCAACGACGGTACGGCAGTGTTGTTGAGATTTGCTTGTACTATAGGAATAAGCCTTGGTCAGTCCCTGTAGTTGAGTTTGTAGTCTAGGATAAGTACTCGCAGAACTTGCAGGATATCTCGATTCACCCGTTCCACAGATTCGTTAATCCATGGACTGTAGGCGGAGAAAATATTTGCTTGCACTTCAACCTATTGCACAGCTCGTCGCTTACTTCATTCTTGGAGTGAGTCCCTTGGCCACTAATCCAGTCTTTAGGCACTCCAAATCTGCTGTGCCAATCCATGATAGCATCAGCCGCCACTGTGCTTGTTGGGGTCTCACAATTCACAAGCTCGCAGTATTGACTAGCATCGTCTTTGAGCACCAGTAGATACTGCAGGTCACCGTAGGTTTCACCTAGGTAGAGAAAGTCCTAGTGTAGCGCTTGATTTCGCTCACTACATCGGTAGGTTTCACTCCAGGGCCTTGGCACCACCAGCCCCCCTTTTACATGATGGCACAGGAGGCAGCTTGCCAGTAACCTGTCCACGCATTGTCGAAGTGAAGGCACGTAAAAAACTCGGCCTAGGTGTGCCAGCATAGCATCCCGGCCTCGATGTCCCTGAGGGCCGCAGTGTGCGATGATGCACAAGCGGCGGAGCATATTTGTGGCTTCCGCTGGAATGTACAGTCGATATTCCTTACGTCGAATTCCGTAATCACCTTCCTGCAGGCGCTGCATCTCAGACTTGTCCCCGAGTTTGCGCTGGGCATCTGAAATAGAATCTAGGTCGGGCCATACAAAGCCTTCGTCGTCGAGTGGCCGAAGTGATAGACGATTATGTTGCTGTTGTCCGCGGGTTTGAACTTTGCGTATACTAAGGGAACTTGGTGGTCGAGCCCATCGAGTTACCATATCAGCCCATACGTTGTCCTTGCCTGCGATGTGGAAGATGTCGTAGCGAAATTCACCAAGACGCATTGCCCACCTCAGTAACTTGCCACGGATATGTTTTTTCACTGTGTCGCTCGGAGCAAACATGTGAATAAGATTTTTGTGGTCACAATATAGTCGAAAACCACGCGGGCGGAGAAGGAGGTGTGGCAGCTTGTCGCATGCTGCTACAATGGCGAAAGCCTCCTTCTCAATTACGCTCCAGTTAGCTTGCGATCCTGTAAATGTACCACTCAGACAGTGAAGAAGTCGATGATTTTGCTCCCAAACAGGTTGATCTCCTCTCCATGTCTCCACGTCAGTCACTATCACACTCCACGCTTCGTCGGAAGCATCGGTGAACACTGAAATTACTCCGTCTGGACTTGGATGTGCCAACATTGCAGCATCGGCGAGGCACTCTTTGACTTTATCGAAAGCGGTCGTGGTAGTCGAGCTGCAACCCGCTTAGTCCGTTTTCCATTTCCCAGAGTCAAGTCAAGGCGCGTCTGCAAAGCTTTAACATTGCCTGCATAGTCTACAAGACTGTCGCGCATCCAATTACACGCACACAGAAACTACTGCAAATCTCCGGCAGTAGACGTTAACGGCATGGCACGCAATGCCGCGATTCGGTCAGGGTCATGGCGAACGCCTTCGCCGTCAATAATCTTGCCGCACTACTTGACAGAACGCTGGAAAAGAGAGGTCTTAGCTGCGCTCAGCTTAAGTCCGAACTCATTCATCAGCGAGAACAGTTTGCCAAGTTTCTCCAAATACGTATCTACGTCATCTGCCTACAGTAATAGATCGTCAATCCATACAAGCAAGTGCTTGTAAAGCAGTTTAGCGAAACGGTGTTCCATTGTCCTCTGAAAATGCAGGGCTGCGTCACTACAACCTTGTGGAACGCGCGTAGGTGTGTAGACTTTGGCATTCGTCATGTAGCTCAGGATCTCTTGGCTTGCTCTGGCGAGAGGCAACTGCCAAAAGCCTTTGATAACGTCGAAAAGGCCAAAGAAAGACATTCCACGCACGTGCTCAGTTATCACTTGAAGAATTGGCATGACACCCGCAATCGGCTCCGTTTCCGCATTAACGGGTCGATAGTCACTGGTCTGGCGAAACTCGTCCTTGCCTGGCTTCTTGATCGGTAGAGCAGGGCACGCCCACCGACTTAAGCCGTTCTCGAATACCCATCCGAGACGGACCAACTCATCGTTAAACTCCTGCAGAAATTTCCGTATGGTACACTCTCGGTTTACACCGAAATGGCGTAGCACCCTTCTTCAGTCGAATTCCCAATGGCGGGACCTTCGCAGGTGGGTCGAGTCCAAGTCGGATCCTCCATACATCGTACATACACACAATAGTTCGTAGTTTGCCCTCTTTGTCTGCTGGAAAGCCGTTCTCAATCGCTGTCACGATCATGCCTTCAACAGCTTGGCGAACCTCCTCAACAGGTGTACAACTGCTTCGAAAGCTTCTTCAACTGGTATTGGGTCGTCATCATCCGCTGAGGTCTTCTCAGCCAACTGCTCCAACTGCCGATCAATACTGATGCCAAGATCAGTGAGTATAGCTTCGCCCATGATGAATCCTTCTTCATACGAGACTGTACTCACGAGATGCCCTATACCCAGTATTGTTGTGGCTAGTGAAAGTATAACCATTATACTGAGTGGTATACACGTATGTACATTAGCTTTAGCGTCGCTTTCCTGACGCTTCTAGCGCTTTTAGGTGACGCTCAAGCTTAGTGTCTTTGACTGCAGCAACATACTGCTGCACTAACGTACTCACGTCTTTGTGCAGTGCTGCTAGAGGCTCCCATGAGTCCTCTATTGCCTCCAACCCATGCCGCGCTACAAGGATCTCGTAGGCTCGGCTCGTGCTGTTCCACCGATGCCGAAGTAGCTCGCGCACGCGAGGAATGATACCCTGAGCAGCCACGTGCTCCAGGAGCTCTTCAGTCACCTCGAAGTCCTTGTCGCGAAAAACTTGAGCCGCGAGGCATGCACGTCAAGCTCTACGCCAGTAACGAGGTGCTTCACCTTGAAAACGTTCTGCTGTTGTGCTTCAGTGACAGCGAAGGGTCCATTCCATGTGACGAGTAGCTTGTTCTGTCCTTTCTCGTCCACACGTGATCGTAGTACATAATCGCCTACGTTGAAGTTGACCACGTTATCACCTCGCGCCTTTTTCTTGTTCAGTAATGTCTGTTTGAGGCGGGCATCTGCAACCGCCCTGTGCATGGCTCTGACACTAGTCCGTAGTAGAGCCAGACTAGACTCGATCTTGGCCGAGGTTCGAGTCGGTTGTACACTGGGGGCCACCTCTGGTCCCAAGTATACAGCCTTCAGAGGCGAAGGGGATCCAGTCCGGTGAACAGCTCACCCGGTGTCTTTCCAGCCAACGACGGTACGGCAGTGTTGTTGAGATTTGCTTGTACTATAGGAATAAGCCTTGGCCAGTCCCTGTAGTTGAGTTTGTAGTCTAGGATAAGTACTCGCAGAACTTGCAGGATATCTCGATTCACCCGTTCCACAGATTCGTTAATCCATGGACTGTAGGCGGAGAAAATATTTGCTTGCACTTCAACCTATTGCACAGCTCGTCGCTTACTTCATTCTTGGAGTGAGTCCCTTGGCCACTAATCCAGTCTTTAGGCACTCCAAATCTGCTGTGCCAATCCATGATAGCATCAGCCGCCACTGTGCTTGTTGGGGTCTCACAATTCACAAGCTCGCAGTAGTGACTAGCATTGTCTTTGAGCACCAGTAGATACTGCAGGTCACCGTAGGTTTCACCTAGGTAGAGAAAGTCCTAGTGTAGCGCTTGATTTCGCTCACTACATCGGTAGGTTTCACTCCAGGGCCTTGGCACCACCAGCCCCCCTTTTACATGATGGCACAGGAGGCAGCTTGCCAGTAACCTGTCCACGCATTGTCGAAGTGAAGGCACGTAAAAAACTCGGCCTAGGTGTGCCAGCATAGCATCCCGGCCTCGATGTCCCTGAGGGCCGCAGTGTGCGATGATGCACAAGCGGCGGAGCATATTTGTGGCTTCCGCTGGAATGTACAGTCGATTTTCCTTACGTCGAATCCCGTAATCACCTTCCTGCAGGCGCTGCATCTCAGACTTGTCCCCGAGTTTGCGCTGGGCATCTGAAATAGAATCTAGGTCGTGCCATACAAAGCCTTCGGCGTCGAGTGGCCGTAGTGATAGACGATTATGTTGCTGTTGTCCGCGGGTTTGAACTTTGCGTATACTAAGGGAACTTGGTGGTCGCGCCCATCGAGTTACCATATCAGCCCATACGTTGTCCTCGCCTGCGATGTGGAAGATGTCGCTCGGAGCGAACACGTGAATAACATTTTTGTGGTCACAATATAGTCGAAAACCACGCGGGCGGAGAAGGGGGTGTGGCAGCTTGTCGCATGCTGCTACACTGGCAAAAGCCTCCTTCTCAATTACGCTCCAGTTAGCTTGCGATCCTGTAAATGTACCTCTCAGACAGTGAAGAAGTCGATGATTTTGCTCCCAAACAGGTTGATCTCCTCTCCATGCCTCCACGTCAGTCACTATCACACTCCACGCTTCGTCGGAAGCATCGGTGAACACTGAAATTACTCCGTCTGGACTTGGATGTGCCAACATTGCAGCATCGGCGAGGCACTCTTTGACCTTATCGAAAGCGGTCGTGGTAGTCGAGCTGCAACCCGCTTAGTCCGTTTTCCATTTCCCAGAGTCAAGTCAAGGCGCGTCTGCAAAGCTTTAACATTGCCTGCATAGTCTACAAGACTGTCGCGCATCCAATTACACGCGCACAGGAACTACTGCAAATCTCCGGCAGTAGACGTTAACGGCATGGCACGCAATGCCGCGATTCGGTCAGGGTCATGGCGAACGCCTTCGCCGTCAATAATCTTGCCGCACCACTTGACAGAACGCTGGAAAAGAGAGGTCTTAGCTGCGCTCAGCTTAAGTACGAACTCATTCATCAGCGAGAACAGTTTGCCAAGTTTCTCCAAATACGTATCTACGTCATCTGCATACAGTAATAGATCGTCAATCCATACAAGCAAGTGCTTGTAAAGCAGTTTAGCGAAACGGTGCTCCATTGTCCTCTGAAAATGCAGGGCTGCGTCACTACAACCTTGCGGAACGCGCGTAGGTGTGTAGACTTTGGCATCCGTCATGGAGCTCAGGATCTCTTGGCTTGCTCTGGCGAGAGGCAACTGCCAAAAGCCTTTGATAAAGTCGAAAAGGCCAAAGAAAGACATTCCACGCACGTGCTCAGTTATCACTCGAAGAATTGGCATGACACCCGCAATTGGCTCCGTTTCCGCATTAACGGGTCGATAGTCACTGGTCTGGCGAAACTCGTCCTTGCCTGGCTTCTTGATCGGTAGAGCAGGGCACGCCCACCGACTTAAGCCGTTCTCGAATACCCATCCGAGACGGACCAACTCATCGTTAAACTACTGCAGAAATTTCCGTATGGTACACTCTCGGTTTACACCGAAATGGCGTAGCACCCTTCTTCAGTCGAATTCCCAATGGCGGGACCTTCGCAGGTGGGTCGAGTCCAAGTCGGATCCTCCATACATCGTACATATACACAATAGTTCGTAGTTTGCCCTCTTTGTCTGCTGGAAAGCCGTTCTCAATCGCTGTCACGATCATGCCTTCAACAGCTTGGCGAACCTCCTCAACAGGTGTACAACTTGCTTCGAAAGCTTCTTCAACTGGTATTGGGTCGTCATCATCCGCTGAGGTCTTCTCAGCCAACTGCTCCAGCTGCCGATCAATACTGATGCCAAGATCAGTGAGTATAGCTTCGCCCATGATGAATCCTTCTTCATATGAGACTGTACTCACGAGATGCCCTATACCCAGTATTGTTGTGGCTAGTGAAAGTATAACCATTATACTGAGTGGTATACACGTATGCACATTAGCTTTAGCGTCGCTTTCCTGACGCTTCTAGCGCTTTTAGGTGACGCTCAAGCTTAGTGTCTTTGACTGCAGCAACATACCGTTGCACTAACGTACTCACGTCTTTGTGCAGTGCTGCTAGAGGCTCCCATGAGTCCTCTATTGCCTCCAACCCATGCCGCGCTACAAGGATCTCGTAGGCTCGGCTCGTGTTGTTCCACCGATGCCGAAGTAGCTCGCGCACGCGAAGAATGATACCCTGAGCAGCCACGTGCTCCAGGAGCTCTTCAGTTACCTCGAAGTCCTTGTCGCGAAAAACTTGAGCCGCGAGGCATGCACGTCAAGCTCTACGCCAGTAACGAGGTGCTTCACCTTGAAAACGTTCTGCTGTTGTGCTTCAGTGACAGCGAAGGGTCCATTCCATGTGACGAGTAGCTTGTTCTGTCCTTTCTCGTCCACACGTGATCGTAGTACATAATCGCCTACGTTGAAGTTGACCACGTTATCACCTCGCGCCTTTTTCTTGTTCAGTAATGTCTGTTTGAGGCGGGCATCTGCAACCGCCCTGTGCATGGCTCTGACACTAGTCCGTAGTAGAGCCAGACTAGACTCGATCTTGGCCGAGGTTCGAGTCGGTTGTACACTGGGGGCCACCTCTGGTCCCAAGTATACAGCCTTCAGAGGCGAAGGGGGATCCAGTCCGGTGAACAGCTCACCCGGTGTCTTTCCAGCCAACGACGGTACGGCAGTGTTGTTGAGATTTGCTTGTACTATAGGAATAAGCCTTGGCCAGTCCCTGTAGTTGAGTTTGTAGTCTAGGATAAGTACTCGCAGAACTTGCAGGATATCTCGATTCACCCGTTCCACAGATTCGTTAATCCATGGACTGTAGGCGGAGAAAATATTTGCTTGCACTTCAACCTATTGCACAGCTCGTCGATCACTTCATTCTTGGAGTGAGTCCCTTGGCCACTAATCCAGTCTTTAGGCACTCCAAATCTGCTGTGCCAATCCATGATAGCATCAGCCGCCACTGTGCTTGTTGGGGTCTCACAATTCACAAGCTCGCAGTAGTGACTAGCATTGTCTTTGAGCACCAGTAGATACTGCAGGTCATCGTAGGTTTCACCTAGGTAGAGAAAGTCCTAGTGTAGCGCTTGATTTCGCTCACTACATCGGTAGGTTTCACTCCAGGGCCTTGGCACCACCAGCCCCCCTTTTACATGATGGCACAGGAGGCAGCTTGCCAGTAACCTGTCCACGCATTGTCGAAGTGAAAGGCACGTAAAAAACTCGGCCTAGGTGTGCCAGCATAGCATCCCGGCCTCGATGTCCCTGAGGGCCGCAGTGTGCGATGATGCACAAGCGGCGGAGCATATTTGTGGCTTCCGCTGGAATGTACAGTCGATTTTCCTTACGTCGAATCCCGTAATCACCTTCCTGCAGGCGCTGCATCTCAGACTTGTCCCCGAGTTTGCGCTGGGCATCTGAAATAGAATCTAGGTCGTGCCATACAAAGCCTTCGGCGTCGAGTGGCCGTAGTGATAGACGATTATGTTGCTGTTGTCCGCGGGTTTGAACTTTGCGTATACTAAGGGAACTTGGTGGTCGCGCCCATCGAGTTACCATATCAGCCCATACGTTGTCCTCGCCTGCGATGTGGAAGATGTCGTAGTCGTAATTCACCACGACGCATCGTCTCACTCAGTAACCTTGTCACGGATATGTATTTGGACTGTGTCGCTCGGAGCAAACATGTGAATAAGATTTTTGTGGTCACAATATAGTCGAAAACCACGCGGGCGGAGAAGGAGGTGTGGCAGCTTGTCGCATGCTGCTACAATGGCGAAAGCCTCCTTCTCAATTACGCTCCAGTTAGCTTGTGATCCTGTAAATGTACCACTCAGACAGTGAAGAAGTCGATGATTTTGCTCTCAAACAGGTTGATCTCCTCTCCATGCCTCCACGTCAGTCACTATCACACTCCACGCTTCGTCGGAAGCATCGGTGAACACTGAAATTACTCCGTCTGGACTTGGATGTGCCAACATTGCAGCATCGGCGAGGCACTCTTTGACTTTATCGAAAGCGGTCGTGGTAGTCGAGCTGCAACCCGCTTAGTCCGTTTTCCATTTCCCAGAGTCAAGTCAAGGCGCGTCTGCAAAGCTTTAACATTGCCTGCATAGTCTACAAGACTGTCGCGCATCCAATTACACGCACACAGAAACTACTGCAAATCTCCGGCAGTAGACGTTAACGGCATGGCACGCAATGCCGCGATTCGGTCAGGGTCATGGCGAACGCCTTCGCCGTCAATAATCTTGCCGCACCACTTGACAGAACGCTGGAAAAGAGAGGTCTTAGCTGCGCTCAGCTTAAGTCCGAACTCATTCATCAGCGAGAACAGTTTGCCAAGTTTCTCCAAATACGTATCTACGTCATCTGCATACAGTAATAGATCGTCAATCCATACAAGCAAGTGCTTGTAAAGCAGTTTAGCGAAACGGTGTTCCATTGTCCTCTGAAAATGCAGGGCTGCGTCACTACAACCTTGCGGAACGCGCGTAGGTGTGTAGACTTTGGCATCCGTCATGTAGCTCAGGATCTCTTGGCTTGCTTTGGCGAGAGGCAACTGCCAAAAGCCTTTGATAAAGTCGAAAAGGCCAAAGAAAGACATTCCACGCACGTGCTCAGTTATCACTTGAAGAATTGGCATGACACCCGCAATCGGCTCCGTTTCCGCATTAACGGGTCGATAGTCACTGGTCTGGCGAAACTCGTCCTTGCCTGGCTTCTTGATCGGTAGAGCAGGGCACGCCCACCGACTTAAGCCGTTCTCGAATACCCATCCGAGACGGACCAACTCATCGTTAAACTCCTGCAGAAATTTCCGTATGGTACACTCTCGGTTTACACCGAAATGGCGTAGCACCCTTCTTCAGTCGAATTCCCAATGGCGGGACCTTCGCAGGTGGGTCGAGTCCAAGTCGGATCCTCCATACATCGTACATATACACAATAGTTCGTAGTTTGCCCTCTTTGTCTGCTGGAAAGCCGTTCTCAATCGCTGTCACGATCATGCCTTCAACAGCTTGGCGAACCTCCTCAACAGGTGTACAACTTGCTTCGAAAGCTTCTTCAACTGGTATTGGGTCGTCATCATCCGCTGAGGTCTTCTCAGCCAACTGCTCCAACTGCCGATCAATACTGATGCCAAGATCAGTGAGTATAGCTTCGCCCATGATGAATCCTTCTTCATACGAGACTGTACTCACGAGATGCCCTATACCCAGTATTGTTGTGGCTAGTGAAAGTATAACCATTATACTGAGTGGTATACACGTATGTACATTAGCTTTAGCGTCGCTTTCCTGACGCTTCTAGCGCTTTTAGGTGACGCTCAAGCTTAGTGTCTTTGACTGCAGCAACATACTGCTGCACTAACGTACTCACGTCTTTGTGCAGTGCTGCTAGAGGCTCCCATGAGTCCTCTATTGCCTCCAACCCATGCCGCGCTACAAGGATCTCGTAGGCTCGGCTCGTGTTGTTCCACCGATGCCGAAGTAGCTCGCGCACGCGAAGAATGATACCCTGAGCAGCCACGTGCTCCAGGAGCTCTTCAGTTACCTCGAAGTCCTTGTCGCGAAAAACTTGAGCCGCGAGGCATGCACGTCAAGCTCTACGCCAGTAACGAGGTGCTTCACCTTGAAAACGTTCTGCTGTTGTGCTTCAGTGACAGCGAAGGGTCCATTCCATGTGACGAGTAGCTTGTTCTGTCCTTTCTCGTCCACACGTGATCGTAGTACATAATCGCCTACGTTGAAGTTGACCACGTTATCACCTCGCGCCTTTTTCTTGTTCAGTAATGTCTGTTTGAGGCGGGCATCTGCAACCGCCCTGTGCATGGCTCTGACACTAGTCCGTAGTAGAGCCAGACTAGACTCGATCTTGGCCGAGGTTCGAGTCGGTTGTACACTGGGGGCCACTCTGGTCCCAAGTATACAGCCTTCAGAGGCGAAGGGGGATCCAGTCCGGTGAACAGCTCACCCGGTGTCTTTCCAGCCAACGA
>NW_003303720.1:1412900-1420197 GCF_000142945.1 Phytophthora infestans T30-4 | reverse complement strand
TGTGAAACCATTCAAAGGAGTGGAAGCTGTGTGAGCCTCCACATATATGCTCGTCCTCATTTTTCTCTGGTAAGCCACCTTATGGATGTGCCGGCCAGCGTGGGGGCTGTTCGCGGTTGCAATTGCGTCTACAGCAGTGATTGCAGTAGCACCAAGTTGCAGGCATTGCTCCATATCACACTAGGACCTGCCACTGATGATGTGATCTCTGCCACGGATTATGTGTTGGCGGTGCTGTGTTGTGACTCGTACACCTTCTGGCAGTGTTGACTCAAGCCTGTGCCCGGCTACTAAATCAAGAAGAAGGCGGTGATGGCACATCTAATAGCACTGGAGAAGCTCACCGAAGACATGTGACACTGGAATATAGCAAAACTAGCAAGTTTTTTTATCACTTACGTTAGTTTCTTGATAAATTGTACGGTGGTCTTGCTAGTGAAAGATCTTAATTGGACGGACACTTCGATCTCTACTGACAGATACATTAGGGCTTAGAATAGCCACTGTGTCACTAGGTAAATACCCTTTGTCGAGAGCCTGCCCATTTGAAAGAGGATCCACCGAATCATTGATAATTAAATCCGGTCTCTCACTAATAGTGAAGTTATGTAGTCTACCGGTCCTCATTATTACTCTCTCAACATGATTTAGCTTCACTTGTAGTGGCCGGCGTGAAATCATCAGGCGAAATGCTTGCTCTATCTTAATTTGCAGCTGGCTGACGTAGAATTTGTAGGCGTCATTGGTGAATTGTCTCGATGACAACCGGAAAATGGAGTGATCAAGTGCTCACTTGAAATGAGACCACCCAAAACAAAATGATACTTACGAACCTAAGTACGACTCGCGATTTAAGCACTCTAAACGAAAGCGGGGCGTCTCCTCTACCTCTTGAGCCCTTATAAGCTACAGAATGCTTAAAACTGAAGAAGTTGTGGTCGCTCAAAAATATTATTTCCATTTGTGAGCCCTTGAAATGACGATACATTTAGGAGTGTTGTGAGCTCAATATTTTTTAATTTTAAAAAGTCAAGTTATTTGAAAGCTCTTGTTAAAAGCAATTGAATAAGGGTAGTCTTACAGTTTTTTTTATTTAAGTTTACAATAAATATCAGTTTCGGTTAAGTGCGAAAATCACTTTAAGCTCGATTATCTCGATGCTCTAAATGGTTCGTAAGTATCATTTTGTTTGACATCTCAAATGTAAACGCTATCACCGATAACGTATATACAATTTGGTAGGTTTTCAACGAGTTTAGATACACTCGTTTTACTGGAAGCGTTTGCTCCTCCCCGAGCAGCAACACACATAATATGAATCTACAGATATGATCTCACACGGCCTGAACATTTACACCCGCTCCTTGATAACGGCCAGAGAAGTAAGAGAAAACGTTCCCGGTTTCTTTAGATGATGGTGCCTTGATTCGTACCAACATTCCATCGACGCACCCAATACAACCGCTAACAACATCATGGGAACTACAAAGTGTGAAATTAGCTGCAGACCAAAATAATTTACGGCTGGTCTTTGGAAAGTTCATATCCAACGTCCTACCTGATATAATAGTGGTAATAGCTAAGTGGATAACACGGTAAATCGATGCCACACTGATCTCCGCAATATTGCGAATATCTAAAGTAGGATCATCCCGCTAGCCATCGAAGCAGACAGTGTAGCACAATTTCTGGGGCAGTGGGTTCCACACCCGATACGATCGAGCGAGATTCATCGACACATATATCATTCCCCAGTAGCGACAGCAGATTGCTGAATGACGCGACATTCATGCGATAAGTTTGATAAAACACGGCCTCGGTCTCCAATTGATCAACTCGGTCAGCCCACAGAACAACTTCAAAAAACTAATTAATGAAACACTAGCGTTTCTTAAAATAGATCTTAATAATAAAGTAGGACTTTTTGTATAAAATGTTGCTTTTAATACTATTTCCTTTGTTTATAGTGCGGTAAGCTTGGAGCGTCCAAGTTCTCAACACAGTATGGGTACCGGAGCCACAGCGATATTTATCCTGAAACAAAAAGTGCCAACGACTTACGCTTTTAGCAATATTTAAATGTTATTAATACATGATCGCCGGAAATTGCATGGTTCAATGAGTTGAAGCCGTGACACTATATCTAGCTCATTCCTGCTCTTGAGTTTCATGATGAGCTCGGCTCCGGACCACACGAGAAGCTTATTATAAGATGCTGTTTGTAACGCGAATTAAATGTAGATGTAATGGAGTTTAAGACACTGTGTAGTGTTTGAAAAACTCCTAATAGAGGATACGATGTGCAGGTCCCGAGGTGACGGCTTATATAAAATCACTAGTATTTGGTGTCTAACATGAGCCGTTGCAACTTTAGTAATGTTTGCACGATGGTACAAATAATTAAGCCGCTTTTGCAACTCCACAAGACGACAAATGGAATGGCTACTGGAACACCTTTTCTGGCTTCTTCTCGCGGCCGCATACATTACACCGAGCTGATTTTAGCCAATGGAAAGCGGTTGCTGTACCCGGGAGGATTTTAATCGTTGTTGCCTGCATTCGATTACGAAATGTTTTGTGTAACTAGATTACGTGCCCAAACTTCGTAATCCCCGCCTGTCCGGAAAGGCAAAATCAATACATGTATTTAAATAGCAAGTTGGTCGTGGGTTACGGCGGTTGGTTTAGTGCATATTCCTGAAAAATTGTGATATTTCGAACGAATTATTTCAATCTGAAAATTTATGGAAACATCTGAGTTGTGCCAAGGTACTGCGACCCTTTTTGAAACTGATTGGATGAGCCTGGCTTAGAGTGGACGAATATGTGATTTCACGTCGACACGTACCATGGATTCTAACTAACAGTATGTAAAACTTTTGAGGCTGCTCCTATCTAGTAAAATCGAAAGCCGTTTTGTGCAATTTGTAACATACTGTACCCATTTGATGTTTTAATTTGGACCTTATGGGCCCCATGCGGTATTTAATAAAATATCAAATGGGTAAGTTACAATTTGCTTAAAAAAGCGGCTTTCCATTTTAAATCAGAGTACGGCGATCTCGGCTAATCTGATTACAGCAAACATCGCGTATTCAGAGTTTAGTCGATGATTTCGACATTAAACGAGTAATCAGATTCCAGCAACCAGGTACATGTTTAAATAATAAAGCACTAATACGGTCACGCTCCAGAGTTCTGCTCTTAGTTTATTGTTACCGTCAGCTCTTTATTGGGCTTGAACAGCTTTAAGCGACAGACCCGCTTAGTCTGTCAAGCTAAATGTACTAGCCTGAACGACATTATGACCTAACCGATTCAACATACACTTCACCAAGAAGCTACAATACTCTTTTGATTACCCCGTAGTTTGGTAAAAGCTAGGCTACCCGAGAAAAAGAGCAGTTATCGTACAACGACTCGATAAATATTTGATTGGATTTGTAAATAGAAGCTACCTGTTCCAATACTTCATTACGTTCCAGCCTTGGATTAAGCTCATTACTGTTTTTTCCTCCTACCCGAAAGCAAAACAAAGATGAAATCGATTTCGCAGATTTTCGCGGCGGCGGTGGTGATCGTGGCAGGCTGTACTACTGCCTTGCAGGATGGCATTCGGCTGGGAGAGACTTTCGGTGGACCCCACGGTGACAAGTTTTCGGACCTGAATCGCGTTTCGCCTGGCCAAACTGTGGAATCTATCACGATTCGCTCTGCCGACCGTATTGACGCCGTCAGCCTGGTCGTTGTGGATCCTTGGGGGGTGAAGGACAACCTGGCCCACGGTGGTGGTGGCGGTGACCCAAACACACTCACGCTAGGTGCTGACGAGCACATCATCGGCGTTCAAGCACACTCGGGAAGTACTACCGCAAAACGCGTATCATGTACATCGAGTTTACCACCGACCAGGGAAATACGATTTCTGGCGGAACTCCAACGGATAATATTGGTAAGGAAGTGGCACCGGATGGATACCAGTTGGGCGGCCTGGTTGGGTACAGCGACAAAGAGGTTGACTCGTTGGGACCCATTTGGACCATCATCGAACCAGTGGAGTCGGAAGGCCCGTACTACCAGCGGGATGGAAAGTAGCTAGCGTGTACCCTAGTTGAGTTGGTCCATCTTGTAGTTCATAATGAACGACATAACTACTACGTAGTAGTGGTAGATAAGAAAGACAAGACACAAGGGACATTTGCTAGTACGTAGTAAGGTCTCGTAACCCGGAAGAATAAAATTCGGAACAGCCTTTCTTTTGAGGAAATTTTACTGACTTCTGCGTAACGGAATTATAGAAGGAAAATGAGGAAACACCTGTTTTATAAGGAAAGTTTTGGCTGAAAACTGAGTAAATTGGAAGCACTAAAACATTTGTTGTAGCTGTTTTAACTTTCAGAGAGGCCCGATAGCGCCCCAGATCAACTAAGGCGAGCTCACCGGCAAGCTGAACACCGCATTCTCCTGTACATTAAAGCTTAACATCGCGAGCGAAGCAAACCGCGTAGCTCAGCTGGTAAGCTTAATAGTTTCCTCAAAAGTAAGCACGCGCCTTAAAAAAAAAAATCTTCACTCAAAAGTTAGGACTGATTGAACTTACTCAGTAGTCAGTATTTAGATAATGTTTTGAAGAAGTACAGTACACTTATAGCACATCCTTGCTATTTTGAAGCATCTTTTGCAACTTGTGTGAAAACTGCACCGCTAAATAATAAAAATAGACTGAGTAAAGGCACTCGACGAGGTGGCCGTACAATTGTGTCCAGGAGTGTATCTAATAGGACTATTTAGGAAGCATGTGGTACCTTTCCATAGCCGATGCCGTCTTTATTAACAAGAACAATTTCTCTTTGCATCCAATGGCCATCTTTTTCTAAAAAACGGTTCAATTTTGGAAATAAGGCGTTTAGTACTACTTTTAGTATCAATGAGTGCTGCATCCTAACAAGCATGAAAAAGCTGCATCGCTCGCAATAAAGTACTGTTATTTTGCTTGCCTGTTGCGTTTTAGCATTGCTCTAGAATAATTTTGGAGATGCTAAAATTTAGTGTCTAAGGTGTTTTGCACGCGTATGATTTGATGGTAATCTTGGAAATTATTCCTTCAATAACGACGCTCACGTTTCGCGTCGCAATCACAAACAAGCATTCTCCAATTTGCCCCTCACCTACAATATCTCATAGTTGCACTAGTATTCCTGTTTGCTACCAATGGAGATGTTGCGCAAGCGTCCAAGTCGACCATCCTGAATTAATCCGCAATTGTCAGCACGAGAGTGCCCGCTTTTCGAGAGGAAGAGAAAAAGATGATGAATTGCAAAGAAAGAATCTTCATCAGATAACTTGGAAAGAATGATGAAGATCCTCAGCAAGAAGCAACAATTTATAGATGTATTCAACCACGAAGAGCTCGCACAAAAATACGGCCCCTACAAGCTAAAATTGCCCTGGAATACAGGACCCACGGCGTCCGTGAGTCCAACCAAAGGGGAACCTTGTATACTACAAAATATTGGTGCTGCATTCATACGTATGGCGATTAAATCTATATCAATGTAAATGGGTTTAAGAAATAATACGATCACGATGGCTCCGCATTCATACACACGTGTTATTTCAATTAAAAGGCCGTATGTATGAACGTGGAGCCAATTTTTATACTGTATGCATGTACTGTAAATAGTAGTTCGCAAACGGATCTGATCATAACGCTATGTTGATTTACATGTTAAGTAGAGCAGTGTGAATTTTTACAGGTAGTACTTCACAAGGGGATCTTGTTCGGCATGGATCGATGTAGTTGAACTGTCCATGTTGGCTAGCAGCCGTACAGCTTTTAGGATCCTTTTGGCCACTGGCTGAAAGAGCCTTTATACTGTGAAGAACAGCTCCACGAATCGAGGACCACGATTTGTGTCCAGTCCTTTGCCATTCCACGACGACAGTAAAAGTTTCTCAAAAGGACATTAAAACCAGTGACCAATTTGTCTGGGAATGCTTTCTATTACAGACTCCGCCCAGAAACTGAATCTGTACATGTATAGTCAGAGATAGTGCTGGTTTGGAACAACCCTTGTTCAGAACGTTCCTTTTGTTCCAACGTTCAGAACGGTTCCATTTGCTCCAAATTGTTTCTATTCATTTAAGTTCGAAGGGTTCGATTGAGCCAAAAATAACCAGCAAAAGGGAAACGAAGCTGGCCCATGCCATGCATTTTTAAGTATTTAATTACGCGTACAGTGACGTTTAGTACTTTAGAGGCGGTAGGCAGTGCAATACAGCTATACGCTTTCTTTGCTAATCTCTTCTCGTTGGTTCAGCAGCATATTTACTATGTAATGTAGTTTGTTCACTGCTGATTGGAACAATAGGAGCATGTTCTGAACATGTTCCAAACCAGCACTAACTCAGAATCCATGTTATCCAATTTAAAATTGCTATCTTTTTTTTTCTCGAAACGAAGCTTCGTCTTTTTAGAACGAATACGTCGATACGTACAGACACACCGCCCCATCGATCTCGTACGAGTTGACCGTGTACGCCAACAATCCCATTTGCTCGTCCACTTTGAACACGTACATGTCGTCCGACGCCTGATTCGCCATCGTATATGGTGAATCCTCGAGGTGTACGACCACGCGTGCTCTCCCAGCCGAGCGATGTCAACGTACCATCCGACTCATTGATCTCATAGATTGCGATCGAGTTGTGGCCGCGGCTCGACACGTACAAGAACTTGCCGTTCTTCGATAGGTGGATGTCGGCGGCTGTGCTGGTGCTCGTAAAATCTGTTGGTAGACTCGTGATGTTCTGGATCGCAGGACTCTCCAGCAGAGACTTCTGGTGGCTGATCCTGTACACGCCGACAGTGTTGGAGAGCTCGTCCGTGATGTACAGAAAGTCTCTGCTCGTACTCAACACCGAGTGGCGTGGTCCGGATCCGGGCGGACGATTGACGGTCTCGAGTTTCTTCAGTGTCTGTTTAGTTACATCCAGCTCATACTGTAGCAAGGTGTCGCCTCCAAGGTCAAAAGCAATTACGTTGTTGGAGTTGGGCAGCCACCTCGTACTGTGGATGTGACCCGTAGCCTGTTGGTCCATGACGACTCGGCTTCCATTCGGGAATGCCTCGTAGTACGTCTCTGGAGCCACACTACCGTTCTCGTATAGCGGGACCAGCGAGAGACTACCAGCATAGTTAGCGACAGTAACGAAGTCCTCGTTCGGGCTGAGAGTGATGTGAGCTGGAGATCCGCCCAACATCTGCTGCGTGTTGAGGAGATCGAGCTTGCCGTTA
>NW_003303720.1:1411530-1412406 GCF_000142945.1 Phytophthora infestans T30-4 | reverse complement strand
TGGAGTACTATTGCATAATTTTCGAAAGATAGTGTGTTTTCTAATATGTATCTCATTTCAAGCGAATCAGAGATTTTACACTGACGCTTCTGTTGAAGTCACTTACACGCACCGACAAATTGATGCTGACAAAATGTGGATGTCCACCGTTGCAGCCACATGGGACAGTTATACCAACACTCGCGCTGCTACCCGATCGAAGAACGTTGCCTGTGGTGACAAAACTGACAGTAATATTAAAACCTCGCAACATTCTCTTTAAAAATTCAAGTGATGACGCAATCTTTATTGGCAAAAAAAGCCATTTAACCGCTCACTTTCCAAAGCAAAGCTAACCCAACGAGTATCACCAAGAGTACCCCTTCATTCAGACATGGCGATCTCGTGTTGCATGTGCGGCGCTCAGATCGAGGCCAACGCGATGAACATGTGCACGTCGTGTATTGCGACCGAGGTGGATGTGGCCGAGGGCATTACCACGACGTGCGAGCTGGTGCAATGCCGCGGCTGTTTGCGCTTCCAGTCGCGCGGCAAGACGCAACAGTACAGCAGCATCTCGGGTGCATGGATGGACTGCGACTGGGAGTCCAAGGATCTCATGGCGCTGTGTCTCAAGAGCATCCCGGGCCTCAACAAGGCCAAACTCATCGACGCAGGTTTCATCTGGACCGAACCGCACTCCAAGCGCGTCAAGCTTCGCCTTACTCTGCAGCGAGAAGTGGCCAACCACGCTGTGATCCAAAACACGTGCGCCTTCACCTTTGTCATCCACAGTGTCAAGTGTCCGGACTGCACCAAACAGTACCATAACAACACATGGAAGGCGCTCGTGCAGATCCGCCAGAAGGCCGAGCATAAACGCACTTTTCTGAGACT
>NW_003303720.1:1409019-1410223 GCF_000142945.1 Phytophthora infestans T30-4 | reverse complement strand
CGGGTGCGCAGCGTGTGCACATTCCAAAGCTGCAGATGGAGCGTATGGACATACTGGGTGTGCTTCAGGAGTCGATGCGCAACTACATCTACTCGTTCCGTCTTGGCGCTCTGCCCCACGGTGGCGGTGGTATTGGTCTGGAGCGTGTGGTCATGTTGTACTTGGGTCTGGGCAACATCAGTAAGTCCTCCATGTTCTCGCGTGACCCCAAGAGGCTGCTCCCGTAAGCGTCTCGTCGCTAGAATGGCGTCGTATTGTTTGTAGCGGGCTCTCATTGAATAAGGATAATGCAAAAACCAAGTACTGTCAGTGATGATATCCTTAGGTCTTTGTCGCTCGATTAGCAAGGTTAACATTACATGTAGCACGTTGCGCACACATTACTCTGTTGTCGATTACACATGCTCTACGTAGCTGGAATGCCTCAGTATTTACTCATACTGTCGAACTATAGGCGGGTACAGGTTCTGGATCGTCATTGCGGCTCACGACACACCCTACATGATCACACAACCATAGTGCATGTACATGTAATTCTGTGCTGCGAAAAATTGTGTGAAACTTAGCAGACTTGCTGAGTGGGCACGGATCATCTTCGTATTTGACGTCATACAAGCATTACCTAGCCTGTTTTAAATGGTCCAACTTCCTATAGCTCTGTAGTGACGACTACAATCATAGAAATACCTCCACTTGTGATTGCTTCAAAGTGCTATGGAGCCGTCAATGCACGCTGTATATAAACCTCTACATATAACGTCGGATCCATGTTGGTGGTATCTTCATTTGAGTTAGTGTTGAAATCCTCTTTGCAGGTGATCCGCGCATATGATCAGGGTTTGACTACCAAACAGTTGGTGCGTGTCGGCTCCTAAATTAGTAGTGTGCTGCTTTTCCTGTCAGTGGCCAACACCACCATAAGAGTGTGGGTTAAGTCAACTGTAGTGATTCTATCTTCTCCTCTTTTGATGCTGGTGCAGTAAAGATACTCTTATTTCCGCTTATTATTGAAATTCATAGTGTTGGAATGTTATTTTTGGCAAGTATGTCATTAACGGAGAGGTGCGGCACCTGACCACCAGAGAGCGCAAGACCAACAGGTCTTTTAAGGCGGCAGCTGCAGCGGCGAGCTCAGGCAGAGAGCGGGACGACAAAGCCGATAAGGAAGCCTTCGCGGCTTTGGTACCAAGAGCAAAGAAAGCGA
>NW_003303720.1:1400260-1408919 GCF_000142945.1 Phytophthora infestans T30-4 | reverse complement strand
ACGTTACCGCAAGGTCCTTACTTCCGTCAGGCGGTCAGGCTCCCACAACCAATTCACGCGCTTTTGAAGTCTTGCTACCGACTTATGCAACAGAACAGGGTTTGGACTGGGGACTAAAGTGGTCGGGAAAAAAACCGTTTATACCACTCTCCTACCCCGAGAGTTTGCAGGAAGGGTTTGTTGAGGATTATTAAAATACCCATCCAACCCATCATGTTCCTAGTCCCCCCTTAGTCATTACCCGAACACTATCCCCTCTTCTCTATCAATCCCAGATTTATCATTCTCTAGTCCATCCATCAAATGGCATATCGCCTCGAGCTCCAGAACTTGGTCGAGGTCCAATCAGGTATCACTCTTCAATTTCCTACTTCAGCACAGGGGGGCGACGGGCCGAAGAACCTGTGAACGATCGCATCAAAACCCCGACGTACTTTTGTACAGTGCACTGCAGTCGTTGATTGGGCGCTTAGTATGGTATAGGGGGCGTAAAGCCACGGCATTTCTGCAATGGTCAATCCGCAAACACTGTTTGCATCGATAGACCTGCACATCCCACCCCTGCTGTGCAGAGCAAAATCACTACTGTGAAGTTTGTGAATTAAGAGTGTCAACTTTGGTAATTTCATATATTAGATGTTTGTAAGGATTTAGAAAACAAATATTTCAGTAACTACATTCTATTAATAGATTTAGCAATATACAAAATCTTCGCTCTGGTTGCTCGTCCCGGTGTCCTCTTCCTCATCTTCCTCTACAAACACCCGTAGTAAGTCTTCCAGATGCGAGTAGCGCTCAATGTCTTCATCACAAATATTCTTCGCATTGAAGAAAATATGTACTAGCTTCTCCACCCGATCAGGCGCCAACCGGTTGCGTAGTCTAGAGTGAATGAAGGCGTGAGCCGAGAAGTTGCGCTCCGACGCAGCGCTAGAAGCCGCGCAGCGAAACAGACGCAGCGCTATGTCCTGCAGCAAAGGAAGATTATTCAGTCCACACCAGAAGTCGAAAAGCGGGATCTTGCGCTCACAGAGTAGGCCCCATTGTCGTGGTTGCGTTACTTTCAGATCTCGGACATGGCGATGATAAGCTGACAGCTCCACGATCACTGCGTCCGCTTTCTCCTCATCATGCCATTGTACAACAAAATCCTCGACAGCGCTGCGAAGAGAAGAATCCATGTCAATCCCAGCATAGCGTGGGTCTAACAGGTACGCAATGCCGTGAGCATCTCCGTAGATAAACTCAAATCGCGAGCTGACGAGCGCATCCACGCTCTTGTACTCGGCTGCAGTGAGTCCTGTAGCTTTTAGCTCGTTCGGTAGGTCGACAAAAACTTGGTACACCTCCGAAACTGGTGTGACGTTCTTCTCAAACAGCTTCAGCGCCTTCGAAATTGGCTTAAGGATGGCGATAGCCTTCTTTAAGCGAGGCACAAATTCAGCCGATGTCACTAGAGTATGGACGCCACGGCGGGTCTTTTTTTGTTTTTTTGTCTTTGCCTTCAGGAATCCGCGGGCTGACACACGAGAGAATAGTATGGCCTCTGCAGCCAGTACAGTCTCGAAGCACTTCAGCAGGGATCCCCATCTTGTGTCTCCTGGCTTAGCGAGAACCTGTAGATCTTTCTCTTCAAGCTGTGCTGAAAGCTCTGCCCATGCTTTGTGATTCTTCTTGAAGAAGGTAACCATTTCCTTACATCCACTCTGCAACGTATCCATCCATTTTACCTTTTTTTACGATGTCCTTGACTAGTAAATGTAGGCCGTGGCAGACGCAGCCGTGGAAGAAAGTTTTGGGAAACTTGTTTTGCAAAGTTTCCCAAGCGGCCTTGTTCGCGTTAGTATTATCTGTCACCACGGCGCCGACCTCGAGAAAATCGTATTTGGCAATAACTCGCTCAATGTCCGCTGCCAAAAACTCGGCATCGTGCGCTTGAGTACCGGTGTAGACGCTCTCCAAAAAAAACGTGTACTCCCCGCAAACGACGACATAGTTCACAACAGCAAGGCCATTGATGTCTGTCCATCCATCCGTGACCAAGGTCACAATTTTACCATCCAGAGCGACTTTGAGCATCTTGATTGACTTGCTGTACGCACGATCGAGAAACACTGTAGCTAGCTGCTCGGGACTTGGGACTTTGACGTCTGGGTGTAGTAGCTGAAGTGCTTCGAGAAAGCTAATATGTCCGATCCTATAGAAGGGCATACCCGTGCTGTACACCCACCATGCCAATCGATCTTGAAACCGCTTGGTGGTGTCGCTCTTCAGACGGGGTCGGAAAGTATCAGTAATTAGCGCTGTAGTCCTTTTAGCAGAGCAGCGCTTGGTCAGATGATGCTTGATACGCTCGACGTGGCTCCGACCGGTGGTTTGAAGCAGCTGGTTGCACTTTTTGCACCAGACACCACCTTGTGGATCCACATCCACATGGCTCCAGGCTGCGTCTGCTTTCCGACCGGGGCGAACAGTCAGATCCCTCTGCTCTATGACGACAGGAGGGTTCCCCGAGCTAGCTGGAATCGCGCCGGTCCGTAGCGACATGCTGCGTAGACTAGGCTTCAGAGGTCTTGAGGAGAGGGGAGAGTTTTGGAGAATGAGAGTCCGCAAAGAAGTCGAAAATTACTGCTGCGTGCAAAACAGAATGATTGGCTTGCACGGTGCAAGCCAATCATTCTGTTCGCCCAATTCATGGAGTAATTGCATCCAATTAAAAGAATTGGTGAAGGGATAGGTGCTAAAAATCCAATTATAACACCCACCCATGCTATTTAATAAATACCCTTGATATTTCAAGGTTTTGGGGTTTTCCAGAACCCTGCGCCGCAGCGAGCTTCATTGTTGCCAGTGAAATGTTTTTACATGCTAGCAAGCTATTGGGATGTGAAAATATATGACCCTTTTCTTCTTCTCATCCTTCGCTCGAACCATAGCGGAAAGATGCACGTCACTCTTCATAGCGTCCTCTCCCGATAGCGCGTAGTTAAGTTTGCCTCTCTTTCTGCCACGCTTGTTTCCTAGATATTGAAGGTGGGGTCGGACAGAGCGACGAGCGGAGGCAACGGCCCATGGCAATCAATATTTTACCGCGAGGATCAGTGCTAGTACAAGCATGTGCATGACGTCGTTTGTAACTTTACGCTGGCGTACAGAACGTCTCTGTCTGACGAAGAGTTGTACGAGTGGCCACCATAGCAACACGCGACACTCGCGTAGTTTTCGGGCACAAGGTTGACCGTTACCTTCTCGTTTTTAGAGAGGTTTGGCAGTGCCCGCTCCTTTTCTATTTTCTCCACACAGAGTCTCGCCCCCGTCCTGCTAGCTCTCAATAGCGAGCAGCTTCTAGCGTATCTGGTTGCAATGATCACCCAGAGCGCCCGGTTATTTCATACATTCGCTTCAATCTGGTCTCCTCATAGACGCAAACACGGGGATGGACATTCGCTTCGATGTACGCGGTATTACGAGCTAGCAAGTCTGCTTGGAATCGAGACAGGGCGCGCAAGCAAAAGCCGCTTGCATTCTACTTGCCCGTCTGGGTTATCCCACTCGGAAATACGACATGATGCGGCGCTTTGGGAGCTCTATCAGCGTTCTTTCTCGACTGTCCACACACATGAGTATATTTGCGTTGCCTTTTGAGCTCATGCACCTCTGCTGTTACGTTTGTGCTGTTTGCAGTATTTTAGGTATGACAGATACAGCGAGATAATATTTCCATAAACGCATCTGCGCTCAGCGCATACAAATGTACTGTGACGTCATTTCCGCCTGTGGTTTACCGATTTATTGACGGTATCAAGATACCAGTCTGTCGTTCACACACATACCACACACTTCGCATGCTTCCGTCTCGCGCCCACCACCGTCCAAGCTCCACGGTATCGCATCATCGCTCAGCCAGCACTCCCGCATTCTCCACGTCGATGCTCTTGCCCAACTTCAAGATAGTGATCGTCGACATTAGCCCGCGTCTGTTACAATGCTTTGTGATCGCAAAATTGTCCGACCATTTAAAATGCGAGTAATACCAAGCCCACGAAGATGACAGCTGATTTGAAGAGAACTTGAAGTACATGGCGCACCACTTGTATTTGCTTTATTTTTGCTATTAGCGGAAGCCATTTCAATGCCAAAGATTCCGTGGGTCTGGTAACAAAGGTAGAAGATGAGGTAGCTCTATTTCAGACTTGATCCCCCGGGACAGATCGTCGTGGTTAGTAATGATTGCTGGAGCAGCTACGATCCGGAGGGCGTGATACGGGGGAGACTGGTTTCACAGAGAAGGAAATCGCTCGCGAACTGGCAAAGACCGACAGATTCACAGTCATCTTCGTCAATTCTGAACTAATCAAGTCATCGTGTCGGTCACAGCAGATATTTAAAGCAGTATCGGTACTCTTGTATCTTGTGTCTTCTCCTAATAAAGCCACTTACATCAAAGTGGGTCCGCGTCACAAAACCTTTAGGTATTCAGAGTGTAGTAGTCGCCGATGCAACACGAGACATCTGTCAGTGAGCGCGTTTCCAGACGCGAGAAATTCTATCATCAGCACTGTTTGAGCACTGAGGAGCGTCTATCCAGATACTCGTTTTACACGGACGTGTCCGACTCGCAATACCGCAAGCCAATACTTCTTATCGAGCGTCCAAGTACCCGATTGCAGCTCCTTTATTGCAACAACCAAGGCTGGAGGAGGACGGGGTGCTGTAAGCAGGGACGTAAATGCATCTGGAGAGGTGCTTATCATCCTCTGTTGCGAAGTCAGAGGTGAAGCTCGGTCACCTTTTGGAGACAAGCGGGTATCAGTGAACCTTTTTCTCTCAGTCTAGTCGTGCTCTTTGAATCAAGGCGCTTGAATGAAGAAGTACGAGTCGTGAGCACCCAGTTGCGTGATCTTGCTCGGTGGGAGAAGGCATTGTCGTCTGAGCAGCTTATCCAGTTGTATCCGTATTGGGGAAGCAAGCAAGATCGTCGAAACCTTTTGCAGCTGTTGAGCAATGAGTATTATTCAAGCCGGAACCCGTCAGCACACGTTCCACTCACCAGCTACGAAGCATTTATGGAGGATATCCGGATCGTAGCTTCACTGCAGTGTCAGCCCAGTATTATTGATATTCCAGGAGAAGCTACCGACCAGATTGCTGCCATTTGGCCACAACTGCTTTTGCTTCGATGTCACCAACGGTTGCTGCTTTGCCAGCCTTCGTTTACAATCGACGCGCGAAAGCTACCAAACTTGAATCAAGTATACAGCATTCTTAAAGATTTGTTTTTTTGCAAGACCGAATTTTTAATGGAAGTGAGTATTTTGCCAGACTGGGAGCATCCCACTCGTAGCAAATCTTGTGTTATCTTCGGATTTGCTAGGATTTGCTGATATCTTCCATATCCGAACTCGGTACAGCGTATACTCTGCGTATACCCCTCCCACACAAAAAATCCTCCCCCTCCAGCAAACGCGTGGCTCCAAACGCACGAAAATGGCACCACGGCCACGCAGCGCACAGAAGCGCCCCCTGGCACTGGAGGGTATCGACAGCGGCAGCGCCAGCAACGACTCCGACGGCTCCGTGAGTGACTGGCAGCCAGTGTCGAGCCCGACTTCTGCTGAGGCGGAGGCGGTAACCAGTAGCGCAAGTGAAGAATCGGGTCAGATTTCTATCCTCGCCTCGCCACCACAAGAGACACAATTTCAGTCGTGGAAGGACTTCGAGGCCTATCTAGCGCTGTACCAAGCGCAGTCACTCCAGGTACATTATTAAGTTATCTGTTGCGTTTGTCTATACCGTCTCATCACGTTTTGTTTGTCTGCTAGATATTTCGAGTGAGACAAACACTTCAGTGGCTGTGCGGAATGCTAGGATAGATGCTCAGGGCTCCGCGGCGACTAAAATCCCGGCCGAGTGGGATCAGTACGCGAAGACGTACGTGTGTACACACCACGGCACATACCGATCGCAAGCCACAAGCAAGCGGCCGCGTCAGGAGACACGGGCCCAAGGATGCTCAGCACAGGTATGCGATTACTATAGTTTTGGTTTGTAGCGAAATAAACCCAATCTGGCATAATCGGGCTCAGTTGGGATGAATCGTGCATCACCGGTGTAAGCTCAGCCACTAACGTGTTTGCTGGCATGACAAACCAAAAGATTTTGATTCCTGTCATCTGCAACAAGAATCACTGGTGTGCGGTTATGATGGATCTGTCGCTTAAAGAAGTTTTTATCTATGATCCAATGAGCTCAAGCTACGGCGTAAAAGTTCGACCTCTCGCTGAGAAGATGGTAGCATTGCTGCCAGATTTCGCTACAAGAAAATACCGAATTCGACCATACACGAGCGAGCTTGGAGTGGAGGTTAATAGCTACAATTGTGGCATGTATATGCTGTTAGCTTTTGAGATATCTGCCGGTGCTGAAAACCTATACCTGCTAAGTCGGAAGGAGCTACAGTATTTGCGCTATCGGTACCTGTGCATGTGCATTTAATGCAACTAGTTTTTCAATGATTTGGTCCTTTGTTAGTGTGTTTGATGCGTTGACTACCTCCAGGTTATTCCCCCTGCACTTTGTCTTGAGAGTTAGATGCTGAATGTCTTGCGGGTTTCAGTTTCAAAGCCAACACACTGACATCCGGTTATACGTATACTCCGAACACACGTCAACTGATGACACGTCCGGCTCTTCCTGAGTCTGGCATATTCGGGCATGCTAATCGGTTGTATTCTGGTGTAATTGTACTGTCTGTTGCTACCCAGTCTGGCTAAATAACGAGTGCCTTTCTAGAATTGGCTTGCGTCATGTAACCCTAACTCCCACTTAAGTACGACCTACTCGGTACCCTAACATCGCTCATAGAAATAAAAACTATTTTAATAAATACCTCCTTAAAAAAAGAAAGCTGTTCCGTAATGAGTTAATATTTTGCAAGTTATTGTCAAAATGTTTAAGACAATTTAAAAAACAGGTACAGTCCAGTACTGTATAAATATTGGTCATTTATGCAACTTGGATTGCAACCATAGTTTTGATAGGCTAATATTTCGAAGGATAAGGTTTGATTGGCTGAATTGAACCGTGTTGAAGTGCTACAATCGCAGACTTGGATGTCCTCCACGTCTACGATCTGTACGAAGTTTAACTAAAATACTAGACACAGAGAGATTCCTACCGTACGTTTGATACACTCTATCTATTGCAGAGTCGCTAGTGTGTCCAGAGCGAACCAATTGAGAAATAACATCCCAGAAGACTTTCCGCCTGGAGTAGGCGAACTTGTTTGCGCCTCGCTCAATGGATGTAAACTCCTTGGCTGGTTTTAGCCCACCGGATCCGAGCTGATACTCGTGCCAAAGTTCATACAGGTCTTTAGGTCTCTTTGAAAGACGTGCCGCGTTTTGTCCACGAAATCCACCTTGAGCAGTGTTTGTTGGTGGATACGGTACTCCGTGCCCATCAGTAGTACGAGGTGTGAACGGCTGCATGGCTATCCGTCTCAAGATAGCTTGTATCTTTTGCATCTCTCGATGTGACTCGCTTCGGGACCGCAGTACTTCATTCATAACCTCTGCCATGTAGCGACGGCCAGACGCTATTTGAGATTGTACAGCAGCAATTTCACGTTGAGTCCCCTGTCCATTGGAGCCCGCTACCAATGCACTTCTTGCAGAAACAATACTACCAACACCAGATTCCACTTCTTGCGTTTTGTCAATAACGACGAGATTGAGCTGAGACCCGTCCCCCAAGACATAAAATTCTTGTCTTTGAATCGGATTCAAATTCGTACTTCCACCGGCGTTAATGTAAGCCCGTAAAATTCTTTTTTTCAGCTTTTCCGGAAGAAGACAATAATTAAAGCTGGAATCCGTCTCCAGCGCAGCCCACAGTAACACCTGTGCCAATGTTTTTGCTATTGGCTCTCCCATGACCTGTTTAATTGTTGGAGCAATCTCGTCGACGAGAAGTGGTGTAGTGACACACCGCATGCCCTCTTTCAGCGAGTAAAAGCAAGGTCCAGCTGGACCAGCAAGGACTGCGGCGGTGCATGCGTCCGGATAAGGCTGAGTGTTGTCGATATACACGTCGACGACGCCTTTGCGAGTTCTCCACCGTCCTCGCCGATTGACAAAGTCTTTAGATACACCACTACGAGTCGCATAAGTAGCAGCACCTTTACGGAAGCTGTGCGTTCCCAGCTTTCCCGTCTTCAACGACTTAAATTCCGATTTTTTAATTGTATCAGCTAGAAAACGCCTCACCACTCGATCTTTATCGTTTGGATTTCCAAATAAGAAAGAAGATCTTGCCACATTCACCGTTGCCTCGATGTATACTGCAAGATTGAGCAGGGGACACATTCTGGGATCCATACTACCCACCCCCATCTGTTCCGGGAGCGTCTCTCTCTTCGGATATATTTTTTCGACCATCGCATTTGACATAGAATAGTAGACGGGTACTGAGTGTTGTGAGGGGAATTGTTAATTCGAGCTTCATCATGTCGTCGATGCGAGCAACAATATGCCACTGCAGTGTCAAAGAACAGAAAAACCAGACCTAGTTCGTTATAATCCTGATGCATCGATCCTTACTGGAGAGGGCTGGGTACTGCTCTCATCGAAATACAAAAGAGAGAGAAATTTTCTGGAGT
>NW_003303720.1:1398134-1399594 GCF_000142945.1 Phytophthora infestans T30-4 | reverse complement strand
TGAAAAATCTCAAATTTCAAAATCACAACAGGCCTATCACAAGAGGCCGCTGTTCTTGGTTCCCCGAGATTGCGACGCTCGCACGGCACAGCCCCTTCACTGCTTGTTACCGAGCGCCCATAGGTCGACAATACGTGCGCTTACGTCTCTGTAGTCCAAAGCCCCCAAACAAACGCCTACATCACGTGTCGATAAGTGGAATCCTCCCGTCACTTAAACTAAGAGAAAAATGGTCGGTAGTTGCAGAATTGTTATAAAAGAAAGACACTTGCAGAGGCAGCCAACTATCTGTCGGCTCTGCTGGCTGCCTGTCGCCTTCACTTCTCGTACGGAGTGATGGTGACTGTGTATGGTGTTAGTCTGATCTGTGATGCTGTATTAAACTAGTACGTGTTAATGTGCTTTGTTGTTGCTGTTATTGTTTTGAGCAGGTGAGGATCAACCACACCCAGCGATTCCCGTTGGGGACACGAGTGTCAAAGTACTTTAACGGGTTTGCGGAGCCCTTTCAGGGCATAGTGGACAAGCACTCGGACGTGACCGACTTTTACCATATTTCTTACGAAGATGGAGACAGTGAAGAGATGACGGAGGATGACGTCGCGACTCACTTCGTCGAATCACCGGGCTCAAAACGATCACCCAAAGTATCCAAGCCACGCAAGACCCTCAAGCTGAAGCCTGCAAAGCCAACTACTCCGCCTATGAAGAGAGCCAATAGTGACAGCAGCATTAACGTCCCGATGCCGACTGCTTCTACAGGGAAAAGTAGGCAAAAACCGAAAGTGCTGAGCCTTAACGCGAATGCACCAGGACTGATGCGCAGCAACAGCTTTACAGGGCCCTCCAGCTCCCATGACGAGGTACAAGAATCGTTAAGCTTGGCCATCCCTGTAAATACTCTAGAAGAAGAAGAAGACGACGAAAATGAGGAGGTGGGAGAGGAAGAGGAGGAAGAGGAGGAAGAAGAGGAAGAAGAAGAAGAAGAAGAAGAAGAAGAGGAAATGATGGCTGACGAAGAAGAGGACGAAGAGGGTACCCCATTTGAAATTAACCAGCTCATTGGTAAGCCTGTGGAAAGAACCGTTACGAAAGAAGGGTGCGGGGTCGACGTTGTGCAAGGCGCCGTGGCGAGCTACTTCCCGGCCACAAAAATGTTTCGCGTGATGTACTTCGACGGCGAGTGTTGTGACCTTTCCTACCACGAAGTATTTAACAGTATTCCGGTAGACTTGCGGCCGGTAGGTATTGGTCAAAAGAGAAAGCGACGAGCGGAAGAAACCCCGCGAAATGGAGAGAAAGTCAGCGCCTCGAGTGCTCCATCAGCGTCGCCAAAGCGGCTAAAAACTCTTGATCTAAACACCAAAGGCCTGCCATCGACAAAGCGGAGTGGCTCGCCGTCATCGCCTGTGAGCTCAGTCGTTCGAGAGAGTGATATGCTGACGGTCGATAACGAGTTC
>NW_003303720.1:1377600-1393296 GCF_000142945.1 Phytophthora infestans T30-4 | reverse complement strand
CATCTGGTACATGGTTGGGACGCCAAGTCTACACTCCAGTCAATGACGAGTTCAATACGACGTGGACAGGGACGCCCAGTCAGCTCGGCGGACGCAGTCGAGTGGCGCCGAGAAGCGAACAGACAACGAGAAGTGGCACTTCGATTAGCAGCTGAGTTCCAAGTGCGAGAGAAAGCACGACGAGCTCGAGAGCACAACGAAGCGTTGAGCAAGAAGGAGAAAAGATCCATTCCCAACACAGCAGATGACGAAGATGAAGTTGCAGAACCAGGCGATGAATCCACCAAATCCTTGTTCAAAGAAGGAGATCAAGTCTGGTTGTTTATGGAGCGAGTCAAGTCGGGCCTGACCAAGAAGTTAGCCCACCGATGGCATGGACCATTCAGGGTGAAGAAGAAGGTGGAAGAATTCGCCTATGAATTGGAGTTACCCGACAAGAGTGGATATAGGTTCTACCCAGTGGTCCATGTATCACGTCTGAAGGCAGTCTCCGAACTCGGCGGAAGGCCAAAGACGAGGCTAATCGCCGACCTCGAAGAGACTCAGCGATTTGACTTTGACGAAGAATTACTGCCTGAAGACAGCTGGGAACCAGACACAAGTACAAACCAGTATGAGGTCGAAGCAATTCTCGACGATGAGCTACCATTATCCACGAGTACGTCACGATCACAACGGAAGTTTAAAGTTAAGTGGGTCGGCTACGATGAGCCTACTTGGGAACCACTGTCGAATTTGTCATGTGGGGGTCTCCTGTTTGACTATCTACGACAGAAGAAGCGCGAAAACCGTCTGCAAATGGTGCAAGTTGCAGATGAGGATTAACAGCTATTGCACCAAAAGTTACACCAACTCAGCGGACGACACAGGCCGAGCTGAGATGGAATACTACTGTGTCGAAACTACATATACTGAATAATTACGAAATGAAATCCTGAACGATACCTACGGGACGCCCAGTCAAAAGAAGAAAAAAACTAAAAGGTCGGCGATCCGGACTCCAAGTGAGTTGAACCCGACGGAGACAACTGGGAAGAGCTCAGCGGACTCGACGATTGGGGGCGTGGCGTCGTAGCAGACGTCATCCCTTGGGAACCTGCGGAAGGAGATGCAACATTCGCAGCCGTGGCAAGAAGTATCATCGCCGAGCTAGCCAACGAAGCTGACGCCGAACCAGGTGCCTCAGGGCTGAAGAAGGCTGAGGCGGATCCGCTCCACTGGGGAGTGGGGTGCCGAACAGAGACATACTCGGAGACGCGCCTCCGAGATTAGGAGAACCCAACCCATCGTCCGCCGAGTCGTCATCAGACGCACTCTCGTCATCTGAGCCGAGCTCACCGATTGACGACCCAGTGAAGATGTGGATGCCTTGACGATTCAGCCGAGTTGGAGCACCCGGGGCATAGGCAGGAGGCGCTTGTTCGGCAAGATCGAAGTCTTCTTCAATCGCGTCGTCAACAACCTGAGGATCCATACCGCGCGGAGCGAAAACCAAGAAGTTCACGTTCCGAGCGCGGAAGCAGGTGTTATACGGGTGGACCGCCGGGTCAGTTAGCCACCAAGCTCGCCAGGGCTCGGCTAGATCCACATCGTGAGCACACTGGACCCAGTCTCTCCCGGAGGGACCCCACGAAAGGTTAACGGGAGAGTAATGGGGAACGGACGGATCGAAATAAACCTCTGCGTCCACCAGAGGAGCAGGTTCATCGCCGAGTTTCTGAGTGACCGCCGAGTAAAGCGGATCGTAGACAGCGACAACCAAAGATCACAGAGTGTCACTACGACGTTTGCGTTCACGCTTGTACACCAGCCACAGCTCATACACCTCAGCAAGCTGAGCGGGCGTGGCAGCCGGGTTGACGTCAGGATGGAGACCCATCAACACACTCGACTCGACGATCCAATGACGACGCTCATAGAGAGCTACGAAGTAACGGGTCATTTGGCCATCTGTCTGGATGGGCCTCCCCGCCGAGTCCAAGGGACTGTCGCCACGAAGCTTCACCCACATATCTCCAAGAACTTGCATCAAAGTTCGAGGTCGGGTCTGAGAAGCCAAACACCGCCGAGCTTCCTCCAGTATCGACGGAGAAAAGAAGAAAGGAAGCTCAGGGAGCATCCACCGAAGACGCTGACAAGGATGGCTCGGATCGAAAACGGCCATGAAAGCTCGAATGCCGTCAAGAGAGCACGGCGTAGGTGGCACACAACGCTTGCCTCCTACGAGCTCCATCTGCACCCCTCCGCTCAGTGTATCCAATAATGCATTCCAACAACGGGCTGAGCCGAAATGCATAAATGGTACCTCGCGGAGTTGAGCCATGTGAAGAGTCAAGCGACAATCCTTGGACACCGCTTGCGAGGCTCGAGTCCGTAACGTCGCCAGCGGGAGTGTAAGAGCGCTGGGTAGTGCGACCAAAGCCGGACGTGAGGCAGTCGAACTCGGCTGAGAGAGAATCGACACAGCCGGGAGCCTACTCGGCGAAGGAGCAGCCGGAATGGATTGAGCCGGAGCTGGATCAGGAGTCGACGGAAGCTGCCGATGATTGTGGTGTCGGTGCGTCTTGTGATGCTTCTTGTGTTTCTTGTGCTTCTTGGATCGCTTCGACCGATGACCGGTAGGACTAGACGAGGCACGACGTTTGCGATGCTGCTGTTTCCCCGAAGCCGGCGCAGAGGCAGAACTCGTCCCGTCACCAGAATCCTTCGATGAAGGCCGCGAGGAGTGGCGATCACTCGGCGGCAAGGACTCATCACTCATCTCGTCGTCAGAGCCGAAGATTGCCGCATGAAGGCTTCTCGCTTTGGCAGAACGACGAGCATTGAGTCGGAACCTGAAGGACTGCCAGCCGAGTTCTCTGATAAGGAAATGGGATCCAAGAGCGACCCAGCGGCAGGATTCGTCGAGCCGGTGGACGGTGCGGAATCATCACCAGGCCCTAACACCTCGTCGTCAGACGCGTCGAGGTCCTCAAGCAGCTGAGCTGTCACAGTGCGGGCGGTCGCAGCAGATCTCCGGATAGGGCGCCCAGACGGGGACGTCAACACGGCCGTGGTCACAGGGAGAGACGGTCTGAGGACACTCACGGCCGGAGTCACTAGGTCAGTCGGCGTGGTGGATACGCTCAGACCCCGAGAAGATGAGACGAGAGAGGATCAGCCAGAAGACGACGGGGAGCGCCCAACCACCGTTGGCACGACGCTGAGTGGTGCACTCGACTGGGGCAACCCAGCGGAGATGGGCGAAGTCGAGCCTGGGGCACAAACGCTCGTAGCCGGGACAGACAGCGAAGCCACGACATCGGATGAAGATATCGGCGGTGGGCGAGTAGCCGCGACTGACGAAGTCACCGGAGGACCAGAAGACGAAGAACCCGCCGAAGTCGTCGAAGCAACCGCAGGAACGGTGTCGGCGGGCGGCTCAGGCAACTCAAACTCGAATTCAGCTTCGCTCGAAGCGTCATCGTCGTCTTCAGAGCGAGAAGAGACAGCGGGCTGAGTAGCAGACTCAGCTGAAGGTGACGAATCTTCTTCCGCCGAGTCCGACGACGGGACTTTCCAGAGCGAGGCCTTCCTCCATCGGATACAGTAGCTTGAGGAGAACTTGAGTGCAAAAGGGCACTGATAGCCTCGTGTCCATCTTCTCCGGGAAGTGGACAAGCGTACGGTGGAGGCGGGTGCGGCGCCGGTGGACGATGACGAGGACCTGCAGCTGTGGGAGACTTGGGGTTGGCATAACGCGAAGCCGCTGAGTCGAAGTCAAGTTCGCCAAAGGCGTACGGGAAGCTGGGCAAGAGTCGGCTCAGCCTGGCTCGTAGCCACCGCTGAGCTGACTGGAGCCTCCGCCGAGTCTGTCAATGAAGTCACCGAAGACGCTTGACTAGCTGAGGGAGCCACACTAGGACCGATGACGGAACTCGCTACTGGAGCATCTCGGCGAGGATGGACAATCAACTCCAACCGCCGAGTTTCACCAGCTGGGATGTTGAGAACCTCAGGGAAGCGAGACTCCAAGACACGACACAGCCGAGCGTTAAGGAGAAGGTCGGACGGATCAAGTCCAGGAACCTGCAATCCACCGCCAGCAGCAGCAGCCATGTGAGGGTCGTGCATCGGAATAATGCCATTCCGACGGATGAGCCGCTTCTGTCGCAAGATGACCGCCCGCTGCTCAGCGATCACCGACTGAGCGTGCCGCAAAGGTTGAGTGCCGGTGGAGCTGTACAACCGCACCGACTCCTGCAGCTGTTCGAAGTGCTTGGAAGCAATGCCCTGAAGGGTGACGAACGCCGCATCCCTCTCAGAAATGGATCGGAGAAGGACGTCGATCTCGGCGTCTCGATCCAAGACTTGCTGATGATGGAGCTGGGCCTGACCCAACGCAGCGTCAACCTTGCTCTGCTCAGCTGCGATGGCCCGAGCAAGTTTTGCCTCACTCAGAGCTACAGCCTTTCGCAGTGACGCGAGGAAATTAGCCGACTGCGTGGCAGCAGCCTCCAATCGAGACACTTGCTGTTGAGCCGACGAGAGATGAGTTGACAAGTCGACGTTGCTGAGAGCAAGCGAGTCCAGTCGCCGAGTCAGTGAGCGGTTCTCCTCCTGAACAGCTTAATTGTCAGCTCGGAGATCGCCAATGATCTGTGGATAATTAAGAGCGGCGTAGTTGCCTTTCAAGATATCCAACAGTTCTCCCGCGGAAGCAGCATGCAAGATCGCTCGCCGCTGCACGGGATCGAAGGGCTCCACGGAACGAGTAAATCCGTAAGCCATGAGCCTCGTCAAGAAGGTCAATTCTTCTCGGCGCTCATACCCTTGTTCGTTAACTCTGGCCATGAGGGAGTCAAGACTCACTGGAGCAGCCGAGCTTGGCTGACTGGTGGCGCCCGAAGTGGTGTCGCCCGGCAACTCGGTGGACCAGGAAGGCGTACGCGAGAAGACCCCGCCGACTCCGTGTCAGACGCATGAGAAGTTGTCAGGTCGACCAGCCTAGCCTCAGGCCGGCCGCTGACCCCACGAGTACCGACGGGTCGGGGAATCGACTCAGCTGGCACGCCTTCACCTCGACGAGGAGTTGGAGAAGAATGATGGTGCCGCGAGTTGTGCTGGAGTAACAAGCGAGGAGTAAGGAGCTGCCAAGGGAGTGACAGCGGAAGCAACAAACGTACCGAAGAAGGTGGTGGAGAGCCGCGGGACATCATCAGCCGAGTATGGACCAACGGTGGCAGGACCAAATGAAGGATTAAGACACTCACCAGCTCGGCTCGTATCATAATCGGGGCAGTTGTGGTGTAGAGATTTCCAGATTCGACCATACGCCGACCTACTTTAGGTCAAGAATCGGCTCGGTCTGATAACCCAGAGCTTAAGAACAAAGGATCACGGTAAGTACTCGGCGATCTGTCCGGATATGCTATCCGGATAGCCGCTGAGCTCAACGGTCGCCCGAACTCAGCTGAAGGGTCGGTAGAGATCCGAAACGACTACATTTCACTAGATATTTGTATAGGAAGTATAGGATTAAATAGGGGGAGCCGAAAAGGCTCCCAGAAGATAACAGAGCAGAATTTTCCTAGTCCAAGACACGTGTACACTTTTCCGGTAAGTCCCTGCATAGGGCTGGATTATGCCTGCCGTCAATACTCGAGAGGCATAGCTTGTAGGGTATTGACTGGTAGCGCCAAGAGATTAGGTCGGTCCGGGTAGGACAAAGTCTCGCTACGCGCGAAAGAAAGCCCCGCATACTCAGCGGGCCGGTACGTCGGATAGCCCGGGTGCCGTAACACTTCTAGCTGAGCAGCCTCTGCGCTCGGTGACCTGTAAAAGCGCTCGCGCGCCGTCGTCCATCCTTTGGTGGAGGGCACAGGGTTGTGAACGAGCTCAGTCGAACCAAACTCGGCGGAGCCTCGGAAGTGATCTGACTTGGTTAGTCGGAACCGAGTGGAAGCGAGCCACTCGTCTGTCCCGGAAGGGCCGGACCGCGAGGGGACCACCCTCTGCGCAGGCCATACAACCGCCGACCTAACTCGGCGATTCGTTGTGGTTTGTGTAAGGAATCCACATCTGACGGTATTTGTGTGTTCTACTACACCACAGCTCACATCAGCGCAAACGATAGTAATGGCCTGTCCAGCTTGCACTACTTATTAACACCTGCCTGCACTCGTTATTTCAGCTTGTACGTAACTAAAGATTGTTCACTTCTCATATCAAACTCAATGAAAGCTAAAACAAAATATTCAAATTTTACTATTTTAAATGTATGTGGCGCTCATTTTGTGCTGATTCAGAATTAGCACTCGAATCTGTGCCAGTTATGATTGAAGCACTTAGATATTGTGTCGCAAGACGACTTGCTGCTGTTGCTGTTGACGGTAGTGTTTTCTATTTGATAATTTAGCGATGATTCAAGGATTATTGGACGTCATTTAGGCTCCAAGCTTATTAACGTTTCTTTATGGTGTCTACTTAGCCAACTATAACTAACACCTCTCGTGCTTTCTTGTTGTATTGCCGCTCTATTTATACGGGTATCCTACGCCCCTGTCAACGACCCGTCCGCCAGCTAAGTAGTATCGGATTTTGCTGCCTAACAGCTCTTAGAAAACAATGATTACAGCAGTAGCACATACTCTGTAGTATGAGTTCATTCTATTCAATGTAAAACTATTTATCTTTATGGATCAGGTGGCAACGTTTATTGGCACAGTGTTGTTCTTTCGGCCAGCTTCTGCTGTATGTGTACCACTATTTGGCAGCCCAATTAGTTACCTCACACTCAGATATGTTCTTAATATTTCTACAACAAAACAGTTGTAGCTATTGATTTAGTCATTGTAACTTGCAAAAACTATTAAGAACATTACGTATATTATAGTATGGCCTCGAAAACACACGGGTAAGCTAAGCACCTTGCAGCATAGGAAGCGTCTTTAGGGGCTATTTCGTTTGAGAATAAGTAGCACTCAAATATTAATTTGAGAATAAGTAGCTATCTCTGGTTAGCACTCAAATAATAATAATAAAAAATACTTCGTAATATAAATACGATGCCGCCTTCGGATACCGTATCGGATATCGCTTACAGTAGTAATTGTCATCAGCACGTATAAGTTATTTTTGCTCAATCTAAACTTATCTATCTTTGTGGCTCAAGCGACAACGTTTATTAGCACAGCGTTGCTCTTACGACCAGCTTCTGTTGAACAGGTACTTCTGTTTGGCAGCTCAGTCGGTCACCTCACATTCAGAAATATTCTTAATATTTTCTACAGCAAAACAGTTGTAATTATTCTTTTAGTCATTGCTTCTTGCAGAAACTAAAAAGAACATAATATTTTGTGTATTAATAGTATGGCCTCGAAAACACACGTGTACGCTAAGCACCTTGCAGCATAGGAAGCGTCTTTAGGGGCTATTTCATTTGAGAATAAGTAGCACTCAAATATTAATAGACATTCCATATTAAAATAGTACAAATTAAAACTTCGTAGAATTTAAACGATGCCGCCATCAGATAATGGTGCAAATCTCCATATGTGCTCTGTGAACCACACGAATTTACTTATGTAAGCTACATAATTTAGTTTTAACAAATTAGAGCCGCCTTCGCTCCGCTCGGCAGCCAATGGGAAGGCTAAAAAATCTGAGCGTTTCGTGTGACGGACGGACGGACACCGTGCTAGCCTTGATAGTTTAAGACTAGCCGTTCGCCGCCGCTACGCGGCGGAGTGGCATGGTTTGTTGTAGATGTGGTGGCCACGAATTTAAGTGCTTCGTGGTGTCGCGTGTTTTGTGAGCGTGGTTCACCAAGTAGATCTTAGCTTCGTGTACTTAACGACTTACCTTTTCCGAGTCTCATCCGGCCCCGTATAATATCGTTGTTTGGTACGCTTCCGTTACCCCGTACTATAGGTTGGATGTCATGTTCTACAGTGACCGGCGCTCTTCCGTGATCTTCTTGGCTTCGTGGTTCCCTGCTCACCCGTGGACCAGGCTGCTTAGTGATTGTCCTGGATTTGTGAACTCATTCTCTCACAGTGCTTAGTGGTTGTGTGCTAGCTCCTTTGGTCTCATGTGCTCCCGTAGTACGACCCTCTTTCGTGGCTGCTAGATATTCCGTGTTCTCAAGGGTTTACGTGTATTCCACAGGCTTCGTGTCCATAATCATTCATGGTCGATAGCGTTCCATTTCCGGTACCCTCGCCAATGGGTGATTTTCCGAAGTTTTCTGTCACCTGTGTGCCGCGCACCCCTGTGGTGGCTCCATCTACCGCGTTGTCGCGCTATCGTGCAACCACAATGTGGCTATGCTGTCTATGCTATCGTGATTGAATAGTATATATGTTTTGCCAATGTTGTCGCGCTCTACGATGGTTCCATGTCCGCGGTGTGCAATCGTGGTCTCCAGAAGCGTTTCCCCGCGATTTTGAGGCTGGTCGGCCGTCCGGGTAAACGTGTTTTAATGAAGTATCGTCCTCAGTGGTCCGGCGATCTCAGGCTCTGCAGTGCTATCGTGCTCAGTGGCTCGGTGATTTCCCGTGGCTGCTTGTTCTCCCATGTTTTAGTGGCTGTCCCATCGTCCATGCTATCGTGCTATCTCTTGGTGTCGCGGCTGGTCTGTCCTCCAAGCTTTCGTTATCTACAGTAGTATCGCGCTCCCCAGTGAGATCCGGTTCCACCCTGGTATCGTGCTCCAATACTCCGTGATTTTCCGTTTATGGTCTCCCGCGGCTTTATGCCTGGTTCGTCGACCGTACTCCGTGCTCTACCGTGGTGCTATCGGAGAATTGCTGTTAGCGCACTCTTACCGCTACGTGTTCTACCGTGGCTTCGAACGTGCGTGCTCTTTCGTAGCCCGTTCTTTTCAGCATGCTGGGGTGTCTATGGACTTAGTTCCCTTCTGTGGCCCGTACGCTCCCGTCATATTCTTGTCGTTCTGTCCTGCTCATGGCTGCGTGCACTTCCATATTTCACGCTACGTAAAACACTTCGTGGTTTGCATCGGCTAAGGCTTCTATCTTTCGTGCTTCGTGTTGCTCTTCTATCCCATCGTCTACATAGGGTGGGTCGATGTTCCTTCGGGCTTCGTGCTCTTGCTTAGTCACGTGCCTCCGCGCTAACTTAAACACAATGGCTGTTCCCATTTTGTTTGATGTACGCTACATATATTGTTGGAAAGTTTGCAGTATATCTGAAGGTCGCACACTACGCGCGCAAATACAAAGGAAGACAATACTTTCTTACGGAATGTGGGGGTGCAGGGGTGTAAGCCACAATAGTCATATTTTAAAGTTTTCACTTATTAACAATAGTAATACACTTGTGATTTATTATTAAACGTTAATATAATTATTATGTGTACTACTACTACAAATAACTGCAAGCAAAAATATGAAATGCTATTTAGAATAGTACTATGTAAAACAGTATTGTAAGTGCAATTAAAAGAAAAGTAGTACGAAGCCTAAAATATTATTCTAAAACCAATAAGTACTAAAGTTTCGATTGAGGCCGAAATATGCGTCACCAAAGTCTATAGTTTTTTCAACAGCTCCTACGGTGATATAGTACGTGTGTGCTTATCGGTGCCTTCTAATTATGCGAACTAACGCGTACACAGGCAGCGCCCTTCACGTGAGGTGGCGGTCCACAGTTGAAAATGAGAGCAAAAAGAAATTTGAACGGTGCATTTAAGTACGATGTGTAGACCACATACAGTGTGTACACCACATAAAGTCAATTTTGGCCAATCGACGCCGCCTTCGCTGCGCTCGGCAGCCAGTAGAACGCGCGTATTTGCGTTACATTAATTAACCCTAGCCGCGGACGGAATGACGGACGGACGGACGCACACCACACTCCACTAGGGGGGTAAGATAATAACATCGTCTCTACTTCAAAAAATGCGATGAAAACAGCTCTTATAACAAAGTGTGATACTGTGCCCGATTTGCAATACGTACGACAGGTTTTGCGTAGCTAAATGTCAATAATCAATCATCAACGCAGCTCGACGGGTTGTTTGCATGCAATCGGTGCGTTTCGTGCTCGGCAGAAATGACGTCCAATAGCGAGGGAGAGAGGCGGTCTGATCGTGCGACAGATCCAGTCAGTGTCACAGGTCGCGGAGTACTGCCAATCAGGGCGCGAGCTAATTGTGTCCGCTTTTTGGCCATAATTGTAATTTAGGCATACTTAAGTCAAGTCAGAAAGATAGGCGCGGTCGGTAGGATGGGGCTCAAATGCATTAGAAAGGGCGAGTGTAGCCATGCGAAAAGGCAGGTCAAAGCAGGAAGACAGGGAGTGCGACGGACGGATTGACAGACGGACGGACAGACAGACAGACCGACAGGTTACAAGGTTAGGTGGCGGGAAACTAGCGCTCTGGGCGCCCGCTCCGCGGACGCTAGGGCATCGTTGGTTGGTGTAGAGAGGGTTGACCACCTCCGCTGCGCTGCGGTGGGCTTAGAGTTTCTACTTAGCGCAAAGCTACATATACTAAATGCATACTGTGATATACTTATGTTACGGTTCAAACAACACTGCACCCAATATCCTTAGTGTTCACGTGTTATGGTAGACATGACCAGGGTTTAACGTGATCTGCAAGATGAGCACCATCCTACCCGGAAAGGTTTTGTCTATAATCTCATTTGAGCGCATAGCTCCCAAAATGACACGAATCGGAGGCGCGCGTGGTTGCAGATGTAATATACGCTGTTCAGAAGACGGGTCAGTATCAATGATACTACGAAATCCCAGTTTAGCTGGAGTAAATACGCCTATATCTTTGATTGCGACGGTCTATTAGAGCAAGGTTTGGTCCGTTCCTCGCGTGAAGTATCTTTTAGGACAGGTAGTTTTTGCCGATGGTCGCCACAAAGTCCAATATTATGTCTTGAAATTGCTCCGCTGAGCTCTTTATGATATTACTAAAGGGTCTTTGCACTACCTTTCACATGTGTTGATCTTACTTGTCTAGCTGACGCACTTACTGACTTCTTTGCATAGCTACAGACTGACCGAGTGACGTAGATCCTTTCCGAGTGGCAAGCTTTAATACGTATGACGAACATGCATAACCATATCGATATAGGCAGATTATCATGTTGTAGTGGTGTTTAGACTTGAATCGAATAGTAGCTCATGTACGCTAGATGCTGTAATCTCGCTACTACTTATCAGCTCGGCGTGCTGTTTGATATATCCATGCATAACTTATTTCGTAAGCTCGTCGGCGCCACGCTCTCGCGGTAGCCAAAGCACATGGGGTCACTGTCGCTTTCTCGGTACATTTGCATTATGGTGCTGATTTACTGTGCTTACGCTTCTAATGTATCAGTCTATACGACCAGACCGGTCACTAACTGGGCACAGGCCATACCGCAGAGATATAGGCAAGCTGGCCGCGCGCCTCTTAGCAGTACAGTGGTCACGGTAATTGATCTAAGTTGATAAATAATCTCATACACTAAATATTCTCACTCAAGTTTGTTGAGAATAATTCACGTGAACAAACTTTTTCAGAGTTCATCATTAATCTCAGTTGTGGGTGATATCTTGTACTCACTATCGGGCTTGCTTATGGTGCAGTGGTTAATGATCGCCCTAGCCAATCGCTGCATTGTGAGTTTAAGTCCCGCAGCAACAGTGCATGATGCACTGTTGCTGCGGGACTTAAAGATGCACTGCATCGGGTGTCAATTGTCCCTTTTAGAGCTAGGTCTGTGGTGATGTATGTTCTGTGGAAGGCATCCGTTGGTTGCTCGGCTGTAAGCACTGATGTTCGTACTTAAGAAAAAGTTTCACTGTATCTTTTTTATAATACCAACAAAAGTACCAATTGGCTGTGGCTCTAAATTATATGATTGCATGTACTTGTGTCTAAGCCTTCTTCATTTCATGATGTTTTTTTTAATAATTCTCTGCCACTGTACAGTTCAGTGACATTCCAACCCTCTGTTCTAGCTGTAACTCTACCTTCTGGTATAATTTATGCCGACATGTAGATGTGAGATTAATTATAGGGCTACATAAAATAATAGCAATGAGATTTATTTTACCAAACACTATTTAATGCGAGTTCTTTAATACTCTCACGGAGATCAATTGCTGTGTGAAATAAAAAAATTACTCCACACAAAATAATTTCAATGAGATTCATTACCGTGACCACTGTAGTGCTTTATACGCGCGCGGCGGGTACACCTTGTAGCCATCCGCGACTCAACCGAGCTCATATGGCGACCATTATGGACAGGACACTAAAATACAGAGCTGCATACAGGCACATCGACCTGCAACATCCACCTGTATCGTCTGCATTACCGCACACGTGCTCGTATCTACGTAGACAGCAACGGTTTTGTCGCACGTAGTACTCATTCAAAACTGTAGTTTAAATTTATGAGCGCACATTAGTGGAATATACGCTGTGAACATTTACGATACAGATAGCGTGGTCTTGCCTTTGTCCAAGTGAGCGAGTGTACGTGTGACGCGTACGCAGATAGAAACGGCCAGCTTGCGGCTGTCCACAGCTGGTACCATGTGCTAATATTATTTGAAAGGCGCTACGCAATTTAGGTGTGTCAACAATACTGACTGCGCCATAGGCTGACTACCATATGTGCGACCCCGAGCCTCGCCCGGTCAGCCAGTATACTAAATACAAAGATAGGTAGGAAAATGGGGGCCTAAAATGGTACTTTTTACCAATTACTTGATCTTCTGTTGCTTCTGTTGCTCGATATACCTGGCGTTTCGGGCGGGCAGCTTGCGAGGGCGGATACACTTCTTCTTATTTTTGGGGGTAGCTAATCAGGGCCCATGTTTTTTTAACACTCGCCAGACTATGCTGACTGCGGACCTCCGCTGGATCCGGTGGTGGGGACTTTTTTAATTAGAACGCGGTCGCTTTTGCGTCATTCTCGCAGGCAATAGAGCGTCACGCGGTGTCTTGTCCGCTGATTGAACGGAGCGCGTAGCCGTATTGCGGCATCCCGCTGCATACGCACCGCCCTCGGGGGTCCGTCGTAGACCGCGGCGGGTTCAGCAGTAGCAGGTCAATCTTCGCTTTGCCCGTAGGCCTCGCCATGCTGCAAACTGTAAGAGAACTATTACAATTACTAACGTGCGTAAAAATATTAGGTTTTCCAGCGGGTATTTACTGCCAGGTGTATTTTATTAAACAAAATAATAAAGAGTATTATTATATCATAAGCATTACAGGCCATTTAATGCTGTTACTCATTATTAAACAAAAATAGTTTATTTTAATTTTGGCAATCGCTTAAATAATGCCATTTTCACTTTTTTTAAACCAAACATACTTTTAAGCAATAACAATGATTTTAAACACAACCACGTTGGTACTTTTCACGCACGCAGTGCGGTGTCCGGGTGCAGCTAACGCAAAGGTCATGAAGCCTTCTTATATAAAAAATATTATATATGATGATAAAATACTCTACTTTGAGAAAGTGCGTAGAAAATAACATAGCAGAGCTCTTACAAAGTACTGGTCTGTGAAGTCTACATTTATAATAATAAATATCTCTATTGTGCAGAGCTCTTAGAAAATAAAGTGGTTACTGTGCCCAATTTGCAGTACATACGACAGGTTTTGGGTAGCTAAATGTAAATAATCAAGTTTCTGCGCGGCCCGCCTGGCTGTTTGCAACGAAGATGCATTTTGTGCTCGGCAGAACTGTTTACCTTACGTTCAATCGCGAGTCCGATAGACGGTCTGATCGTGCGACAGATCCAGTCAGTGTCGCAGGTCGGCGGAGGAATTTCCAGAAAACAGTACAAAGTACTGTTTTCTTGCGAATCCAAACAGTGAACTCATAGTACTGGAAACAGTATGTATTAAGTTCGCATACGAACTTAAATATCTTCCTACGTTCTTACAACAGTTCTGGAGCTTCGTCGGGTAGCAGGGGGCGCTCGACGGCGTCGTCCGCGGGTAGCCACACGAAGTTGATTGTTTCTCGCTCAAAATCCATTTTTAGTTGCCAAGGTAAGTTTCTAGCTAACTCCCACGTTAGCTCTCTATGGTATACCCACTGCACTAAGTATAATTCAAGAGTGTGGACCCATCGTTTTGCCTAAAGGCGCTCAACCTCAAAAGCCTCCCCACCTCGCCCTCTTTGTGCTTGCCTTCCTCGAAATAAACCGTTGCCACTCTGCGGTCGAAACGCCGGGTTTTCTTCAGGGGGAGGCCGATTAGCTAGATTTTGGTTGACTCTCAATCTGTAAAAGGAGCCGTCGAGATTGCGTTGGAAGTTGCGTGTGTGTTTTCCTCTCTTGTTCAAAGGCGTCATAACAGAAATTGTAGAATGGCATGCATCTGGTGCTATCATAGTTGAGGACGTGTAATGCATAAGAAGCGATGTCGTTTGCAAAAACAAAATGTATTGTAGACGTCTCCAAATCACAAAACAAATTCACAAAACACAAATACACTTAAAGAATTCAATATTTAATGTCCAAGTCTGGGACGCTGCAATCGAGATCTTTTAACTCGCAAACAAGAAACACTGTTTCATACAATTTTTAGTATAGACACCCCAAGGCAACAACTGAAAATGTTATCGGATCACAATTTCGCAAAACATGACTTGTGAAGCAAAGTTTTAAAGATAATATTTAGCTAAAATCTGGTTTGCAATTACAAAATGTAAAAAATACAAAGACGGTCGTACACCAGACCGTAGTTTTCTGCTACAGAATTCTCAGAGTCCAATACAACGTCATCCCGTAGCAGGCCCAAGTCACGCGCTGCCTAAACATCCAATGCAAAAACCACGAAGCGTGCTTGACCGTACTTGGACAACATTGGAGGCTCGTAGCTTGTGGCCGGAGAAGTCATTTCTAATGTGAAGAGCGAAGTAAAAGACAAAATAGCTTCGTATGATCTATAAAAAAACGAAGGAGCGAAGATAAGTAAGAAATAAACTATTAATAGTAATTAATAGTAAATGTTGTTGGAAAAGTGGTTTGTAAATTAAATTATTAGCCGCGAACTTAAGTGTACTGGTTTTTTTGCTCAATAACTGTCTGGAAATATGTACTTTGTTACGGACGGTAAAACTGTACCGAAACACTGTTTGCAACAGGCTGTGACACTAAAATGCGACGCGCGTCGAACTTCGAGTCGAAGTGTCTCGCCTCACGCAGACACGACCAGCATCCCGAATGCAGCATTTAAAGTGACGCGGCGTGTGGAGCTTATGAACTTATGCGCAGGTTTTACAGCGAGGCTTGATCTCCTCTTTCGTGTTTGTTCCTTCATTCCAGCCGGGTGGAACTTCGTCCCCATCGAGAATTCGGTGCGTCGCATTGCGCGCTGCTGTTGTCGTACACCGCCCCATCGGGTCAAGCCGCTTGCCGACACAACGATCCAGTCTTTGCGTCGCCGCCAGCGCCGCCAGCGTTCTGCATCAAGATTGGCGCTCGCTTCCTGCGATCGGAATCCGATTCGGATGTGCTTGAATTATCAGACGAGGACAGGCGCGGTGCCGACTGCAAGTCGCGAGCAAACACTGGTTTTCAGCAGCAAGGAGCTCCAATATCGAGCGCTGTGCAAACCGCTTCAGTAAGTACTCGTAGCCTACCGAGCCACGGACGCTTGTTTCAGGAATATCCTGCGCTCAGGATATTCCCCAACCATCACTTAGTATAATTGCTGAAAGG
>NW_003303720.1:1375428-1376870 GCF_000142945.1 Phytophthora infestans T30-4 | reverse complement strand
TACCACTGTATCTCTCTGTTGTCTTCTCGTAAGTGTGGCGTATATCACTAATGCGTGTGCGGCACACGGCACACTGTGCCTTCATCCAACTATAGCGTGTCTACCCAATGGCGTTCCAGAAGCAGTTTCAGCCAATGATGGAACGGCTCAGTACATGTAACCCCGTGCTGAATCCTCCACAGCCAGAAGCTCATTCCGCAATAAGCTACGCAGCCGACAAGCTGATCGCTTGGCAAAGAAAACCTTCTCTGTGATTCTCTAACTCGCAAGCATGCGCGCCGTGTATATTCTAGCGATGGCGTGTGCCGCCACTTTACAAGCCAGCAGCAGTGCTCTCCCTTCGACTAAGGACTTGAATTCTCAAGTTGAAAGCTTAGTTCCATCGGATATTACCGACTCGGCTCATGTGGGTGGTGTTCGGCTACTGCGCGTCGAAGACAAAGAAGAGGAGACCGAGGAAGAGAGAGGTTTTGGGGGCGCGCTGGCAGACGGTTTGAAAAAGCTCAACCCCGCTAAGGCTGCTAAGAAGGCTAAGGAAAAAAGCTGCGAAAATTAAGCAGGATCTTAAAGAGATAGGGGAACACGCGGCATGGCTGGAGAAAATGAGGGAAACGATCGGAAAGGACTAAGAAGTGGTCATCAAGCCATTTGATACGAGACGATAAATCCCATCTACCGATGTGGCGGTGTAGTGAACGTCATTTTCAATCGGACGGTAATTCAAGGTTAGCACCAAGGCTGAATTCAGGATGCATAGTCTTGCCAAATTGGCGTAACGGCTACGCAATCGTCGCGGAGATAACGGTGAGCGTTAAAAGCACTGACAATGCCAATACCGGTAGACCTTCTAAAACACGCGTACGATTCTAATTTCACTGTTGGATGCTGAGTTACCTAACACTTTGCAGTTTTCTTACTAGTAGTAGTATTATTATTTAAGCTGTAAAGCGTTACTCCTTTAATTTCTAAATTACTACTTCCTCTGGTCATGTTCTGATTTTACAAAACAAGGTTGGTTTTATGGGTTAAGACGGCGGAAGCTGGAACATGTACTTGAATTTAAAAATTAAAACAGCAAACTCGACATTCAAAGCCACGGCGCTTTTTTTGGATGTTGCGAGCTCTTCTTCGTGGAGAAAACTGAAGTGAACCATTTTTGAATCGACGAACCAATTGCTCCCCACATCGTTGACTGCAGGCGTTCTGAGCACAACAAAGTTAGTCGGTTTTAATCGTATAAATACGATTTCAATCGTGTCATGTCAGCCCACGTACCTTTACGACGCTGCTCAGCTCTTTCCTTTTTCCGTCTAGCCATTCGGTTGCGATAGTGTTTGCCTTTTGGGAGCTCTAAGAGCACGTGGAATTCATTATTCCAGATATCTTGTCTCTCACACAAGTTAAAATCACTAAGTGGGCGTTGCGGATCCATGATTTTGTCA
>NW_003303720.1:1356589-1372945 GCF_000142945.1 Phytophthora infestans T30-4 | reverse complement strand
GAGCAGGCGATGGCGCGGGAACCGACCAGCGGAAGCCGCCGATTTAAAGGCTTTGGCTGTTCTTAGCAAGTTGCTAAGTCCCAACTACCAGACGATGATACGCGAGGCTACCTCGGCGTTGGAAGCGTGGGAGACGCTGCGGGATTTCTTTGTCCGACAGAATCTCCACAATCGAGCCCAGCTTCGCAGACAGCTCCACGACTTCCGCATGTCCACGGGGGACAATCTCATGGAGCCCCTGATGAGGTCTGATGATCTTTGTTTGCGTCTCAGCGCTGCTGGAGACAAGATCGAGAGGACGAAAAGTTAGTTGTGCTACTCGGCAGTCTGTCCGCTGAGTATGACAACATGGTGAAGATTATTGAGTCCAAGGGTTCGGTTTCACTCTTGGAGGCTAAAGAGATGCTACGCCGCGAATATGAGTCGCTGCAGCGACGCGAGAAGCAAGAAAGTGCCTTTCGAGCTGGTACCAGTGGTACGAAGGGCCAGCAGAGACAACGACGACGTGACGACCGCAGAGCGAGTGGCGGCCGTGGGAACCAAGATCGACAGAATAACCGGCACGGAGGCCGGAACTCGTAGTCTGGGAAGAGGCAACGGAGTGACCACGGGTTCAAGGGCCGATGCTTCGAGTGTGACGAGATCGGTCACAGGCGCAATGATTGCCTCAAGCTAAAGTAAGATGATGACGATAATGAAGTTGTGTTCTCTGCGTCAGCCACTACTTGGAGAAGTGAGTGGCTTCTGGACAGTGGGGCCAGTTCGCACATGACAAACACAATGGTGGAGTTCTGCGAGTACAGGGGCTTAAACGGGAATTTGAACATTACGGTAGCGAGCGGACAGTCGCTTCCTGCTCAAGGAGTCGGTGCAGTGCGTTTCCGTGTAAATGGGCGTTTGATCAAGATTACGGATGTTTTGTATGTCCCTGGATTAGATCGCAAGTTATTATCAATTCGAGCTCTCGCCGCAGAACCGTTTAGTGCAAGCGGATGTACGATCAGATTCGGCGGGGGAACATTGGCTTGTCGAAGATTGGTAAGCTCTACGCGTGGGATGTTCAAGTTCAGCATGCTGCTGGATATGAAGAGACGGCCACAGCAATGATGACAAGACCTGCGGACGCAGTCTTGTGGCACGCGCGGCTCGGGCACGTGGACCAGCAGCTACTGGACGCTATTTTGAAGGCCGTCGAAGGTGTTTCTGCTCTCCTCCAGGACAATCGCGGGCTTTGTGATGGATGTGCACAAGGGAAGATGACGGTGAGTCCATTTGCAAGACAAAGTTCCAGCCGAGTGAAGACCCAAGCCCCTCTTGAGGTTATTAACAGCGACGTAATGGGGCCAATGCAGACGCGGACAAAAGGGGGGGGCGCGGTTTGTTGTAACTTTTGTCAATGATTTCTCTTGGTATGTGCACGTGTATCTCCTCAAGTCCAAGGCGGAGGTGATGAAACAATTCGTCCGTTTCAAACAATTGGCTGAGACACAGCTTCAGCGGAAGGTCAAGTGCATCCGGACGGATAACGGAGGGGAGTACACGTCCAAACAGTTTACAAGCTTCTGCTTCAACCAAGGGATTGTGCACCTGACAACAGCACCCTATAGTACTCAACAGAATGGACTAGCGGAGCGAATGAATCGCACCATCGTGGAAATGGCGCGCTCGATGTTGCACCATATGCAGCCTGGTGGGGTGAAGCGGTTGTGACCGCGACGTACATCATCAATCGTATCCCCAACAGTGCGAGGCCAGCAAGTACTCCATTTGAGAATTGGTTTGGCGTTAAGCCAAGGTTGGGCCACCTTCGAGTTTTTGGCGCTCAAGGTTACGTGCACATTGATCAGTCCAAGCGATCCAAGTGGGACCGCAAAGCACATCGCTGTATTTTCCTCGGCTACACCGATGCCTCGAAGACGTATCGGGTCTTGGATCTCGAGGACGAAAGACTAGTGGTAACACGCACGATAGTACTGGACGAGCGACCGCCTAGCGAGTACAGAAGCCATCAGTGCCGCACTGAAGCTCCTTACATGGTCAACTACAACTGGGATGAATGCTCTCATTCTCCGATTTCTCCACCTATACCTCGAGATAGTGATGATACCGCTGATATGGAGATTGACTGTGATGGAACGCCTGCGGAGCCTATGCGAGTGGACAGCGAGGATGAGAATCGGGCGTTGACACTGAGTGGCCCGAGCCAAGTGAGCGTGCGCCCTGTGCTAGCAACCCAAGATCAGTCGCAGTTTAGGGGGGAAATGATATGACGATGCCACCGGATCAACCTTTACTGGGTAACCGCTCGAATTTGGGCTGCTTGGTACAGCGGCAGTCGAACTCAGTTGCGAGTTTTCATCATCCGAGGTCTCCGGGCAAGCAACTTGTAGTGCGGAACCATCCACGAAATCTGACTACGGAACGACAGCAACTTCTAACGAACGGCTCTTCATCTCAAGAAGCACTGCTACTTCCTGGACCGAGTGGTGTACCACGGCATGATGACCAAGATGACAGCTACCAGGTCCCTGGTCTGCGTGAATTGGTCAACAGTGACGTACAAGAGCTACCGGCGCTTTCCCCACCTACTGATCCTGAAGACGAGTCCGACGAGCCTGACCCAAAGCGTCTACGACTGGGAAGTTATGAAATCGCTCTCGCCGCTGCTGAAGGTGTTCTTACTTCCTATGCTGAAGCTATTCGCTCGCAGGATGCCGACAAATTGAGGGAAGCAGTTCGCGCTGAAATCCGTTCACATGTGAGAAATCACACTTGGGATCTCGTACGTTGACCACATGGAGCGAAGGTGATCGGATGTAAATGGGTATTTGCCCTTAAACGCGATGAGCACGGCAATATCGCTCGTTACAAGGCGCGTCTGGTTGATCTGGGATTTTTGCAGACCTACAGAATTGACTACAGTGAGACATACTCTCCGATTGCCAGTCTGAACACTGTTCGTGTGTTTCTTGCAGTGTGCTGCTCGAGAAACTACGTGGTAAAGCAGTACGACATCGAAACGGCTTTCTTGAACAGAGACCTAGATGAAGAAGTTTACATGGCTGTACCGTCCGGGATCAAGACCAGCGACGGCATGGTGTGTCGTCTACGACGCAGTTTATACGGGCTGAAGCAAGCCGCAGCTGTCTGGTACAAGAAGATCCGCGAGGTGTTTTTGAGAATGGGATTCCAGCAGTGCGGTGCTGACGTTTGCCTGTTCGTGAAGGAGAGCGGAGAAGATGGACCTGTTTTCATTGTTCTCTACGTGGACGACCTCTTAATTGGATGTAAGAACGATGAAATCGACGAAGAAGTCACGAAGAAACTGGCCGAGCACTTCACGGTCAAGACACTTGGCGACGCGTGATTCATTCTGGGGATTCAGGTGCACTATGATCGCGACAATGGAACACTTCTTCTCAGCCAAGAACAATTTATTCAACGGATGATTACCAAGTTCCGGCAACACGAAGCCTATCCAATGCGAACCCCCTGCATTCCTGGTCAAGATTTGCGTCCTGATACCAACAGCAGTGACAACAAGTCGAACGCCCCGTACCGTGAGCTAACAGGTTCGTTACTTTACGTGGCAAATGCTACGCGCCTTGACATTTGCGTGGCAGTTCACGAGCTTTCTCGCTACGAGGCGAACCCCCAAGCACTCCATTGGCGCGCTGCAGTGCGAGTCCTGCGCTATCTGAAGGCCACACCACGCTTGAGTATCAGATACTCACGAACGACATCAAAAGGGTGCACCATTGCGACGTACACAGATGCAAACTGGGGTGGTGATCTTGAGACTCGTCGCTCCACGTCTGGCGTCCTCATCTTGATGGCTGGAGGACCGGTGATTTTCAGGAGCAAGCGACAGCAGACGGTAGCTCTATCGTCCGCAGAAGCTGAATATATGGCACTCTCACTTGCCGTCCAAGAAGTACTTTGGCTACGTCACTGTGGTGTAGTAGAACACACAAATATCGTCAGATGTGGATTCCTTACACAAACCACAACGAATCGCCGAGTTAGGTCGGCGGTTTGTATGGCCTGCGCAGAGGGTGGTCCCCTCGCGGTCCGGCCCTTCCGGGACAGACGAGTGGCTCGTTTCCACTCGGTTCCGACTAACCAAGTCAGATCACTTCCGAGACTGCGCCGAGTTTGGTTCGGCTGAGCTCGTTCACAACCCTGTGCCCTCCACCAAAGGATGGACGACGGCGCGCGAGCGCTTTTACAGGTCACCGAGCGCAGAGGCTGCTCAGCTAGAAGTGTTACGGCACCCGGGCTATCCGACGTACCGGCCCGCTGAGTATGCGGGACTTTCTTTCGCGCGTAGCGAGACTTTGTCCTACCCGGACCGACCTAATCTCTTGGCGCTACCAGTCAATACTCTACAAGCTATGCCTCTCGAGTATTGACGGCAGACATAATCCAGCCCTATGCAGGGACTTACCGGAAAAGTGTACACGTGTCTTGGACTAGGAAAATTCTGCTCTGTTATCTTCTGGGAGCCCTTTCGGCTCCCCCTATTTAATCCTATGCTTCTCATACAAATATCTAATGAAATGTAGTCGTTTCGGATCTCTACCGACCCTTCAGCTGAGTTCCGGCGACCGTTGAGCTCAGCGGCTATCCGGATAGCATATCCGGACAGATCGCCGAGTACCTACCGTGATCCTTGGCTCCTAAGTACTGGTTTATCAGACCGAGCCGATTCTTGACCTAAAGTAGGTCGGCGTATGGTCGAATCTGGAAATCCCTACACCACAACTGCCCCGGTTATGATACGAGCCGAGCTGGTGAGTGTCTTAATCCTTCAATTTGTTCTGCCACCGTTGGTCCGTACTCGGCTGATGACGTCTCGCGGCTCCCCACCACCTTCTTTGGTACGTTCGTTGCTTCCGCTGTCACTCACTTGGCAGCTCCTTACTCTTCGCATGTTGTTCCAGCACAGCCCGTGGCACCATCCTTCTTCTCCAACTCCTCGCCGAGGTGAAGGCGTGCCAGCTGAGTCGATTCCTCGACCCGTCGGTACTCGTGGGGTCAGCGACCGGCATGAAGCTGGGCTGGTTGACCTGACAACTTCCCATGAGTCTGACGCGGAGTCGGCAGAGTCTTCTCGCGTGCGCCTTCCTGGTCCACCGAGCTTGCCGGGCGACACCACTTCGGGCGCCACCAATCAGCCAAGCTCGGCTGCTCCAGTGAGTCTTGACTCCCTCATGGCCAGAATTAACGAGCAAGGGCATGATCGCCGAGAAGAATTGACCTTCTTGGCGAGGCTCATGGCTTACGGATTTACTCGTTCCGTGGAGCCCTCCGATCCCGTGCAGCGGCGAGCGATTTTGCATGCTGCTTCCGCGGGGGAACTGTTGGATATCTTGAAAGGCAACTACGCCGCTCTTGATTATCCAAAGATCATCGGCGATCTCCAAGCTGACAATCAAGCTGTTCAGGAGGAGAACCGCGCACTGACTCGGCGACTGGACTCGCTTGCTCTCAGCAATGTCGACTTGTCAATTCAGCTCTCGTCGGCTCAACAGCAAGTGTCTCGATTGGAGGCTGCTGCTACGCAATCGGCTAATCTCCTCGCGTCGCTGCGAAAGGCTGTAGCTTTTCGCTCCGCGCGGTATGGACCCTCAGGTTGTTGACGACGCGATTGAAGAAGATTTCGATCTTGCTGAACAAGCGCCTTCTGCCTATGCCCCGGGTGCTCCAACTCGGCTGAATCGTCAAGGCATCCATATCTTCACTGGGTCTTCGATCGGTGAGCTCGGCTCAGATGGCGAGAGTGCGTCTGATGACGACTCGGCGGACGATGGGTTGGGTTCTCCCAATCTCCGAGGCGCGTCTCCGAGTATGTCTCCGTTCGGCACCCCACTCCCCAGTGGAACGGATCCTCAGCCCACTTCCGCCGCGTCGGGTCCTGAGGCACCTTGTTCGGCGTCATCTTCGTTGGCTAGCTCGGCGATGATCCTTCTTGCCACGGCTGCGAATGTTGCATCTCCTTCCGCAAGTTCCCAAGGGATGACGTCTGCTACGACGCCACGCCCCCAATCGTCGAGTCCGCTGAGCTCTTCCCAGTTGTCTCCGTCGGGTTCAACTCACTTGGAATCCGGATCGCCGACTTTTTAGTTTTCTTCCTTTGACTGGGCGTCCCGTAGGTATCGTTCAGGACTTCATTTCGTAATTATTCAGTATATGTAGTTTCGACACAGTAGCATTCCATCTCAACTCGGCCTGTGTCGTCCGCCGAGTTGGTGTAACTTTTGGTGCAATAGCTGTTAATCCTCATCTGCAACTTGCACCATTTGCAGACGGTTTTCGCGCTTCTTCTGTCGTAGATAGTCAAACAGGAGACCTCCGCATGACAAATTCGACAGTGGTTCCCAAGTAGGCTCATCGTAGCCGACCCACTTAACTTTAAACTTCCGTTGTGATCGTGACGTACTTGTGGATAATGGTAGCTCGTCGTCGAGAATTGCTTCGACTTCATACTGGTTCGTACTTGTGTCTGGTTCCCAGCTGTCTTCAGGCAGTAATTCTTCATCAAAGTCAAATCGCTGAGTCTCTTCGAGGTCGGCGATCAGCCTCGTCTTTGGTCTTCCGCCGAGTTCGGTGACTGCCTTCAGACGTGATACATGGACCACTGGGTAGAACCTATATCCACTCTTGTCGGGTAACTCCAATTCATAGGCGAATTCTTCCACCTTCTTCTTCACCCTGAATGGTCCATGCCATCGGTGGGCTAACTTCTTGGTCAGGCCCGACTTGACTCGCTCCATAAACAACCAGACTTGATCTCCTTCTTTGAACAAGGATTTGGTGGATTCATCGCCTGGTTCTGCAACTTCATCTTCGTCATCTGCTGTGTTGGGAATGGATCTTTTCTCCTTCTTGCTCAACGCTTCGTTGTGCTCTCGAGCTCGTCGTGCTTTCTCTCGCACTTGGAACTCAGCTGCTAATCGAAGTGCCACTTCTCGTTGTCTGTTCGCTTCTCGGCGCCACTCGACTGCGTCCGCCGAGTTGACTGGGCGTCCCTGTCCACGTCGTATCGAACTCGTCATAGCCTTGAGTGTAGACTTGGCGTCCCAACCATGCACCAGATAGAAAGGGGTTTCTCGCCGAGTCGAATCTCTTGAGTTGTTTATAGCATGTACCATCTTCTCGGCGATGTCATCCCAGTCGGCTTGAAGTGGGTCTTCCACGTAGACCCGTATAGTCTGAACCATTGTCTTGACTGACCTCTCTTGTTGACCGTTGGCTTGTGGTCGGTAACTCAGCGTAGCTCTTGATCTCGACTGCATCATCTCGGAGAACTTTTGGAAAACTTCACTCATAAACCTTGGATCTCGGTCGTGCCGTATCAGGGACGGAGCCCCGAACTGCCTGAAGACGCATTCCTCAAATACCTTGGCCACTTCGAGTGCTCCGGTGTCATTCATAGCCTTAGCGATAACGAACCCCGTGAAGTGGTCCTGGAACAGCAGCAGTGCAGTATTGCCCCGCTGAGTTCGAGGAAGGGGAATAACGAAATCCATTGACACGACTTGGAATGGATGGTCTGACACCACATTTCCTGGCGAATAACCTCTCAACTGTGGCTTGCTCTTACTGGTATTGCAGTCTTCGCAGGCTCTAACATGTTTCACCACGTCGGCGTACAGACCAATCCAGTAGTAGTCGGCTTTGACTTGGTGATAAGTTCTGACGATGCCTTGATGCCCTCCTTCGATCGAGTTGTGGCAGTTATGAAGTATTTCGTCGACCATGGTTGACGGTATCACCAATCTCAATGAGAGGTTCGGTTCGCCGAGTTCGCCTAGTCGGCGGGCTTCATCTCGGCGGTACAACAGGCCGTCTTCGCTGAGTACAAAGACTTCTGCGACTTTGCCGGCATTCTGAGCTCGACGGTGTGTAAGGTTCTCCACTTCACCTCTCAGGTACGCCTTCAGATCGGCCCACCTGAGTTCTTCATCTTGTGCCTTCGCGATTCGTCGTCTCCGCTCAGTCTGTACCGTCACTGGATCAATGTCGTTGGCATTCTGAGCTGTCTGGACTGACTCCATCTGCGACCTTGTTTCGACATTCGGGGTCGTGTGGTTAGTCCGCCGAGTCGACGCCCCGCTGACTTGTTCGAATTCATCTCCACTACTTTCAAACGCGGATTCTCCAGGATTTGTAGACATGGCTTCATGATCCTGACTTCCTCCTCTTGCTCTAGCCGAGTCTACATCCAGCTCGTCCTCAAAGTGAACTCGGCGTACTCGGCTACGAGTGACTGCCGTGACAATCGGTGTTTCCGCTGGGTTGCCTGTGACGTACAATTCTTCGGCTACTCGGTTAATCATTCTCAGCTCTGCTTTCCTATCCGCCCCGAGAATTACTCGTCCAGCTTTAGCTTCCAGTGCTTCTGTAGCGAGAGAATCAGCCGCTGCGTTATAGTGTCGCGCTATGTGTCGATACCGGACCGAGTTGAGTTGTTTCGTGAGATCCTTGTGTCGAGCTAGCTCCACTTGCAACGTTTCCTTCTTGCATGCTATCACCCCCATGGATTGCTGGATTGCAAGCCGGGAGTCACCCACTATAATCAAATCAGTTATCCCTCGGTCAATCGCCGCCAATACTCCATTGTTCATGCCGGTGTACTCGGCGATGTTGACTGTGGTGGACGACAGGTACGCACTCGCAGCGATCTCAATGTCCCAATTCGGAAGGCGCCACAGTATCCACGAACAACTTCCATACCCGCCGTATTTAGCTGTCTTCGCTGAGCCATCAAATGACAGCACGCATCCAGTAAAGTCAGCTGGTATTCGGGCATATAGCAGTGCTGGGTCCATTCGAACTGTCGCCGAGTTCTTGGAGGGAGGCGCCAGGTGCTTCAAGGAATCGTCGAGTCCGATAAACGGGGTTATCGACGCCTGGAGCAACTGGGCGAAGTCTACGTCTCGCTCACGTACTCGCTTCACCTTCAAATCGTAGGGCGACAACATAACTGCGAAACTGACTGCGCGACCGTACAGCGACTTTGACTTAAACACCCACTCCAGCGTGGAGAAACGGGTGTAGACGTGAAGCGTCTTTCCCGCCAAGAGAGTGTAGCACACTTTCAGCAATTGCAACAGCGCGACCACTTCTTTCTCAGCGGGATGATAGCCGAGTTCGTTCTCCTTTAGTACGCGTCCGCAGAAGCGAACTGGGTGCAGCTTGTCGTCGTGTGGTTGCATCAACGTACTGCTCAGCGCCCACTCATTGGCGTACAACATTATGTGGACTTCTTTCGTCGAGTCGAAATGACGCAGAATTGGAGCTTCTGCTACCCGTCTTTTGAGCTCGGCGAATGATGCTTTTGCTGACGCCAGGTCACCCCCAGGTCCAAAGTCCGTATCCTTTAGCTGATAGAGTACTGCTCCGTAAACAGCCAAGTTCTGGATGAATCGGCCGTAGTAGTTGAGGGCACCGAGGAACGCTTGCATTCCCTTCTTCGATTTCGGGAAGGCGAGCTCGGCGATCGCGGCTATCTTCTTCGCATCAGCGCGTATGCCACTTGGCGTAATCTCGTGCGATAGGAAATCAACCTTGGGTTGGATAAAGATACTCTTAGTAAAGCTGATGCTAATTCGACATTCTGTGAATCGGGCTAGTAATCGGTCGAGTGTCTCCAAGCAGGCGTCGAACGTCTCCCCCCCAAAACAGATATCATCGACAAACGACCTCCGCTTGAACACCGGAATCAAGGAAGACTGGTCTGGTTCTCCATTGGCAAACATGTCGCCGTCCGGTCCGTTTACCAAGTCTTGGACCGGATCGCAGTCAGCTTGTGATTTGTGGTCAGCTTCAAACTTCGTCAGCTGACTCTCCGTTGAATTTCTGACTCCGCCGAGCTCAACTCGCCGAGTTCCTGACTCGGCTTCAGCAACAGCCATTCGTTCGGCAAACAACTGCCATCCTCCCTTTGGTTGAACGTAGCCCCATAGAGCGTTGTCGATCAGTCGTTGGTAAATCATAGGCGCATTTTTTAATCCAAATGGCATTCGTAACCATTCAAAGTGTCCAAGTGCACATACGAACGCTGAGATCTGCCGAGCTCGGCGTGTCATCAAGACTGCCCAGAATCCACTCGCAGCATCGAGCGAGCAAAACCACAAGTAACTTTCCAATTCGGTAAGCAGGTCATCAACCAGTGGCATAGCGTATTCCATCGGCGTAGTAACCGCATTAACCAGTTTATAATCGATGCATAGCCGAATATCCACACCATTTTTCTTGAGCACTATCACCACTGGCGAGGCCCAAGGGCTGCCCGAGAATGATATCAACCCAGCTCGAAGAAGCCCCTTCAGCAACTCGTAAAGTTTGCTCAAGTGGCGGAGAGGTATCCGCCGAGCTCTCTGCTTAATGGGTTCGTGTCCTTGAACGTCGATGTCGCACAATGCTCCGTACGCTGGAGGCGGTAGAGCATTACCACTTGAAATCATTATTCCGTCGTGCTTTTGTAGTTCTGCCACCAATTTAGACGACTGTGCCGGCGTATGACTACTCGACTTGACGTTTGCAGCGCCATAGTCGAGTTCGGTAGGCTCAACTTCAGTGAGGTCGGGAAGGAAGGCCAGCTCGTGAGCGTAGTCCGTCAATTCCAGATCTGTCCCACTACGCTCAAAGGCGTTGGTCGTGCCATCGTCAACATCATCCTCTTTCTCGTCTTCGGTCGCAGCGATAGCCAAGTAGTGTTGTCTCAGGGTCTCGGTCGGGTCTCTCGTCGAGTTGCATTCATCGTCTTCAGCTTGTCCTAAGCCATAGTCAATTCCGCCGGGGTCAAACACCGTCGCCGCTGAGTTCATTACTCCGACCTCAGCTATAGTACCTTCCAACAATGATACCTCTGGTACTTCATAGTTGTCGTCCGCGTCAAGGCTCTCATTCGCTGAGTTCACTGTGACGGACGATCTTACTCCTTCGTGTTCAAACTTGTTCCCGAGGTTGATGGTATCGTCGTCAGGCTGTCTAACCACTTCCGAACCGGTTTCAGCCTCCACAGTTTCCAACGCCGAGTCCGCCGTAGCTGGGTCGTCGTTCGGCTTTATTCCTTCAGGTAGTAATACCTCCCAACTATCATATTCCTTGGTCGCGTCGGAGTGCTCATCCGCTGAGTCGGTTATGACGGCAGAGCTGACTTCCGTGCGTGTAAACGCGCCTTCAGTATAGCTGACATCCTGACGACATGCTGTAACCACGTCCGAGGCACTCTCAGTGTTTAGATCTTCTGACGTCGAGTCTGCCGCCGCCGACTGGATAATGCAGGCTTCCGGTGTACCCATCGCTGAGTTCACCACGGCTGCAGAACTTGGTCCTATTATTCCGTACTTGGCTCGGTTGTCAGCAACGGGTTCAACGTCACATAGGGCTTGTTCCGAGCGTTCTTCAAGGCCTCCTGCCGTTATAGCTGAGTCGTCAGTCGCCGACGCGTCTTCCGTGGCCCTTACTTCACTTGTTCCTTCGACCGCTGAGTTCGTGTTGACGTCAGAAATGGCGCCATCGTCTTCAAACTTGGACAGCTGATAGGAGACATCTTGGCCATCGTGTAGCACCGACGTATGGTCCGCTCGGACATCTTCCAGCTTGAACGCTGAGTTTATAGCCGGGTCACCCCTTGTCACCCCTGAAGTCGATATGACGTCTGCGTTACCGCGACGCTTCTCGTAGTCGCCGGCTTCAGTGTCGGCTTCGATCCTTCTCCAGCGTTCGGCGCATGTTAACTCTGGTCCACTCTCCACTGGAGATCGTCTTTCCACCGCCGTCGGAGTTGGGTATTTTCGTCTTTCCACAGCTGGCGGCTGGTGTGACAGCCAGTCGTCGTACAGTCGTTGTTCTTTCTGCAGCAAATCTTTATCCATCGCCGACTCAAAGGCCAATATCTGCCAGTCACGGTACTTCGCCGAGTTCACGCGGACATATCCCTCGTTGGCCAGCACTCCGTGTGGTTGCCATTTTATCACATAAAAGTGAGGTGGGCACCAGACTAACGTCGGTCGTACGTTCGTAATTTGGCCATGGGTTGGTCTTCCTCGGCGATTAAAAACAACCGTTGGAATCCAACCCTTCGTCCGTCTCACCCACAAGTCATGCGTCGACTCACTGGGTTGCCGCCTGCGCAATTTGAACTCAGTGGTCATTCGACTTTCGATCGTCAACCCGTCTGGTGGTCCGCATGGTACATTTGGTCCGAACTCGGTCTTGGTCGGTGCATTACTTGACCGGATGAGTGGTATCACCATCTCATCGGGTAGCTTGACCGCCGAGTTGTACAGATCCAGACGTATTCCAGCTGGGATCATAAAGTCGGTGCCGAGAATCAAATCGACTCCGGCATGATGAGGCATTATCCATACTTCAAACTCGTATGCCACTTCCCAGCCGAGTGTCACCTTCACCACTGCTCTTGACGTTGTCACCATCCTGTCTTTACTTATTCCTTGTATGTCAATTCGCTTATCTCGGCTGGCCACTCTCTTGAGACGCAGTTTCCTCGCGAAGTACTCACTGATCGCCGAGACATTTGCTCCGGTATCCAATAATATCTTGGTCCTTCGGTCGTTCACTGCACCCAATACGAGGGCTCTCATTCTAACTCGGCGATCAAACGTCTGTGCTGACCACCATCCCAGCCGCTCTCCCGGAAGCAGCTTCATTATCCTGGTACGATGCACAGCCTGGTCTGACTGCCGAGTTACACTTGCAATCGCTCGGTTGTTATCATCTAACTCACCGAGCTCACGTTCAATTCCGTCGATTTCACACATCCAATTGCCATCCCCGCTTCTTCCCTCGGGCCGTCCTGCTTCGCCTACGAAGGCAAACAAGAAGTTCGCCTCAACTGCAGGTTCAGCTGACTGTGGCAGCCCGGCATATTCCAACCCAGTCAGTGTTGGCGGGCCGCCGAGTTTAAATCACTCGGCGCGTAAAGGTTTTGCAGGTCTTCTGGCACTTGCGACTTGTCGACAGAGTTCTTCACGAACGCAGCCAGCTTCTCATATTGACGGAACAGCTCACACTGGCCGCCTTCATGGACTTGTCTGCAGAATTTGCAGCGTCGTCGACAGTAGTGAGCCGAGTGCCCCATTCTTCCACAAGCTGCACAAGGTCCTCGTTGGGTGTTGTCGCGTGATCCATCTCCACGATTCGACTGTTCTCGCTGGTTGTACGGTCGCGGAGGTCGGTTCGCTGAGTTTCCCCAGCTTCGGCTCGAGCCTTTCTGGTCTCCCGCCGAGTTCTCTCGGCGGTCCGGTGTATTTCCTTTATCATTGGAAACGCCGGCGTCAATGTAGTCGTCGTCTTCCGCTGAGTCGTGTCCTCCGGACTGGTCCTCATCATCCCATTCGTCTTCGGAGTTGTACGGACTCGGCGGGTTCTGATCGATGAGTTCCTCTCCGTCGGAGTCAGCGTCAACGACAGTGACTCGGCGGTCGCGGTTTTCTTCCTTGCGACTGCGCTTCTCATCTCGGCGGCTCTGATCCTTCCGCTTGTCATCTCGGCTTCGTGCGGTCACGAGTCGGTCGCGTTGCTTCTTACGCTTCTCGCCGAGGATCCGACGATTGATTATCTGTTCCACCTTACTGATGTCTTCCAACTGCAAGGGGTACATTAAATCCATCACATCGTCATCACCACAATGCAGCAAGAAGTGTTCGACATGGTCAGCTGCGTCGGCGCCACCCCTCTCGTACTGGATCTTGGCTGTCCGAGCGTACCCGTTGAGTCGGATCAGGAAGTCGCAGATCGGTTCGTTGACTTTACGTCTCGCCGAGTAGTAACGAGTGCGGGCGGATTGGTCGAACTGTGAGCAGTAATAATCCAGGAACGCCTCGCTGAGTAGTTTCCAACGTCGCTGAGTCTTCTTCGGCAGCTGCCTGTACCAACTCTTCGCCGCGCGTCCCAAGCATAGCGAGAAAGGCTCGCACCATGCACTTTGGGGCATCCTGGTGCTCTTCATCTCGTAGATGAACCGCTTGAGCCACTGGAGCGACGCGTCAGAGCGGTAGCGCTTTCCTTCGAACTCGGCGATTTTGTCGAGCGAGGCGTGGGTTCGGACTTCTAGGTACTGCGTCGAGTCTTCTCCAGCCGCGTCAAAGCTCAAGTTTCGAATGTAGTCCTTCACGGTTTCTTCACGGTTACCTCTCACGTCGAAGGCGTCGCCGTCTTCTTCATCCTCCTCGTAAGCCTCAGCCTCATCTGCAGCGTCATACAATTCACGATAACGACCTACATTTCGCTGCCCACGACTCGGCGCTCGCTGAGTCGGGTTTAGCTTTAATGGAGTCAGCATGTGAGAGTCTTCAAAGTACGGAGTCCCTTGCGTAGCGCGGAACACTTCACGTCTCTTCGTCTCCGGGGTTTTCGGCAAAGGAATCTTGCTCGGGTCCTCGTCGAGTGGTTTGAACTCGGCTACTCGGCTGTACACCTTCTTCGTTCCGCCAGGGGCCTTCTCCAATCCAAACGCCACTCTGAGCTTCTTCTTCCATTGCCAGAGCTCGGCTCCGCCACGGGTCAGACTCCAGTCGGACAGAATGAGGCTGTTTGGTCGGCTGTTGCACCGATAGCCCATCGCCTTCAACAGCAACACAGTTTCTTCCACCAACTGATTGATGTTGGCTGCACGCACCGGCTGAGTTAGCTCGGGACCCAACATCGGCCACTTCGCCTGCGCCATCGCCACAGGCGCGAACATCATCATCCATTCCGATCTCGTTCTCATCTCCTCGCCGAGTCGAGCCAACACTTTATTGGCGCTCGGCGTATCGGCGTTCCTCGTCGCTTTTGGAATAAGGGGCGGACGGTCCCCTTGAGCAACGCCATGGTCTTCTTCATCTTCTTCATCGTCCGCACCTTCGTCGAGCTCGGCGGATAAATTGCGCTCGACAAGGACGTGGGGCTCCCATGCCGTCCCCACCTGCAGCGTCAACTCTTCCACCTCGCCAAGTAGCTCGGCGGTAGTCTTCGTTTCTCCGAGCTCAGCGGTCTCGGCCTTCTCTTCATACTCTTCTTTCACTTGCGTCTCCGTTCTCGCTCTCCTGGTCTTGGCCATCCTCGTCGAACTGGACGGTTCGTCCCACCTCCATCGTCATGGCGATGAGTCGTTGATCCGCCGGGTCCGACTTCACGAGAGGCGATCCTCCAGCCGTCGCTGGGCTTCCGTCGCTCGGAGTTGCTGATCCCTTGACCATCTTCACTCTTCTCTTTCTCTTCTCTTCCTCTTAACTTGGTTAGCTGGCACCTATAAAAACAAGCACACACTCCTGTTCCCGGGTCGCGGCACCAGTTGTGGTGTAGTAGAACACACAAATATCGTCAGATGTGGATTCCTTACACAAACCACAACGAATCGCCGAGTTAGGTCGGCGGTTTGTATGGCCTGCGCAGAGGGTGGTCCCCTCGCGGTCCGGCCCTTCCGGGACAGACGAGTGGCTCGCTTCCACTCGGTTCCGACTAACCAAGTCAGATCACTTCCGAGACTCCGCCGAGTTTGGTTCGGCTGAGCTCGTTCACAACCCTGTGCCCTCCACCAAAGGATGGACGACAGCGTGCGAGCGCTTTTACAGGTCACCGAGCGCAGAGGCTGCTCAGCTAGAAGTGTTACGGCACCCGGGCTATCCGACGTACCGGCCCGCTGAGTATGCGGGACTTTCTTTCGCGCGTAGCGAGACTTTGTCCTACCCGGACCGACCTTATCTCTTGGCGCTACCAGTCAATACCCTACAAGCTATGCCTCTCGAGTATTGACGGCAGGCATAATCCAGCCCTATGCAGGGACTTACCGGAAAAGTGTACACGTGTCTTGGACTAGGAAAATTCTGCTCTGTTATCTTCTGGGAGCCTTTTCGGCTCCTCCTATTTAATCCTATGCTTCTCATACAAATATCTAGTGAAATGTAGTCGTTTCGGATCTCTACCGACTCTTCAGCTGAGTTCGCGCGGCCGTTGAGCTCAGCGGCTATCCGGATAGCATATCCGGACAGATCGCCGAGTACTTACCGTGATCCTTGGCTCCTAAGCTCTGGGTTATCAGACCGAGCCGATTCTTGACCTAAAGTAGGTCGGCGTATGGTCGAATCTGGAAATCCCTACACCACATTAGCAAGATTTACAATGCTGATCAGAGCGGCGTCTGCTTCGAGTATCTGCCGAAGCAAACGATTTCAAAGAAGGGTGCTAAAACAGTTTGGGTCCGATGCGGGGGGAAAGATAAAGATCGTTTTACTGGCATGTTTTTGGCGGATTCGGACGGCAAGCAGTATCCACCGTTTTTTGTGATGAAAACAAAAGCATCTGCGAGCCCTGACACTGCTGCTTACAATACTGCGGTGC
>NW_003303720.1:1354873-1355944 GCF_000142945.1 Phytophthora infestans T30-4 | reverse complement strand
GCGGCAATCCATGGATCCGGCCGCCTATACCTTGTACTAGAATTTCCCAACCCTTTGAGGTCCGGAAGACGGCATCAACCCTGACTACTTGCTACAGGACTTGGTGACTCGCCGATCACATCCAATCCAGTCCGTTACAGCGTATGTGGAGGACATCGGACGAAAGATGACACTCCTGCGTCAAGGAAATGGTGAATTTAAAGAATGGCGACATGCAAGCCTATTTCTATCAAACTGCGTGTTGGTATTTTGTGATCTCGCGCGTGAACACGCAGACTGGATCAACCAACATGGCCGACGTGGCCTAAAGCTGTCCGAGGGCTTTGCAGCGCCTGCGCTCCGCTGAACATCAGCGTGATCGGCTTCAACAGCAGACGAACAGGCCGACAACGCGGACGATGCAAGTCGCGCAGGTTGGTACTGGCCAAGGACGAGGACAAGGTCAAGGCCACTGACATGCACACAACAGTGGAAGTGGACGTGATTCTGGAAAGAAGCACGGGAAGAACCAGCGCAAGAAGGCAAAGGTTGCAGCTGAGACGAAGCAGCACGCAGCCTGCGCTAATTGCAATGGAGATGGTCATTCGTATGCGGAATGCACTGCGTAGACTGGCATGCAACTCAGATCAGATCGGGCGAAGAGACCGAAGAACAAGCTGAAGTACAAGACGTATCCGGCTTCCCTCATCAACTCGGTTAGACGAGCTGAAGCTGCCCAGTCTGACAGTGAGCAACGAGCCCTGTTTTCGGGTCTCTCGCTGTGGGCGACGACACGACTGGCGAATACCGATGGTACCAATGAGGGTGCGGCGTCGGCTGCACACTTGACACCTGCGAGCAGTGAGGCTGGAGATGAGAATCCGGCTAGAGAGGTGAATACGTCGGCAGTCGGATTCGAGTCCGCGTGTACACATGCAGTACACCCGAACGTGCCAACAACACCACAGCAACGGCAACTGAGATTTCCTGTTAGCCATATGCAAGGTGGAGAAGAAGAACAAAAGGATGGACAGTACATACAGGACACCAAGAGGTGCAACTTGCTGTACCCTGCCGCGATGCAAAGCAATT
>NW_003303720.1:1353573-1354773 GCF_000142945.1 Phytophthora infestans T30-4 | reverse complement strand
GTCATGCGGACGTCCTGGTACGTGGATTCGCTCGTCATAATATCTCACGTGGACGAATTGCATAATGCTGCCCCATGGGATACGCTGACGACCACGCCGGTGGACCCAGTTAGCTTCCGAAGTGACGTTGGTGGACGTCTCAGGTTGTTCGTTCGTGCCTTCCGCGATTTCGTTTCCAAGCACCGAATTGCCATATGGGAGGGCTCCCATTAGTTCCCTGTTTCTCGCACCCAGCTTCGGAGTTCGGGATGGCTGTCGATCTTCAACAAGCAGCGCGGCAACGGACGCAGTCATGCCGGTCGGGATTGAAAGCGGGTTCTCGTGATCCTCGTACTGGCCATCTAAGACGGTTGGTGTGACGTGGATATCTTGTTGGATCCATCCTTCTTGCACCTTCCCCGACGCTGGGATAAGGTAACGTGGTTTTCAGGATCCGTATCATGTCAAGCCAGCTTGGAGGATCCCAACTTCCACCGCCCAGAGCCTAAGAACTTATTGGAGGCTCTGCAAGAGATTGACGAAGCCGAGCCTTGGCGCATCCAATTTCGGGGGGGGGGGCTAGCCAGCATCCAGGACACCAGATCCACCGTCTGGCAGGCAAGTTTTTCAATGTTCAGCCCCAGACCACCTGATCCCTATCACTCTTTCACGCCGCGCCCCCAGTTCCAGTCGTCGTGGATCCGCTTCGTAGTAGTAATTAGCGGCTGGAAGCTGGGTCAAGCTAGCCTTTTTGCATAAGCTATCCTAATCCACTCTCCGTCACTTGAATATGTCTTTAAAATTCTCTTGTTGATTGAGGAGCTATGTCAGAGTCTGCCGACATACACCTGGATCCGGGCTGGATCCACCCTTTCAGCGTACGCCTGGATCTGGGCTAGATCCACCCTTGTAGCGTACACCTGGATCTGGGCTGGGATCCACCCTTTCAGCGTACGCCTGGAACTGGGCTAGATCTATTCTTTCAGCGTACGCCTGGATCTGGGCTAGATCCACCCTTCCAGCATACACCTGGATCCGTACCAATTTTCTGGATCCGGGTTGGACCCGCGCTCGGATTTGGGGCCGGATCCACTTCTTACGGGCGAGTCTCAGTTAGACCAGTATTGGTCCGAGCCCCAAAAACCTCGCATTTGGTTCGGGCCTCCTTTCCACGTAAAAACGTCACTCTTTATGCATACAACATTGGACCTCTTGCTCCTG
>NW_003303720.1:1340237-1351469 GCF_000142945.1 Phytophthora infestans T30-4 | reverse complement strand
CCCTTGTACCGTCGGGATCGGGATCTGGATCCGGCTTTTGGGATTTTTCTTAGGAGCGATCCTAGTCGGTGCGTCGTCCATCTTGGCTCTGGGCGTGATGCTCGCGGCCAAAACTCCCAGGATCTCGTCTTCTCCTTTCTATCATTTTACGATCATGGCGAGAGTAAAGCTGCGCATTGTCCCAACCGTCCTTGAAGACCGGCCGACTTGAACAACGGGGCGAGCGTGGAGTGTCGAGTCAGGATCCGGATAGATCTTCCCACCAGCAGGTTATAATTGAGATCCAACACCCGCAGGAGTGCGAGTATATCCTTCTCCACCGCCCCGTAATTCAAATCATTCGGCTTTAGTATTCGGCTGACGAAGGTGACCGGATGGCAGATCCCCTCATGTTCTTGTACCAAAGCTGCTGAGACCGCCCAATCACTAGCATGGGCTATCACCGTAGGTTGAAGTTCCGGATCGAAATGTCGGAGGATGGGCGTCGTCGCGATCCGATTCCTTAGCCCCACGAACGCGTGCTGAGCTTGGATCCACCGAGGCGCCACCTTTTCCGAGCGATCCTCCGTCAACTCTGTCCAGATTGGACCCTCTCCCGGCTGGTCCCGGGATGGACCCAGTTCATTTTTAAGGTCGTCTTCCGGCGTCGTACTACGTGGATCCCCTCGTGGATCTGGGATATTCAGGGCCAGAGCTTGTTGGATCTTGATCTGGACAGCCGAAGTGGCCATCGCAGCAAAATCCACCTCCCTCAATTTATAGAGTACTGCAGCAAAAGTGCGTAGCCCTTGATGAACCGACTGTAGTAGTTCAAACTACCCAAGAACGATTGCATCGCACGTAACGACGGTGGAAAGGACAGGTCTGCCACCGAAGACAGGTCCTTTGGATTCATCTCCAATCCCTCCTTGGAGACTCGATGACCTAACTAATCCACCTTGCGCATCCCCCAATAGCTCTTCACCACGCTGATAGAGAGATTCCACTTAGTACACGCCTCCAGTAGGGATGTCACTCTCTCCCACAGCTGATCCCACGATTCTGCCGGAATTAGAATGTCGTCGATATAAGATCTGCGTCCTAACACAGACGGGGTCCCAGGATCCCCTGCCTCTCCTGCTTCGAATGGATCCACTTCTGTATGACTTTCCCTGTATTTGGGTGAATTCGTAGAGGGCATTATTGATCAGGCGTTGATAGGTCTGGGGTGTATTCTTCAATCCAAACGGCATCCGGCTCCATTCGAAACGGTGTGATGAATGCGGATAATGCGCGAGCTCGATCCGTCATAGTCACCACCCAGAAACCACTTGTCATATCTAGAGAACAGTACCAGAGTACTTTATCCAAATCTTCCAATAGCTCATTGATTAGAGGCATTGGATTTACCATCAGTCGGGTCAGGCCGTTAGCCATCCGGTAATCAATACACAGACGTATATACACTCCGTTCTTCTTAACGATGATTACCACAGGAGATGCCCACGGGGACGTTGAGAAACTGATGATTTTGGCTTGCAGCAGGCCCTTAATCAGATCCGATAGTTTTTCTCATAGAACTGAGGTGCCACCTTCCGCACCCTCTAAGCGATCGCCTTCGCGTCACCGACATCGATGTCACATTTGACTCCGCGTGCAGCTGGTGGTAGTGCATTTCCTTTATTAATCAGTAGATGTTGGCTTTCCCAGATCTTCTGACGTAGCCGATCCACTGCCTCGGGTTCGTTCGCCCCCGGACCCACTTGGATATCATCAATCGTGACCACCTCCGTAGTCAGTGGTACCTCCGGGATCACCGCCATACCTTCTCCAAGATCATCGGCGTGTAGATCCCCGACGTCATGGTGGCAGACGTGTTCATCTTCAGTCTTTGTCGGATACACCACTGGATTCAAGCAGCGCGACTCCCTTTATCCCGTTAGTCCTTCTGTCTTCATGGGATCGGGTATTCTGGTACTGGGGAAACGACCGTTTGGATCGACTGGATCCTCTGGTGAGTTTGCACACGACGGTTCCTGTTTAGCCAGTGTTGCCACTCCCGACAGGGATCCAGGCACTCTGTCCAATGGAAAGCTAGGATACGCCTGTGGGTCAGCAGAATCCAGCGAGCCGGCTTCAATTCTCTGGGATCCCCCATCCACCGACCCTGGGTTATCTAGGGACCGGCTCTGGGTATAACCAGCGGTCTTGGATCCAATTTCTACCACTTGGATCCCAATCCGACGATTCCTCTGTAGGATCTTTCGCGGAGTTGGGTAGGAAGGCCGATCTACCAAGGGGCCAGTTGGCTCCGCGGGGAGCTCCACCTCCCCGAGGGATTCGACCTCGGTAGTCGCCTTATACACCAGGTTCTGACACTCTCTATAGCGACGGGATCCCACTGACACATATCCAGGTCGCCTACGGATACCGTCCTTCTCCAACCATCGACCGATCTCCTCATAATGGTCCGGTAATAGTCTCTTGTCGCTGACGTTCGTGACCTGGAGGTATTGTGATCGACCTGGTCCCTGGATTACGGTAGGCACCCATTTCTCGCCCCGAGTGACCCACAGTTTCTCATGTTCCACCCACTTTAACCGATCTGGCAATTCCCAGGTTTCTCCGGGCTCGATCCAGGTCGTCTTATCCGCCCTTATGATCCTCATCTTCGCCCCGTACAGCGGTCACCACCCGCTGAGCTGGATCCGCATCTCGTCCGGGAAACACAGTGTCCCACCCGTCCGATCCAACCTTACTCCAGCTGGTACCATAAAAATTTATCCCGAGGATGGCATCTTGACCAGCGAGGTCTCCAGTCCAAATATCGAACCAATATACCAGACAACCTGCCACCATGATCTTGATCTGCGTTCTCCCATTCGTACGGGACACGCCTTCATCAATCCCAATACAATTTTAGCTCCGATTCCCATCCACTTGGCATCCAACCTTAATATCTCCTGGTCTCGCTGCTGAGCAGGGCTTTGATTTCGATTATGATCGTGAGACCATGAGCTTCAGGGTGATGGATGAGGGAAGAACAGTGATTGTGGCGACACCACATGAGTCTATCTTGGGCTTCTTTGTGACGCATCCGTCAAATAAAGAGACCGCAGGTCCTCAAGATCGGCCGCTTTGTAACTTCATAGCAGCCGAGGGAGCTGCGTCTTTTACGTTGTGGCATGAGCGATTGGCTCACACAGATCCACAATATCTGAAGACGATGGTAGACAGAGGGCTTGTGCGTGGCATGTTGTTACGACAACGACAGCTGGGAGTTTGTGATGCCTGTCCCATTGGTAAACGGAAAAAGAAACAGCATCGTTGGAAGATCGATCTCGAGATCAAGGTACCGAATCAGATGGTATACGTCGACCTTCTCATTCCAAGCAAAGCCAACGGAACTAGGTTCGAAGCCGTCCTTGTGATCTTGGATGGCTACTCGCGCTTTGTCAAAGTGGACATGTTGACCAGCAAATCAAGCAGTGCTATTAGCCGACACATCAAGGTGTATGTGTTGTGGGCGGAGCGTCAAGCGGGAAGACAACAAAATGTATTGGAGAGGGTGACATACAAGGTTCAGCGGATTTTGACGGATAAAATGGTGAGTTTGTCAACGGTGAAATGGAGAGTTATGACAAAGCACACAGTATCGAGCATGTTCTCCTCGGTCCGAAGGGCTCTCAATTGATTCTATGTGAGCGCACTCACCAGTCGCTCGTTGGTATGACCAAAGCCACCATGCCTCAGTCTGGTTTTCCTAAGAGTATGTGGCCGGAGGCTCTGAGCAACGCTGTCTACATAAAGAATCGAGTATTCAACAAAGGAGCTCAAGTGATATACCGTTCGAGATGATGTTCGGAAGTAAGCCTGATCTACATCATATCCGTAAATTTGGAGCACTGGCTAACGTGTACGCACCTGTGACCCCTGGACGCAAGAAACACCACAATAATGCAAAACTAGGATTTGTTTTCGTCTATGCTGAAGATGTTGTGGGATGTAAAGTGCTCTTTCCAGACGGCCGAACAGCGAAGTTTGTGGCTGACGTTCGAGTATCTGAAGACGTGATGTATCGAGATCGTCACAATGCGTCTATGGACGACTCTGACAATGAGTCACTTCACTTTGAGCAGTTCAGTGAGATGGATGTGTCCTTCGAGAGTACTACAGATGAGCCCAGCGTGCGAACCTCGGCCGTTTCGTCTGATATGAGTGTAGCTGAGACCCAAGAAACCATGGATCTTGAGGTGAGCAAAGCGGACGAAGCCTCTGAGATTAATCATTCGGGTACAGCAGCATCGGAAGTACACGGAAGTGACGCGTATACGAGAAGTATACAGGGCCTGTACGAAGTGAGTACAGTGATGCATCTAAAGAACATGAAACGCCAGATAATGAGCCAGAGGTGGTTGTGGAGACGAATTCATGCGGTGACAAGGTATCGAGCACTCTGGATGAGAGTACGGTGAATGTGCTGAGCACTGCGCAGCTCCAGGCGCATTCGCAGGAAAGCATTAGATCAGCATATGAGGAGGTAGTATCGGATGCTGATCTGCCTAGTGATGACAACGAGTCGGGAGCTGGGGTGTGCGGATCAATTGCGGATGATGAGTAAACAGCTAGCTTTGATATTGTTCCTGAAATTGCTGCAAACAGGGACGATATTACAGTGGCTAGTTCGGTTGGATCGCTAGGTCATGAGGAGAATACTTAGATACAAAAGATGAACAATGACCTGGTTGATAAATTCGAGGGTCGTGAAGTTATGGACATACTTCCCCGTTATCACTAGCAAACCGGAAAAGGCGTTGATCGTGATGAGACTTATTCGGAAGAGCTGCGTGTTGAGCGTCATGCTGACAGACTGGAAGCGAAACGCACACGTACATGATTTCGCAAATATTACGAATTACGTCGGCCTGAATGACTATGTCGTGAATGCAATCCAGAGTACATCCCGGATCAAGGATTCGAGTGGTCAGTATATCAAAGCTAGCACTGTGAAGATTCATTGAAATTAGGCGCGGAGTAAGACGATCTAAGTTTGCAGGCCTATGGGGACTAGTAGATGCTGATGAGATAACTGCGTTGAGAGCGAAGGGCGTCATTGTGGAGATACCAAGTTCGGAAGTTCCCGACGGGGGCCAAGATGCTTACTACCGGATGAGTTTATGCCCTTAAATCAGATCATGAACGGTATGTAATTCGCTTTAAGGCGCGATTTGTGGCATTCGGCAACTACCAGCGACGGGGGATTGACTTTTGTGAGACATTTTCGCCGGTGGCTCGCATGTCGTCGTTCCGATTGGTAGTGGCTCTGGCAGCGGCATTGTCTCTGCAGTTGTACGGTGGGGATATCGCCACCGCATATCTGAATGCGCTCCTAGGAATACGACAATATCTAAGATCAATCGATGGTTTTCCATGTGCAGTTGACGGACATGTCTACATGGTAGTAAAGGCATTGTATGGACTATGGTCGAGAGTGGAACTCTGAATTGAAGCAATGGCTACTTGAGCGTGCTTTAACGAACAATGACCGAACGATGTCAAAATTATTACTTTGATAATAACACCATCATGTTGATCCTAGTTTACGTGGATGATATCAGGGTGGCTACGAACGATGAGGAGGCCAAGGAGAAATTGTTCGAGGACCCGGATATGGCTTATGGCATCAAAGCTCAAGGTCAATTGACTCAATATTTGGGCATTGAGGTGACGCAAAGTTCAAAGAGCATCACGATTGAGCATAGCAAGTATGCACGTGACGTATTGGAGACATTCGGATATGATCAAACCCACAGTTGGGAGCCCGATGGAGACTATAGTAAGGTTGACATCGCTCAGTGAGAGCAAAGAGGGCGACACCAGTTTCGGATTTCAAAAGGCCGTGGGGATGCTAATGTATATTGCTACTGGTACCCGACCGGATTTGACTTTTGCAGTAGGACAGTCAAGTCGATTTGTGGCCAAACCGTCAACCAAGCACGTGGGGTCACCAAAACGGGTTTTGAGATATCTCACTGGACGGTAAACTATGGAATTACGTACAATCGTGCAAATTAAGTACCTGATACTAAAGTCTTTGAAGGCTACTGTGATAGTGACTGGGCTAACGACCCTGAGTCGCGAAAGAGTACAGCGGGATTCGTGTTCTCACTCGCTGGAGGTGCAATTTCCTGGATGCCGCGACGCCAGTCTATCGTGGCACTCTCAACAGCGGAGGTAAGTATGTTGTGGCTTGTGAGGTAGCTATGGAAGCTGCAGCCGCGAGCAACACACTGCAAGAAGTAGTTCCACAATGCAAACTCGATCTGAAGCTCGGAATTGACAATCAACCAATCCGACTTACAATCGCAGAACAAGACACATTGAACTTCGATGGCATTTCATACGAGAACAAGCTCAAAAAGGATAATTTAGTTGCATAAGATCAAAGGCGACGAGAACCCCGCAGACGCATTCACAAAGCTGTTGGACAAGAATTGCTTGCGCATTCGGCTGGAGCTCATTGGTATTTGTCAGGTCTGATGAAGGAATCACTATACAAGTTAGTGAGCAGCATGAGGCGTGTTGTAATGACTATTGGCGAAGCACTATGAGTGCTGTTGTAATGCATTGGTCGGGTACGGCCGTTTGTCAAGTTAAATACCAACGGACTATACGACTTTGCGTATAAATTAAGCGCAGCAGTGCGTCGAAGCATAATGAAGACAAGTAAAGTGGGTATCAGCTTGAACCGTTGTTCAATGACGCTTAAGAAAGATGTTGGAGCTTTGAGGCAAACAGCGCTACTGAGGTTTTCAATTTTACTTTCCAGTTTTCTGTTTTAAGTGTGTATATGTGGTCATACGAACTAAAGTGCCTATTCCAATAAATCCTCTCTCCATCGGGAAACTGCTGTAAAAATACGAATGGAGTGCACGATAAGTAATTCCAACTGAAAGTAGATATTCAGGGATTACTTAAGGGGCCTCGAATCCACATAGCATGATTATAAGCGCCTTCGTTTCTTGCCGTACGGCTTGAATTGCATAACGGTACTAGTGTGCGTTAGTCAATTTTTAAAACATTCATACTATTTTAATATTAAAATGCTTGAGCTTCAGAACTACCCCAGTATTTTACTTAGCTTTTCATGCCAGACTAAATTTATAATGTGGCTAAGACAGCCACATCGTGGAATCGTGCCGCAGATGCTTCTTCCGCATTCATTTCCAACGCAGCCATTCCCTGCTTAAAGTTGTGCGTGCATTTCAGGAGCAGTAGCAGTGTATTCTTGCGGCTCGTAGTGTATTTGTGTATGACGATGTCGCAGTGGGAGGGGGTAGATAATGAATGAAACCATGGTATGTTGTGGGGTTGTCGCTGCAGTTGTAGATGTCACCACTAGAGCTCTGGGCGTCCGTTCCGCGGACGCTAGGGCATGGTTGGTTGGTGTAGTGTGAGCTGACCGCCTCCGCTGCGCTGCGGTGGATTAGCGAACATTTCAAAATCAAAGCTAAATGAATTATATGCATTACGTGCCCTACCAAGTCCGCGCTCCAAAGATCTCTCTGTACACAATATTGTTGGTGTGTACGTTGCCGTCCTCATCGATGGCCTCTGGATCCACAGCAATCTTGATCGCCTTCCTTGAAGTCACTCTCGACAACGCCACATAAAGCCGCCCATGTGCGACGAGCGGAAATTTCAAGTAGATACCCACGTGGTGGATCGATTGTCCTTAAGCCTTGTTGATAGTCATGGCGAACGCTGGAGCCACGGGGAACGGCCTACGCTTGCATTTGAACGGGAACTCCTTGTCATCGTCCTCACTATAAACGACGATCCGAGGAATGAACACCTTCTTACCCTTGAACGGCCCGGACATAATGCTGGCCTCGATGCCTATCTCGCGCAATGATACAACCCGAAGCCGCGTTTTGTTGCAAAGTCATGCGTCGCTATTAAGGTTTCTAATCATGATGGTAGGTGTTCCAACCTTCAAAACAATCATGTGCGGAGGCATACCGGAGAAGTTAAGAGAGTTCAAGAACTCCTGCTCAAACATATTTGCATCCGCGATCCCTTCGAGGCTGTCCACCGAGAGATACTCCTTCGTTTCACCCGATAGCCGTTCCGCAACCATGTCGTTGATACGCCGAACACTTGCATTTGTAAAGGCTAATATAGCTCGCTCAACGAAGTATTCATCGGGTAAATTCTCAGTATCAGCACCCGGGTACACCGCATCTATGAGTGCGTTTTGTTGCAAAGTCATGCGTCGCTATTAAGGTTTCTAATCATGATGGTAGGTGTTCCAACCTTCAAAACAATCAAGTGCGGAGGCATACCGGAGAAGTTAAGAGAGTTCAAGAACTCCTGCTCAAACATATTTGCATACGCGATCCCTTCGAGGCTGTCCACCGAGAGATACTCCTTCGTTTCACCCGATAGCCGTTCCGCAACCATGTCGTTGATACGCCGAACACTTGCATTTGTGAAGGCTAATATAGCTCGCTCAACGAAGTATTCATCGGGTAAATTCTCAGTATCAGCACCCGGGTACACCGCATCTATGAGTGCGTTTTGTTGCAAAGTCATGCGTCGCTATTAAGGTTTCTAATCATGATGGTAGGTGTTCCAACCTTCAAAACAATCAAGTGCGGAGGCATACCGGAGAAGTTAAGAGAGTTCAAGAACTCCTGCTCAAACATATTTGCATACGCGATCCCTTCGAGGCTGTCCACCGAGAGATACTCCTTCGTTTCACCCGATAGCCGTTCCGCAACCATGTCGTTGATACGCCGAACACTTGCATTTGTGAAGGCTAATATAGCTCGCTCAACGAAGTATTCATCGGGTAAATTCTCAGTATCAGCACCCGGGTACACCGCATCTATGAGTGCGTTGACGTTGCGGACTCGTCGGTCTTCTTCAACTTCATCCAAGTCTCGCTCGTGCTCCTCGTTCGCCGGAGGGAGTAGCCTGAAACGTGGGGGAGGCTCCATATCCGCATCTTCTTCATCAGAGGTCATTTGTTGTATCCGTCGTTCTGAAATGGTACACATGTCGCGTGGGAGGCATATATCGCCATCACCGATCTCATGGGTGTCTGGGGCGGTGCGGACACGCATGTTCTCGGTTAGCCGCACTTGACGCAAATGCTCTAATAGCGGCGAAGACTTGAAGCAAGCTTGAATCGTCTCCGCACGCGTAGCATCCTTCAGTGCAGGTAGAATCTCGTGGTGATCACCTCTGGACACCAATACCTTTCCGCCGAATGGCTCCAGCTCGTTCTTCATAATATGCCAGTTGGCCAAATCGAAGTTGCAGCCACATGCGGAAGCGTCGTTACAGTCCCGCAATACAGAGGTGCCCTTAAAGTGTGAGCTTCCACATCAAACACACACTTTGCGAGAGCACATCTGGCGGGACGGAAAAGAACGCAGCAGTCGGTCCCACAAGAGCAAGGATCCCAAGACCAAGTGCAAGGACAGCTCAAGAACAAGAGATCAAGACAAAAAACACTTTAAGAGCATGGGTGAGCCCCGCGCCTGTACACCTAAATAGCATAGCATCAGAATTGACAGTTTCAGAGCGTTTTCGGAGCCGTGTGAGCTCCGGGAGGGGCTGGGTCAATCTCGGACACCCTGCGCATACTACTGACATGACCTGAAGAGCTGGACGGTATCGAACCGACCTGGTCAACCACTCAAAAGGGCTGAGGCAACAGCTTTGACGTACCCAAGAGGCAACAGCGCGATGCGGCGTCTGAATTATCATGTACAGCGGCTTGGTCCACAGCGGTGCAAGTTAATTTGGACCCGTGGACCGTGAGCTGAGGGCTGTAACACGTCGGCCAAGGGGAGGGCATAAGCAAAAGCTGACTGCCGCCTGGAGTGACGATACCCCTAAGTTAAATGTAATCCGAGGGACCGGGATGGAAATGACAGTGGTGTGTTCAGTTCACCGAGGGCTTCCGGATTAGTACTGGAAAGGAAAGTTCGAGGTTCTATTCGAATACCACGTTGCTTAAGCTACTGTTTCCATGCTCCGGTGCTTATATTCATGGAATAGCTGTAGAATAGTTCCCAGTGCACTTAGACTTTCAAGTCTATCCGCTCATGTAACTATTTTTCATTTAGATCAGGCGATAGACGCGTTCAAGATAGAAGGACATGGCAAGAGCTCCGAGGAAAAGCAAAAAGGTTCCCCAACAATTGTGAAGCGAGCTTTGGTGCAGAATTACCTCTACTAACTCCGTCCAATGATTAGAATTACCCGCGAGGAGCTAGATGATCGCGTACAACGAGCCCGGCGTGAGAACGCATCCCAATCCCACGAAGAGTCGCGTAAGGAAAGACAACTCCGTAAACAGAGGCTTCGTAACGCAGAGGCCCGCTACCGCAAGGCAATCCAAGAATTGGAGCAGCTTGAGTTAGTTGAAGCCCCAGCGCCAACTGAATCCGGACAGATGAGAGTATCTGGTCCGGCGGTAGAGCGTGAGGAGAAGACAGAAGAAGACGATCTTGCTGAACATCAACGACGTTTGAGGCGGACGCGCATTGCGAACACCCTGTCGACAATGCCCGCAATTTCTAGATTAGAGCGTCGGGGAATGCAGACGATAGAGCTGCGGCTAAACGTGCGCGCGATGCGGAAATAGCACGGGCGAGGCGCGCCGCTATGACGAGCTCACAAAAACTACGGACACGAGCAAAGGACGCGGGGAGGAAACGGATACGTAGAACTAACAGATCCGACTCCCAGGTTGTCCGAGACCGCGGACGAGATGCCGAGCTAGCTTGGGTACGAAGCGATCGAATGGCTTTAGAAGAGCTGGCAGCTCATCAAGCGTGTTATCGCGATGCGCAGTCCAGCCACAGAGCCACAAGATCAGGGGCGGATAGTCAAAATGCCAGGATTCGAGATGCAGCGGGACACGACGATCGCAGGGAAGGCATGTCAGATGAGCAGCGCCAAGCGGAGCGTGACCAAAAGCACACCGATATCGCTGAGCGGCATGTCAGATGAGCAGCGTCAAGCCGAGCGTCATGTAAACACAGCACAGCGGAGAGACTTCAGAGGAGGCATGACGGATGAGCAGCGCCAAGTAGATCGCGACCAGAATACAGCAGCACGGAGAGACCACAGAGCGTCGATGGCGGATGACATCCGTCAAGTAGAGCGTGACCGGGACGCAATCGCTCAGAGGTCACGACGTGAAGCTATGACGGAAGAACAAAGGGAGCAACGAAA
>NW_003303720.1:1336637-1339930 GCF_000142945.1 Phytophthora infestans T30-4 | reverse complement strand
GACTCTCAACGTCGACGAAAAGCGTGACACGGAATGGTGTCTGCAACTTCCGTGTACAAGAGTCAGTGTGCCACCGTATGAGACCGCTACTACCTCCAACATTCGGCCGCTCCATGTATGCCCAAGTTTACTTTAACGATCCAGACATGAATGCACGTGTGCGGAGCTGTATGAACATGACGCATGGCCTCGATCGCGCCGTTATGGAAACGATTGATCAGGTGATGGTGGCGCACAACCCATACACACAATCATTTATCAACGCGCGTAGCTTTTTGATAGATCGTGGTTGGGATGCGTATGCAGCAGCTATCAGGGAGCACGAACGACGCCGAGTGGCAGGGGAACCCGTTGATGACCATGACCCGTCGTTAGTATTGCGTAATTTTCTTCCGGAGGGGGATTACCTTAAGCTGCGTCTGCACGTCACACGGAATGCAAATCCGGGTACGCATAACACCCCAACGGCATCAGAGGTGGCAGCCGTTGGGATCGACACAAACGCGGCTGATCATCGGGATATTATCCTACACACGACATGAGGAGGTTTTAAGCGCATCTTTGAGACGAGCGTTACCTACGACCCGCTGCAGTACCATCTACTCTTTCCGTACGGGGAGAATGGCTGGACTTACGATATCCCGTACGTTGGTAATCCCGTCGGTCGCCACGGTGACCCGTTAACCATGTCCGTTCGGGAATATGGAGGCGTATCTGCTTTACGACCGGACGGTTAGTAACTCTCTTATTCGCGCAGTGGGCGACTGACGCAGCAATACTGCGTTGACCAATGGGCCAAATGCGAACAAGAACGCCTGCGCTTCATCAAGAAGAACCAACACCAGTATCGATTGGAAGCCCTCCAGGGACTCACGGACGCGTTGCGTGGCGAGTCAGTTGAAATCCACAGAATGGCAGCTGACGACGAGGCGGCCATACGTAGGACTCGGCGTGGGAATAATACGGAGCAAGAGTTAGCGGAGTCAGATGCGGGTGAGGTTGGACGCAAGATCATCATACCTCCGAAGTTTACAGGTGGTCCCCGCTACATGTACCAACGCTTCTTGGATGCCATGGCTATCGTCCGTGAAACAGGAGCCCCGAACCTGTTCATTACGATGCCATGCAACCCGAGCTGGCCTGAGATCAAGGAAAACGTACGCCGTGGAGAGAAAGCATCCGACCGACCGGACATCGTGGCTCGCGTGTATATGGAGAAACTAAAAGCTCTTAACAAGGATCTCGATGAGGTGTGATGGGGATTCAAGCCGCTCGAGTCCATGTAGTGGAATATCAGAAGCGTGGTCTTCCCCACGCCCACATACTGCTTATCCTGCGTCCGGAGGACAAGCCCACTACCAAAGAGGACGTCGATAAGCTGGTGTCCGCGGAGCTCCTGGATAAAGCGAAGTACCCCGAGCTGTACGATACGGTGATTTCCAATATGCTGCATGGACCCTGTGGTCAACAGAACCCGGCTGCCCGTGCATGAAGAACGGAAGGTGTTCCAAGACGTTTTCAAAGGCGCTCGCGGACGAAACGGTGATGACCCCCGACAAATACCCCACGTACAAGCGTGGTCGCCGTCCGTACGAATTATGTGCCATAAGTGGAAAGTATGGGACAGCGCGACCATCAATCAATGGGTGGTCACGTACAATCCGTTCCTGTCGCAGAAATACAGCTGCCACATCAACGTCGAAGTTTGTGCCACGAACAAGGCCATCAAGTACATCTACAAGTACGTCTACAAGGGCTTGGACATGACGACAATAACGATTGAAGGTGAACGAAATTCGGGCGAACGAAATTCTTCAGTATCTCCTCGGGAGGTATATTTATCCGGTAGAGGCTTGCATGCGGCTATTCATGTATCCAACACAAGGAGCAGCACATTCTGTCGTAACGCTACCCATCTATTTGAAAAGAATGAGCATGGTTGCTTATCGAGACCAAGCGACGACCCCCCAGCTTCACAGCTTGATTAACCGCGGGGACAGGTCAATGCTAACGGAGTTTTTCAAGCTGTGCGCGCGTAACCCAGAAGCTACGGTCAATCTACTGTACAAGAACGTACCACGGAAATACAGGTGGACGGAGCACAAGACGTGGGAACCGTACAAGAAGTACGTTGCTTCTCTGGGACGCCTGGTACACGTATCTCCGCAGGACCCGGAACGCTTCTACTTGCGACTTCTCCTGTGTAACCGACGCTCGCCCAAGTCCTTTGCGGATCTTCGAACGGTTAATGGTACGGAACATCCTACATATCAGCAAGCCGCTTTGGCGCTTAGGTATTTGGAAAATGACGACGAGTGGATACATTGCTTAAGCGAAGCCGCCGAGGGCAAGATGCCGTACCAGCTACGCCAAATCATTTTGGTTTACTCGATACCTGGTAATGCCAAAGATCTATGGGACAGGTTCAAAAAGGATATGTCAGAGAATGATGCACGAAGCATTGTGATAAGAAACGCAGACTTGCATAATGTACGCGAAGAGAAGGTGCGTCTTCGAATGGCGGAGTACAAGGCGTTGAAGAACTTGGCTAATTACTTGGTTTCGAACCAAAAGTCCCTCGACATGTACGGCCTTCCTCTGGTAGTCGATTACGACGATGTATCTGCTCAAGTGGATGTGGTGTAGCGGGATCAGCAGAATCTGAGAGATTGCTGGATCCAACTTACCAACTGCGCCCAGACACCGACTAACGGAGGGGGTCCCCCGATGATCCGTGTTCTGCTGAACTTTCCTCACCTTGTGTACCCGTCGGTAGGGCGAGATCTTGCTCTCTCGGTAGCTTCCGAAGAGTTCAAGTGATGAAGCTTGAGTTTCTTGGCGAGACGTGGGGATGGGGTGGAACAGCAGTGGAAAATCCTCACTCTGCGTCCGTGGGTGGTTCCGAATCCTAAGCAAATATTCGAGCTTATGGATCCGGGGCCTAGATCATGGATCTGGCCGTAGGGTTGCCTTGCGGGTGTGTCCCTTGCCTTTGTGTTTCCTTTACGTCGTACTTGCCGCCTCCTCTGACGGGATCTTGAGAGCTGAGAGCCTCTAGGGTGTAACCGACCAAGTCGTAAATTCGGTTAACCTGTGGGATCTGCACGTGTATAGGAAAAGCTCACTAGGTTGTAGGATCTGGCCAATGTATTATCCTGTTATCACTACCAGCACTATATTCGCAATTCCCAACCTTCTCCGAGCTCGTACGGCCAATGTAGTTCCGGTTCTTGAGGGCAGGAAGGCACTTGCGTGATACTGTGTAAATTGGGTTCTGTATTGATACTTAAGCC
>NW_003303720.1:1333701-1336537 GCF_000142945.1 Phytophthora infestans T30-4 | reverse complement strand
CACCTTGTTAATCCCTTACCAGGCTCGGCTGCATGTCCCTTCTTTTCTTGCACCCATCATCCCAGCTGTATTATTCTCAGATCCACCGGATCAATGGCGTAATCATTATGGTCAACCTATTATGGGTACACTCATCCGGATCCAGGTCGCTTGTATCCACTTCACTGTAAATGTACACTCGTCGTGGATCTGAGCTCTCCAATCATCCAACATCATCTTGCAACCGTCTGAGATCTCCATTGTCCCACGAAAGCTCGAGATCCACTGTATCCATCATCTTAACATCATGGATCCAGGTCGTTCTATGCAGGATCCTCCCTCCTTGGATCCGAACTCGGAAGTATGGGATCGGGGCCACCTCGCGGTGGATCTTGACTTCTCACTAGCCGTGGCTGCTAGATCCACCTTCAGATGACACCTACCACCATTCTTTTCATAGGATCCACACTCGATCCACCCGTACATAGCGCATCCCCTATTCACCCAAGTGGATCCAGGTAAGGGTGGATCCGAGATAAGTCTTGGTGGATCTTGCCTTCCCGTGAATCACTCATACCAGATCCATCGCCGTTTCATACGAGGTGCTGCTCGTCATGGCTAATCCACCACAGGCAACTTGCATCCGCGCCGGACAATCCAAATCCTCTCCAATCACTTGAAATTATCACTGATTCGGGATAGTGACCCTGCGTTAGGTCCATTCTCTTATTTCTGAGAAAGCACTTCACCACAATCGCCTTCTGTACGTGGTCGGCGCTGCACAACAGCGTTCACGACGTGCACTACCAGCATCCACAACCGCTTTCTCCTCTACGTGACACATGTCTCCCACCAAGTGTACCAGCAAATCGCCGGCAAGGCCCCATCCACTACAACTCCGGTCAGCCCTTCTTCAATGTAATTCACCGATCTGCGTACTCTGGCCCAAACTCTTTCCGATCGGGTGCAAACCTTGACGGCGGAGCTGCAGACGGCCCAAGATGTTAGCGACCAAGCTGCGTCTTTGCACGCCACCCAACTCCAAACCTTGCGAGCCCAGGTCCATGACCAGGCTATGGAGATCCAGGGGTGGGAGCACCGTGCGGCCTCTCGTTCGCAGGACCTACGACTCTTGCTGGCTGATCAAGCGGTCGAGATCCGCGACCTGGCCGGACGGCTGGATCGCGCCTCCCGTCAGCGAGATGACAACGACCACCTCCTTAGGGAGATGGCGCTCGCCGGATCTGAGATCCACCAGCTCCAATCCCGGATCCACGACCTCAAGCGGGATCTGGAGGATTCCCATACTGCTAGTGCGGCCGAGGACGAGAGCTTGGATCGACTACGTGAATAGTTGCGCCTGACCCAAGAAGAGGTGGTAGCTAACGACTATGTGGGATCCACCCATGGCGGATCTGCATTAGGGTCGGCGCGTGGAGGGTCCTCGGCGCCCAATCCACCTCCCTCGTCGCCGGAAGTAGCTCTGGCTCGACTCTCTGAGGAGCTGAAAGATACCAAGGAGTCGCTCGAGAAAGCGTCTGCTGGGCGAGATTACGCGCTCTAAGAATTCGTACGTATAACTCAACTGCGCGACGAGATCCAAGCGAAGTTGGCGGACAGGGAACTCCAACGGGACAAGCCCGGGCTACCGAGTGGGCGGATGCCAAGCGAACGCAAACGGAGCTGGAATCCAAGCTCCGCCGCACGAGTACGTGGATCCTCTTTTGTCCCCCGCTAGTTGCCCCCTATTCACCTGTTATGTCAATCCAGGTGACAAATTGAAAGATGCTGATGCAACCGCAGCAAAACGCCGGGCTCAACTCGCTGCAGCTCATGTTCAGCAGCAACAGCTAGTTTGGGAGCGCGATCGTGGATTATCGGAGCGGGATTTGGCACGCCGACGACTGGCGCTGGTGACAGCTGCCGTCTCGGATCCCCTTTCTCCCCTGTCTGAACTCTCTCCTGCTGCCAGCGTTTCTGCTCCTCTACCGTCTGTAAGTGGGGCGGATCCGTCGGCTGCGAAACGACCGCGCAGTGCGTCTCCTGCTCATAGCACTGGATCCCCCCGTCCTCACAAGCATGCCCGAGCCTCCCCAAAAGCCAAGCCCAAAACGATTTCGGCCTCCAAGGCGGCCTCGCAGGCGGGATCCACATCCGCGTCCAAGGCGGAATCCACATCCACGTCCAAGACTTCCGCATCCCCCTCGAAGTCTGGTGCCGGATCCAAGTCCGGATCGACTGCCAAGGCTGGATCCGTCGCTGTATCAAAGTCGGGATCGGCGTCCAAAACCGGATCCACGGTCGCGCCGTCGTCCCAGGCAGTGGTATCAACTGGATCCACGGCAATTGCTGCTCCTACGACGGGGTTAGCCACATCCACAGCTAAGTCCAGTTCGTCTCAGTCAGGATCCACCGCTGGCCCTTTGGTGACGACGCCTGCCGTTCCCGGCCAGCTTCCACGGGCCCTCCGCCGGCCAGTACTGGATCCGGGAAAGGGAAAGCCAAACGTGTCATTCCCACTGCTTATGGGCTTGGCAGCTCGGAGGATGAGAAATCAGACTGGTCCGACGGCTCAGGGTCTCCTATCCGATTGTCGTCGAAGCGTACGTCGTGCTCCGGCCCTTATCCCTTCACTCTGTACGATGGGGACGATGACGACAACGATGGTGATGAGGGTCCGGAGGATTCGGAGGAGGCTCGCGCCGCTGATGATGTCTTGGAAGAGGACACGCGACGGGCCTTGTCCCAGTCCAGATCCGAAGCCCGGCGGAGATCCCTCTCGACACCGCCTCCGCAAGTCGTCAGTACAACCGGAGCCGGCACTGCGGGATCCGCGATCCAAGTCGACAGTGACGGT
>NW_003303720.1:1309886-1332004 GCF_000142945.1 Phytophthora infestans T30-4 | reverse complement strand
GCTCCACCGTTCAGATCTGCCTCGCCTACCCAACTGGGTTCGTCATATCCACGCCAATACACCAGAAATTCACGGTAAATCCGTCCGTATCTAGTTCGCTTCCCTGACCTCATGTCGGTGATCTTCTCGACTTCGAACTCGCCGGCTTCGAGATCCACATTCCAACTATCTTCCGGTAGGAGGTCTTCGTCGAAATCCACCCGGTCGGATTCATCCGCCGAAAGCCGGGTTTGGGGCCGATCCGGGTATTCCTTGACCAACGTCAGCTTGGATACGTGTACTACAGGGAATAAGCGATATTCGGTATCTGCCGTTTCCAACTTTACAGCATGTCCCCCTATCTTCTCGCCCACCCGGAACGGTCCGTGCCATAGATGGGCCAATTTGCGGGCGTACCCTTCCTTCACTCGATCTAAATAAAGCCACACCTGCGATCCCACTTGGATTTGATGTTGACGGGCGTCTTCGTTGTGTCGATCCGCTCGATCTTGTATCGCTCTCCGCAGCCATTCGTTCACTTGGGATCTGGCTTGCCAATAGTATTTCTGGACTTGGTATCGCCATCGTCTTGGATCTCGGTTTCTCTTCTTGGTGCTACATACCGAAATGGCCGCTTCTAGGGTGGATTTGGGATCCCACCCATGTACCAAGTAAAATGAATTGTCACCCCGGATTCTGTCTTGGGCGGTGTTCATCGCGAAGGGGATTCGTTCTGCGTACTCATTCCAATCTCTCTGATCCAAATCCTGGACATACATCTTGAGTGCCCTCGTGATCGTCTACACCATGCGTTCGGCCGATCCGTTAGCTTGGGGACGATATGCCATAATTGCCCGCTGTCTCTGCCCCAGGATCCGGTTGAAAGCTCGAAAGAAATCAGACATAAAGCCTGGCTCCCGATCATGTCTAATCATCTCACTAGCCTCAAATCTTCGGAAAACGCACTCCTCGTACGATTCGACAGTGGTTTGTGCAGTTCTAGACGCACTAGCTTTGGCTATCACGTATCCGGTAAACAGATCCACCCAGATCAAAAATTCTGTGTTTCCTTTGAACGACTTGGGCAACCAGGAGATGTGATCCATGGCTATGATTTGGAAAGGGTTAGTCGCTTGGACATTCCCAGGTGACTCCCCTTCGATTGTGGGCCTGTTCTTGCCTGTCTCACAATCCACACATTCACCGACATACCGTTGCACGCTCTTGAATAGTCCCCTCCAGTGGAAACATTCTCGGATCCATTGGTAGGTCCGACCAATTCCCTGATGTCCACCTTCTAAACTAGTGTGATAGTGATGTAGGACATCATGTTGTAAGGTTTCTGGCATCACCAGTCTCATCAATCCATCCCGATCCTCGTTGACTCTCTTCGTAGGGGGACAATAGAAGAGCAAATCATCTAGATCCACTGCATAATCCGTAGCAACCATACTGTAGGATTTGGTAGCCTCCCGACTCAGGTCTCGTACATCCCCCATCAGATACTTCTTTAGTTTCAAGATCCACGCTTCTTCGTTCTGTGCTTTGAGGATCCGCTCAATGCGGACTCCCTTCACGAATGGTTCATCGAGAATCTGGGGGCTAGATTCAATCCTTCCTCTGGACCTAGTGACAGCCATTACCTGGACTGTCCTTTTCCCGGATCCAACCACCACCACCTCATCTAGTCGGTTCAACGTAACTAGATCCTGATGGTCGGCCTCCCTCTCCACTTCGACACCACATTGATTCCGTAACGCGGCACTGGCCAAGCTATCTGCACTGGCATTCCAATCTCGCTTGACATGCACCAACTCGTGATTCATCCAACCACGCAGGTGGATCATCACTTTCTGCCGTAGCAGTGTTAGGGCCGGGGCCTTGCAGTCAATCTCACCTCACACCTGTCTGATCACCAAATTTGAATCCCCTCGTCAAACAAGACCCTTCGTGTTGGAGCCCGCTAGAGGATCAAGTCGATCCAATTGGTGGCTTCCCCGATACCAGGGTACCTGATCCCACGGAGGCAGAAGGACTGACAGGCGAAAGAGGGTCGCGGTGCTTGGATCCAATGGTGGATCCGGCGAAGACGGAAGATGAACAAGTCTGTTTCCATGAAGGCGGGGATCTACACGCCGAGGATCTCGGACAAGGCCTGGCGGTGATCCCGGAGGTACCACTGACCACCAAGGAGGTCACGATTGACGATATCCAAGTGGATCCAGGGGCGAACGAACCCGTGCAAGTGGATCGGTTACGTCAGAAGATCTGGGAAAGCCGGCATCTGCTGATTGGTAAAGGTAATGCATTACCGCCCGCGGAGTCAAATGTGACATCGATGTCGGCGACGGGAAACCGATCGCTCAAAGGGTGCGGAAGGTGGCACCTCAGTTCCGAGAAAAATTATCGGATCTGATTAAGGGCCTGCTGCAAGCCAAGATCATCAGTTTCTCAACGTCCCCGTGGGCATCTTCCGGTGGTAATAATCATCAAGAAGAACGGTGGTATGGCAGTTGGTAGCGATAGCAATCAGGTTGGGGTGGGTGTGACCGGGAGCGTCTACCACCATGCACGCGTTTAGGGGCCCTAGACCCACCGCGAGTGTCCACGCTCCATAAGCGAGTGACGCGTGCTCCCGAATCGACCTGTCAACAGCCTTAAAGCAAGCTCGGTTCATCATCGGCGCTTCGTACCAAATGATTAGACTCGCGCTACGAATCCATTCGGCTTTTTGGCTCTGCCATGAAAGACGGCACGTCGACGTCTCTGTTAGTTTGAGGGGAATTCGGAACGTCGAATGCGCGGTATGACCTCCGGTTAACAGAGTGGCTGCACTCCCACTCGATGCAACCGCGATAACAACCTTACGCTGCATCCGAAGGTGAGCGAGTATTTGCTCGAGTATAAACGACTTTCCTGTTCCACCCGGACCATTCAAAAAGAAATGCTTCTCCCCTTCAACCGGTCTGTTCACAGCAGCAGTAACTTGGTCAAAATATTCCTCTGGTTGCTGTTCAAGTGGTCTGCCTGCTCCGCAACATGCCCTAGTTCGCTTTGGGGGTACGCGTCAATCACTTGCTGGACAACATCAACAGACGCTGTATCCGGGTCGTCCACTGGAGCAGCTACATCGTCGTAATCGACTACCAGAGGAAGGCCGTACATGTCGAGGGACGTTTGGTTCGAAACCAAGTAATTAGCCAAGTTCTTCAACGCCTTGTACTCCGCCATTCGAAGACGCACCTTCTCTTCGCGTACATTATGCAAGTCTGCGTTTCTTATCACAATGCTTCGTGCATCATTCTCTGACATATCCTTTTTGAACCTGTCCCATAGATCTTTGGCATTACCAGGTATCGAGTAAACCAAAATGATTTGGCGTAGCTGGTACGGCATCTTGCCCTCGGCGGCTTCGCTTAAGCAATGTATCCACTCGTCGTCATTTTCCAAATACCTAAGCGCCAAAGCGGCTTGCTGATATGTAGGATGTTCCGTACCATTAACCGTTCGAAGATCCGCAAAGGACTTGGGCGAGCGTCGGTTACACAGGAGAAGTCGCAAGTAGAAGCGTTCCGGGTCCTGCGGAGATACGTGTACCAGGCGTCCCAGAGAAGCAACGTACTTCTTGTACGGTTCCCACGTCTTGTGCTCCGTCCACCTGTATTTCCGTGGTACGTTCTTGTACAGTAGATTGACCGTAGCTTCTGGGTTACGCGCGCACAGCTTGAAAAACTCCGTTAGCATTGACCTGTCCCCGCGGTTAATCAAGCTGTGAAGCTGGGGGGTCGTCGCTTGGTCTCGATAAGCAACCATGCTCATTCTTTTCACATGGATAGGTAGCGTTACGACAGAATGTGCTGCTCCTTGTGTTGGCTGCATGAATAGCCCCATGCAAGCCTCTACCGGATAAATATACCTCCCGAGGAGATACTGAAGAATTTCGTTCGCCCGAATTTCGTTCACCTTCAATCGTTATTGTCGTCATGTCCAAGCCCTTGTAGACGTACTTGTAGATGTACTTGATGGCCTTGTTCGTGGCACAAACTTCGACGTTGATGTGGCAGCTGTATTTCTGCGACAGGAACGGATTGTACGGGACCACCCATTGATTGATGGTCGCGCTGTCCCATACTTTCCACTTATGGCACATAATTCGTACGGACGGCGACCACGCTTGTACGAGGGGTATTTGTCGGGGGTCATCACCGGTTCGTCCGCGAGCCCCTTTGAAAACGTCTTACAACACCTTCCGTTCTTCATGCACGGGCAGTTCGGGTTCTGTTGACCACAGGGTCCATGCAGCATATTGGAAATCACCGTATCGTACAGCTCGGGGTACTTCGCTTTATCCAGGAGCTCCGCGGACACCAGCTTATCGACGTCTTCTTTGGTAGTGGGCTTGTCCTCCGGACGCAGGATAAGCAGTATGTGGGCGAGGGGAAGACCACGCTTCTGATATTCCACTACATGGACTCGAGCGGCTTGAATCCCCATCACACCTCATCGAGATCCTTGTTAAGAGCTTTTAGTTTCTCCATGAACACGCGAGCCACGATGTCCGGTCAGTCGGATGCTTTCTCTCCACGGCGTACGTTTTCCTTGATCTCAGGCCAGCTCGGGTTGCATGGCATCGTAATGAACAGGTTCGGGGCTCCTGTTTCACGGACGATAGCCATGGCATCCAAGAAGCGTTGGTACATGTAGCGGGGACCACCTGTAAACTTCGGAGGTATGATGATCTTGCGTCCAACCTCACCCGCATCTGACTCCGCTGACTCTTGCTCCGTATTATTCCCACGCCGAGTCCTACGTATGGCCGCCTCGTCGTCAGCTGCCATTCTGTGGATTTCAACTGACTCGCCACGCAACGCGTCCGTGAGTCCCTGGAGGGCTTCCAATCGATACTGGTGTTGGTTCTTCTTGATGAAGCGCAGGCGTTCTTGTTCGCATTTGGCCCATTGGTCAACGCAGTATTGCTGCGTCAGTCGCCCACTGCGCGAATAAGAGAGTTACTAACCGTCCGGTCGTAAAGCAGATACGCCTCATATTCCCGAACGGACATGGATAACGGGTCACCGTGGCGACCGACGGGATTACCAACGTACGGGATATCGTAAGTCCAGCCATTCTCCCCGTACGGAAAGAGTAGATGGTACTGCAGCGGGTCGTAGGTAACGCTCGTCTCAAAGATGCGCTTAAAACCTCCTCATGTCGTGTGTAGGATAATATCCCGATGATCAGCCGCGTTTGTGTCGATCCCAACGGCTGCCACCTCTGATGCCGTTGGGGTGTTATGCGTACCCGGATTTGCATTCCGTGTGACGTGCAGACGCAGCTTAAGGTAATCCCCCTCCGGAAGAAAATTACGCAATACTAACGACGGGTCATGGTCATCAACGGGTTCCCCTGCCACTCGGCGTCGTTCGTGCTCCCTGATAGCTGCTGCATACGCATCCCAACCACGATCTATCAAAAAGCTACGCGCGTTGATAAATGATTGTGTGTATGGGTTGTGCGCCACCATCACCTGATCAATCGTTTCCATAACGGCGCGATCGAGGCCATGCGTCATGTTCATACAGCTCCGCACACGTGCATTCATGTCTGGATCGTTAAAGTAAACTTGGGCATACATGGAGCGGCCGAATGTTGGAGGTAGTAGCGGTCCCATACGGTGGCACACTGACCCTTGTACACGGAAGTTGCAGACACCATTCCGTGTCACGCTTTCGTCGACGTTGAGAGTCCGAGACCGCGAAGCTCCCATGGACGTAAATGCGAATACGTTGCTGTAGGCTCGGATTGGCCGCATGAAGGTCGGGTTTTCGAAACGTGATAGTAGAGCATCAGGTGCTGTTCGCGAAGTCGGAACGAACACCTGTCCGTTACGACAACAGCACCCGTCTATTTCTTGCGGAAACTTCCTAGCGTTGCAGTAGTGACAAACCCGCTCGTTCTCCTGGCTGTCATCGACGTAACGCGTGAAGTAATGACTGCCACCAGCCACCGTGGAAGGGTTAAAACGTTCGTGGTACGCGAGGCCCTTCTTATACTGCCGAGATCGCCTGCGAAACCGGTCTTGTTCCTGTCGTTGCCCCCTTTGTTCTTCTGTCATAGCTTCTCGTCGTGACCTCTGAGAGATTGCGTCCCGGTCACGCTCTACTTAACGGACGTCATCCGCCAAAGACGCTCTGTGGTCTCTCCGTGCTGCTGTATTCTGGTCGCGATCTACTTGGCGCTGCTCATCCGTCATGCCTCCTCTGAAGTCTCTCCGAGGTGCTGTGTTTAAATGACGCTCAGCTTGACGCTGCTCATCTGACATGCCGCTCAGCGATATCGGTGTGCTTTTGGTCACGCTCCGCTTGGCGCTGCTCATCTGACATGCCTTCCCTGCGATCGTCGTGTCCCGCTGCATCTCGAATCCTGGCATTTTGACGATCCGCCCCTGCTCTTGTGGCTCTGTGGCTGGACTGCGCATCGCAATAACACGCTTGATGAGCTGCCAGCTCTTCTAAAGCCATTCGATCGCTTCGTACCCAAGCTAGCTCGGCATCTCGTCCGCGGTCTCGGACAACCTGGGAGTCGGATCTGTTAGTTCTACGTATCCGTTTCCTCCCCGCGTCCTTTGCTCGTGTCCGTAGTTTTTGTGAGCTCGTCATAGCGGTGCGCCTGGCCCGTGCTATTTCCGCATCGCGCGCACGTTTAGCCGCAGCTCTATCGTCTGCATTCCCCGACGCTCCAATCTGGAAATTGTGGGTATTATCGACAGGGTGTTTGCAATGCGCGTCCGCCTCAAACGTCGTTGATGTTCAGCAAGATCGTCTTCTTCTGTCTTCTCCTCACGCTCTACCGCCGGACCAGATACTCTCATCTGTCCGGATTCAGTTGGCGCTGGGGCTTCAACTAACTCAAGCTGCTCCAATTCTTGGATTGCCTTGCGGTAGCGGGCCTCTGCGTTACGAAGCCTCTGTTTACGGAGTTGTCTTTCCTTACGCGACTCTTCGTGGGATTGGGATGCGTTCTCACGCCGGGCTCGTTGTACGCGATCATCTAGCTCCTCGCGGGTAATTCTAATCATTGGACGGAGTTAGTAGAGGTAATTCTGCACCAAAGCTCGCTTCACAATTGTTAGGGAACCTTTTTGCTTTTCCTCGGAGCTCTTGCCATGTCCTTCTATCTTGAGCGCGTCTATCGCCTGATCTAAATGAAAAATAGTTACATGAGCGGATAGACTTGAAAGTCTAAGTGCACTGGGAACTATTCTACAGCTATTCCATGAATATAAGCACCGGAGCATGGAAACAGTAGCTTAAGCACCGTGGTATTCGAATAGAACCTCGAACTTTCCTTTCCAGTACTAATCCGGAAGCCCTCGGTGAACTGAACACACCACTGTCATTTCCATCCCGGTCCCTCGGATTACATTTAACTTAGGGGTATCGTCACCCCAGGCGGCTTGTTGGTCCAGTCAGCTTTTGCTTATGCCCTCCCCTTGGCCGACGTGTTACAGCCCTCAGCTCACGGTCCACGGGTCCAAATTAACTTGCACCGCTGTGGACCAAGCAGCTGTACATGATAATTCAGACGCCGTATCGCGCTGTTGCCTCTTGGGTACGTCAAAGCTGTTGCCTCAGCCCTGTTGATTGGTTGACCAGGTCTGTTCGATACCGTCCAGCTCTTCAGGTTATGTCCGTAGTATGCGCAGATGTCCGAGATTGACCCAGCCCCTCCCGGAGCTCACACAGCTCCGAAAACGCTCTGAAAATGTCTATTCTGATGCTATGCTATTTAGGTGTACAGGCGCGGGGCTCATTCATGCTCTTAAAGTGATTTTTGTCTTGATCTCTTGTTCTTGAGCTGTCCTTGCACTTGGTTTTGGAATCCTTGCTCTTGTGAGACCGACTGCTGCGTTCCTTTCCGTCCCGCCAGAAGTGCTCTCGCAAAGTGTGTTTTGATGGGGAAGCTCACACTTTAAGAGCACCTCTGTATCGGGACTGTAACGACTCTTCCGCATGTGGCTGCAACTTCGATTTGGCCGATTGGCAGCACGCGCCACTCGCTTTTGGAGCGTGGACACTCGCGGTGGGTCTAGGACCCTAGGTGCGTGCATGGTGGTAGACGCTCCCGGTCACACCCACCCCAACCTGATTGCTGTCGCTACCAACTGCCATACCACTTTGGAGTCTCGGGGCAAGCCTCAGACTGTTTCCTGAGAGGTTTCGCTTGAATATATAGTAGGGCAAGGAGACCCACGCCCGTACATACAAGCATATACATCTAGCACTACCCTACTGCTATTATACAGCCGGCGCACCCTGTACTCGCCGCGCCGTCGCTCAAAATCCCAATTATGTGTGTTTGAATGAAAAGTGAGTCGAAAAATATTGCCCAATCAGGGCGCGAGTTAATTGTGTGACGCTTTTGGATATATTAGTGATTTTTGCATAGTTAGGTCGAGTCAGAAAGGTAGGCGAGGACGGTAGGATGGGACTTAAATGTATTAAAAAGGCCGAGTGTAGCTATGCGAAAAGGTAGGCAAAAGCAGCAAGAGAGGAAAGCGACGGACAGATTGACAGACGGACAGACACGCTGCAAGGATAGGGAGCAGTGTTCACAATAGTATATCAAAAGAGTATACTATTGGAACAAAAATTCCGAAGCGAAGTTTGGCGAGGTCCAAAAGCGGTTGCAGTTGCAGTGTATTGTACCTTTTTCTAACAGTTATATGTCAAAACGTTTTGTATTTATATCGAACTTGAAGACTGGTGAGACGAAGCACGCATGTCAGAGAAAGAACACTTCACCGGAGCTGCGTGGAGTTATCAGAGAGTTTGGCATCGTTGAAAATGAGGCAACACGACCAAAAACGGCACCACTAATTGCTGCTCACGTAGCAAAAGTCATAAGCAAGAAAAAATACCATTCAAGTACGGAGTATGCGTCGGATACTGAAAATAATGATTTTTTTTTCATATAAGGGGTAGCCATAGAAATGTTTTGGCGGAAAAGGATAACAATGCTGCGTTTCGAGCTACGTATTTGCTGAAAAGCTTGCAAACCGAGATGAGCTGCTGTCTTGTGAGTGATAGTGAAGAGGCTGATGATAACGGCGACGACGACGTAGATTTCCCGCCCACTAATTATTACTACATTTTTAATGGGGTTGATTCTGCACTGGTACTGTCCAATCGCAAAAAACCAAAGGGAGTCCAATAAGGGCGATCTGTGAATAAGATTGGGGGCTCGTCTCCCAACTGAAACCCATATCCGTAAACTTAACTCCAACTCGGATACCATATGGAGTATTAAATTAGGGATGTCGGCTTTGTACTTGGACAACATTATCCTTGAGATGAGATGTTCTACCTGACGACAACTGGGCACATAGATTTATGAACCCTGTGTAGGAAAGTGGTGTCTTTCGCGGCCACCTGTGATGTGCAAGGTCCCTGGGACGGACGACATGGACTACGGCAATACTGGAACGTACACAAAGGACAGTACAGCGAAGGGAGGGACGTCACCGGAAATGATGTACCCAAGCACGTGCTGGCGTGCGGTTCGACTGAGAAGAACTACGGTGCGGGCGACATTGTTAGCGAGGTGAGCTTGGTCAGTCGTGAATTTGGCCCATAAGCCCGAGCTGACTAAATACATTTGGCTTTATATTATTAATATAGCTATTTGTGTCGACTTGGATTACTACTTTTTACCTCGCCTTGCTACTCTTGATCAGCGCAGGCATCCTGTTCCAGAGCGACTCGCGACACGTGGAAGAGAAGCAGGGTACTGCTTACGCTATGAAGTAGATGATCCGTCGTGTGAGTGGTAAGAAGATTGTGACTGGATCGTGGACGCTATCCTCTTCGGCCGAGGCCCACCAGAAGATAGGTGTTGAAGGCCGCTGTACGGTGACTGAGTCAGAGAGAAGAAGAGACGTTTTGTGCTAACATGTTTGGTAATCGGGAGTATCGACGATGGCCGAGAGAGAAGTGTTAAGTGATGAAGAAGAAGGGAGAGTGTTTGACCGCAGTCTTGAAGGCGGTGTGGACGAGCAGCTTGTGTCAGTGCTGGCTGCTGTGGAGCGGTTGGAGCGGGGTGGGAGAGTGAGAATCTCGCCGGATCCGTGTAGCGATGTGGAGCAGTCTCCTGGTAAAAGTGACGGAGCTGCGGTGTCGCAAGGAGTGGCAACTATGCGTATGAGCTCTGGGACGGACGTGCTGCGCGAGCTGTACGCCGACGAGCTCAAGGAGACTGGAAAAGGAGCGAGTGGCCGGACTGAGACGACGGTGATATCAAGACGGAGGTCAAAGATGAGCCTGAGATGAAGAGAGAAGTCGCGGCTGGTGTCGCTACGCGCATCGAGGGTCCCTACACGACGGATGGATACGACAGCGAGTACTACGACGCAAAAGACGCGTACGATTCGGAGTACGACTCTAAGTATGAGCAGGACGAGGTAGTGAAGAGTGAGCGAAAACCAAGTGGGTTCCGTTCCCGACACACTGGACCGGAAGTTCGACAATCGGACCGTCCCGCGTTCGGGTGGAGTTGGAATGCTCAACGTGAAGAGAGTGGCGTCGGTGGTCTCCGTGGTGGCTACGGCCCGGGTATGGCCGCCAAGATCCTGGTGCCTACGAGGTCTGTGAGTCGCCCTCGCCCGAGTGGAGTTAGTTTTGCGACTTCTTCGTCGAGTATGATGCCGAGTACCGCTAGGCGCCCAGTTCTGAGAATGAGTACGATGCCCGCAAGCGGGGCTACGGCAATGGCAAGAAACAGGAGGCCAGCGCCCAGACAAACGGTTCCTGCTCACTCTGCGACTCGATCGAACGGAGTGTTTCCGTACCAAGCCCTGAGGACGGCCGATCCGTTTCAGCTGTCTCAGTTGGTTTCGAACGATATGAAGGTGCTTCCAGTGCTCTACTCGGACACGGCGACGGTAGAGAAAGCTTGTGATTTCTGGGAGCGCTTTGAAGCCCACACGGAAGGTCTTCCCGATCGGTCGCGGCTGTTAGTGTTTCGACAGAGACTGAAGGGTCGAGAAGCTGAGCGATGGTGGGGTAGCTCGACCATTCGGACGTTCTGCACGCTGAATGCTTGGTTCCATAACTTGGTTTTAAGCCGTATGCTGACGTGCTGTGAGAACGGCTCGAGACTACAAAGCGTGAAAAAGGTGAGTCGGTGGAGGAATGGGGCGACCGAGTGTCCGACCTGTGTGGGTCGTCGGACTACCCGAATCCGCAGATGCGTTTCCAGTTGTTCCGCCGTGGTCTGAGGAACAAGCGCATGCTGGCGACCCTGGATGCTAGCCCTGCCTCCGATATTCCTGAAGCGTGCGAAAGGCTGCTGTTCAAGAATAGGCACCGTCCTATTAAAGAAGATGACGAATTCTCGGACGAAGCTCCGTCAAAGAAGCGCCAGGACACGCCTGTGTTGGCCTCCGTGGATGCGTTGGCACAACAGATGAAGCGTTTCATGCCGCAACAGCAACATTGGCAGCAACAATTAGCAGAATCAATGAAGTGCACCTCAGTCCCCTCGTGACCGTGGGCGTGTGATGTCTGCTGTCTCGACAATCGTTCCTGTCACGAACGGCCAGGCCCCGCCTGAAGGTCTTCGAGCGCGTGGCATTCGGATGGATGATGACAGTCGAACCCAGGATGGGGTTCCTCTTTGTGGCCGCTGCAACTACCGTGGCCATGGTCGTGTCACTTCAAACAAGCGACCACGACGTGCAGAAACCGCGGTGTTTTGGGCCATGTCCAGGTCGAGTGCGAAGCTCCCAGAAACTAGAATGTTAATCAAGTCGGAGGAGGGTACGGTTCTCGACCGTCCCGGGGATGCTACTTCTGCAACGATCCTCGTCATAACATAGCCAGATGTCCCCTGATCGGAGCCCTGCTCTCGATGGTGCCGCAGGATGCCAGGCTTGGGCAGACGCCGAGTCAGCCTGCTCCTCGTCAATGATGGGGACGAGAGGAGGGAGAAGGAGGAGCCACTCCTTCCTCTAGTCTATGTAATGGCTCTAGTGACGATGGGGAGAGGAGAGCAAGAATGAGAGCGCCTGCTGTCGTCGAGTTAGACGAGATTGAGGAAGCGGGGAACGGAAGGGACGACGGTGTGACGGCTATGGAGGCAGAGGTAGAGCGTGAAACTCCGACAGTCCGAGAGCCGGTCGGGATTATTGAGGACGCTGAGAGGTTTGCTGTAGAACGAAAGGCTGCGGAGGTTTTGTGGGACTACTGAAGTGTTTGGCGCGGAAACAAAGGTCACGGAGGTGGAGACGGCGATCGAAGACGAGGATGTCAGGGCAGAACACGATAGTACGGATTGTGTGGTCACGGTGACCGAGGTAAACCGTGGCCGAAGAGGAAGAGATGTTTTGGGATGCGGTAGAAAGTGTGTCGGGCGGTGAGGCGGAGCAAAGCGTGGGCGAAGAAGAGTCTACTGAAGCATTGTTGACAACGGTTGCCGTAACGATGAACCAACAGGCACGAGCCGACGGGTCTCGTTCCCTCGACTGCGTCATGAACCTCGTTTGGGTGCAGCATCTCCTCTCAAGTCTGCGCTGAAGAAGCCGTTGGCATCTGTTGTCGACTGGACACCATCGGAAGACGCGGAAATTGAAGTGGGGGAGACTGTGTACGCTGCCTGGATGCTGATGTGTGACCCCGAAGAAATGGTCGTTAGGGAAGTAGAACAAGAGGTCGTCGAAGCGGCGGTCGGGGAGGAAACGGCGACCGTCTCTGACCTTGTTGAGGTCGTCAGTGACTCGAGCTTGACCGAAGAAACTTCGGAGGCTAGGTACTATCGTCTCTTTACAGACTCGGAACTGGAAGTCATGGAAGTAAGCGGCCCCGATGAAGAAGAAACTGTTCCGACTGGAGTAAAATAGCTGCTATAAGGAAGAGTACGACAAGGAGCTGGAGGAGCGGTTAGTTCCGCTAGATGAGATGGAACGCAAGCGTCAGATGAAGGTGAACGCTGAGACTAGAAAGGATCCGTCGTTGGAGGACATGGTGAAGTACTTGGGGATCCCTGAGAAAGTGCTAGAACGAGTGAGTGCGTCCAGCGCCAGTAGGTTGAAGAGGCCCGAGTACTGGCAGGAGTGGGTTAACAAGACGCTTGGGAGTTCGGCTGAAGCTACAGAGCTATCCGTGACTTCCGCTCGTCGTCGGAAGGTTTCACGAAGATCGCCGTCAGCGCTCCGCGGGGGAGCCTCTGAAAAGGTGGGCGTACGTGATAATCCTGTGTCTGAGAATGCGGAAGCGAAAAACTGTCTCCTAGTGGGAGATGCCCGAGTGAATACGATGGTGATAAGCCTAGTGTGCGAGAATATTGCTCTTCCCCTAGAAGCAGAGAGCATGGTGGCGATGGTTACCGAAGTACAGTCGTGTCATTTCCCATTAGGAAGGAGGACCTTTAGGAGACGAATGGTCCGAAGCGTCGCGCGCGAAGCCGTCTATCGGATGCTTAAGGAAATGAAAGCGTGTCCGGCCGAGGAAGACTGTGTGCCCGCCAGGGAGGCCTTCTAAGTCCAGGATGATGGGGTACCTCCTTTAAGAGACAAACGGCCCAGCCTGTACTGGGGACGCCTACGCTGGCATACGGAACGAGTCGTTCAAGTGAAGGGGTTGCTAGGAGAAGTCTGGACCGTTCTTGAGAAATGAGCCGAACGGTATTTCGAAGGAAATACGGACCATATTTGGCAAAAGCTGGTTGACCGAACGGGAAAGAAGCCTACGCTGGGTGGAGGTCGAAGTCGACGCCGACGCCGACGGCAACGGCGCGGACGTGGCGCGGTATGTTTCGACTGTTCTTCCCTATACAGGAACGATGTTGAAGCTTTGAACGACTTTAAGTTTCGACAAGAGAAGGACAAAAATGCCACTTTGCCTCCCCTCACAGTACAAAGCGATCAAACCATTCCCAAGGTAGGCGGTAACTCAGCGGCACCCTCCACTAGCGCGATATCATTGTCTCTCCAGTTTCCGACGACATTAGCCACCACTAGCGCTTGGCCACGAGGAGGTAACCGTACTGACGAGGTCATTTGTAGCCATGTAGACGTCACGCACGACGGTCATCCCAAGCGGATGCACTTCTCCAGTGTCCTTAAGCGTCAAAGTCCTTTCCGCCACATCGATCAGGGCGCTGAAAGCTCCTAACGCGTCGACTCCCAGGATAGCGTCCACATATAGCTTGTCGGCTACTACCATCTTCACAGAGACTTCTTTCGATCCCAATCGGATGGGCAGATCGATCCCCCCACGGACGCGCAGTTGCTGACTAGACGAGCTGCTAACTTTACCGTCATACGGCGGTAGGATCTCCGGACCCGTCCTAACCGCTTCAGAAATCGCCTATCAATGAGGCGAAGCGTCGCGCCAGTGTCTGCAAGCATTTGCGACTGTAGGCAGTTGATATACCCTCCAGAGAGAGCCTCAAAGCTGCCGACAGCGCAAACAACACGTCGCCCTCCTTGTACCACTCGTGGTATCGACGGTCTTTCTTCATCTTCATTATCACGAAAGCCAAATCCATCGGACAACACAACCGTGACTGTCCTTAACCCACGCTTAGGGGGAGGATCAGGAGGCGTCCGTTTGGGGAGCACTATATGTACTTAGTGAGATTGTTGAAGTCTGCAGCACGTCAACGGATGAGTGCTGTATCCGGAAAGGAACGGTTGTCGTGTCTGCCTCTATCGTGCCGGGGTCGGCATTTAATTACGAAGACCCGCCCGGAGAAGAAGGGCCCCAAAGCAAGAGCGTGCCTTCCGAAGGCGTAGAGAGCTCCGTGGCGATGTCATTCACCGGAGGGCTTGGAGAAGGGGTCTGTGGCGAGGCGAGGGCTTCCAAGCCTGACGTCCCGCCGGACAAAAACGTTGGCGCGACGGCGGACTTCTCTGAGTCTGACTTATCCGAAGAGCAGAAGTCACAGTTCTGGTCGGAGCTGAACGGCTTCTATGACATTTTCGTGGAGTCATCGATGAAGTCTGGTCGAACGGAGCTGCTGTACTTTAAAGTCGACAGGTAACATTCCCCCGATCAAGCAGCAGCCGTACCGAGTGTCATTAGATTGACGGAGAAGTGATGGAGGAAGAGATTCAGCAGTATCTGGAGAACAAATTCATCTGTCCTTCGAACAGTCCGTGGGCCAGTCCGGTTCTGATGATTTGCAAGCCGAACGGAGGAATCGAGTCCTGTATCGATTACCGGAGACTGAACGCGGTGACCGTGAAAGATTGTTATCCTATGCCTTTGGTCGATGATATCCTCGACGTCCTGGGGGATGCAAATTTGTTCTCGACTATGGACATTGCGTCTGGCTACAGGAATACTCCCATGGACAAGGACAGTATTTCTAAAACTGTTTTCACGTGCAAGTACGATCTGTACGAGTGGCTAGCGATGTCGTTTAGTCTTTGTAATGCTGTACCCGCGTTTGAACGGTTGATGATGGCGGGCTTAGTGGACGTAAGTGGCGCATTTGCTTGGTCTACCTGGATGACTGTGTAAACTTCAGCAAGAACTTTCCGACGCATTTAGTGCGTGTAAAACAGGCACTCACGAGGTTCTGCGATCCGATCGTTCTTGGGACTGATGAGGTATTTCCGTCGTTATATTCCGGGATACGCCTCGATTTCGGCGCCCCTGGAACGGTTGAAGGTGAAAGATGCGCCATTTGCGTGGAAGGATGACTGTGAGGCGGCCTACCGCCAGCTCAAGCGAGCGTTAATGAAGCCTCCGATTTTAGTCTACTCGGATGTCAAGAGACGTTTCAAACTTTACGTGGGCTCGTCCCGATACGCTGTCGGAGCCTGTCTGATGCAGGAAGTAGACGGTCGAGACGGTGTAGTGGCGTACGCTAGTAAGTTGTTGACAGGGTCCTAGAAAAACTGGATCAACAAGCAAGTATGGATCTTAGAGATCGAGTCTTGGGGGGTTGTATGGTCGACAAGGAGGTTTCGCTGCTACTTGGACAAGCGAAAGCTCGACTTGTACACGGATCATTCGGCTCTTACCTGGATCGTCAGTCCTGGAAACCATACTACGAGCGCGAAGTTGGCACGATGGACCATGGAGCTGTCCAATCTGCTGTTTAAAGTACTAAAAAACCTGGGGCAGCGATGGGGCACTTTGACGGTCTATCTCGTCTGGAGGCGGAGCAAGTGAACGCGTTGCACGTGACCTACCTACTGAAGCCAGCGGAAGAGTACTTAGACGGTCAAGACTCAGTCGGGGGGCCGGTCGAAAATCCCGTTGAGCCTGAGTTAGCGACGGAACCGGAGTACCCAGGAATGAGAACGGGTACAGAAGAAAAGGAGGACGGTTCCGCCGAAGGGATTTAGAAATATCCTCTGGAAATTTTTCACTTAGACTTAGAGCAGTTCAAGAGTGAACAGCAAGCTGTGTCGTGGATGAAAGCGCTCGTGGTTTTTCTGTTGGATGGGGCTCTTCCGCGGGACCCTTTCCTACGAGCTCGCATAGTACGGATGGCGTCTCGGTATGTGGCGCAGGACGGTCTGATGCGTCGGTTTGTCAATTTTTCAGCGCGAGTCGGGCCGGCTCGTACGGTGGCGGTGCTAGTGGTACCTCCATCTTTTGTAGCGACGATCCTTCACTACCTTCACGCAGACATCCTTTCGTCTCATTTGGAATTGACTACAACGATGGAGAAGATTAGACGGTTGGCTTACCGGTCCGGCTGGCGTAAGGATGTAACCTAGTATTTGAGGGAATGCAACAAGTGTGGCAGTGGAAAGGTTCTCCACCATGGGGCGCAGGAGTAATGCAGCGAATACCGGTGGTCGAGCTGAGAGGACCGTTCGATTTGCTAGTCGTGGATTCTATCGGACCGTTACCAGTGACGGAGGGTGAATCCGGTATATTCTGGTGTTCGTGGACTACCCCACGAGGTGGGCCAAGGCATTCGCGGTGAAACGGCTAGACACTGTGACTTTTGTGGATGGTGATGGTGAATGGTGTCGTCGCCCGACACAGACTTCCGTCTCGACTGTTTAGTGACAACGGTTCGAGCTTTACGTCGGAAGTGGCCAAGACCTTTTATCAAGCACTCGGTATCCAGGATCTGTACTGTGCCGCGTATCAGCCGCAAACCCAAGGGCTTGTGGAGCGGTTAAACGATACTTTCATAGAGATGCTGAGGATGCACGTGAGCAAAGCTCAGAGCGATTAGGTTGCATACTTACAACGGGTGTTATTTGCCTACTGCACCGCCTACCATGAAGCGCTTAGAGACTCCCCTTTTTTCACCCTATAGTGACGTGACCCCGCGCTACCACTAGACGTAGCTTTTCTGAGCCTCGGAGCGAGGTAGAAGAGTAGCGAAGCGGCCTAGTATAGACGGGAACGGTACTGTTCGATCCGTGACTCTCGCCACTTAGTGGAGCGTCAGCTTTTAAAGGCTCAAGACAGACACGCTAGGCGAATGGAGGATCAAGTGGATGCGACGTACGAAGTGGGTGATCCCTTGTGGATGTACTAGATTTTCAGGGCACGGAGAGGTGAAACAAGGACGAAGAAGCTTTCACGTGGCACGGTCCTTACCGGATTTCTTGCAAAGTCAGGGAGAACGCTTACAAGGTGGCGATTCCCCCTCACCCCCGACCAGCTGATGACCGTGAATGTGAGCAGACCCAAGAAATATCGAAGTAAATGGACTCAACCGTTTCTGGATGAAGTACTGCCTGGCGCTGAGGAGACCGAAGACGGACGTAGTAATGGACCCCTGAATGAATACGACCTCCTGCTTTCTAGCTTTGTGGAACGGTTAACCGCTGGTCGAGAAGACACGGTCTATGTTGGAGTCGAAACGCCTTTACTGGAACTGGTGGCTAAAAGGATTATGAGCTGGACTGAGGAATATTTGGCTCTAGCTACGAGCTACGAGACCTTCTGGCTACAAAGAACGGTTTTGATACCGGCTTATGCCCGGTTAGTGATGTCTTACGAAGACGCTGAAAGGAAGAAGAAGGGCTTAATTGAGTTGCGAAGAAGTGCTCGATTGGCCGACGCTAATGCGGAAGCCGACGAGGACGTGTTACTTATGGTATAAGTGGAGTAGTGAAGTTTTCGAATCAGCAAAGAACGGTTACTCTGTGGAGATTAGAGTGGACACTCGGAAATAGGATGGTGGTGCGTGTTGGTGAGTATTTGTGTTTTGTTACGGAGGGAACGATCTGACGTACGGGAACGGAAAAGAGAAACTTGAGATCGTTCCTCTCAAAAATGGTAACCTCGTCACTTGGGAGTTTGAGCGCTCGGAGAATTCGACGATGGCTTTGAGGGCTTGCTCATCTTGTCGCCTGCGTTGGACGCCGCTCCGTTATCGGTAGAAGGGAATTTTCATCGGCCTCTTCGTCGTCGTCTTCGTCATCTTGGTCGTCTGCGTCTTCGTTGGTGTTTTCTTGGGCCTTTTCCTTGTCTTCTTCGTCGCCGTGGTGTTGCCAGGGTGGCCCTCTTCTTGATCCTGGTCTTCGTCGGCGGATGCGAGTCCCAAATAGTACGCTAGATGCTTAGTGGGCGATCTTGGAGGCTGATACTTGACAGGCGGGGACGGTTACAGGGCAGTGAGCTCTCCGTTTTTTTCGAGGTCGGAATCGTCTTCCCCTTGTTCGGAGGCGCTCATTGTGCACTATAACGGGTTTGCCTGCTGTTAGCAGCGTGGCGACTTCGACCTCAGTCATCCGAAGAGAACGGTCAGAGAGGATCTTTTTCCATGGACCACGGTTGCGATTGCCGACCCAGCTCATTTCGGAGGGTTGCTGCCTGAAACGTCCAGAGCAATACGAGCCAGGGCCTTGTCCGAAAGTCGCAGGTTCTTAGGGCGCGTAGGATCAATCGCTTGACTCTTTTCGAGGGGTTTCGGGATGGAGCGGTAGCCGCTGCTGTCCACTTAGAAGGGATCGAGGACGTTGGCGATAACTTGATCGTAAAGGCGGCGATGACGCTTGAACAGGACACCGAGGTCTTCTTGGGCGGGATATTTGGATTCGTCGTTGGCCCCGCTGGCGTGCTTGGAAGCCCTGCCTCCGAACCACATAAGGTTGTCGTGGAGTGTCTTCGAATGCCGTCAGCATCCCGTAGTAGCCCATCGCTTCGAGGAAGGCGCTCAATAATTGCAGACGAGCTTGGAGCGCGCTTGCCTTCAACTTGCAGCCGGCGGCAGCGTTGTCCGTCGGTGGATATAGTGCGAGGAGTAGGAACTGAAGTCGGAAGCGCATCCAGAAGCGTCAGTGTTTCCGATGAAGCTCGGGGTGGTGCTTGGGGTCTTACCAGACGTGGTAGCCCTTCCACGGGAAGGCCATACGTGGCGGCGTCTTTTCCTGTCCCTCGATATCTTTACGAGGCACTCCAGGTCGCCCTCGATGGTGGCGTCTACGCCGGTGGGGGGATCAAACGAGAAGCGAAGCTAGGCTTTTGCTTTCTCGGAAGTGCGCTGTTTCTTAGCTGGGGGAGGTTTGAGGGGTGTTCGCGAGCTGGATCGTTTGGAGCGAGTTTCGGTGACCGATACCTGGAAGACGGAGTGTTCTCGGACCTAGCCGGCTGACAAGCTCTCTGGGGAAGGTAAGATGACGACAGCGCTCTTCAAAGGGGCCTGCGAAGTGTCGTCAACTAGGAGCCGATGGACCAGGTGGTGAGGGGCGTCGAGCCCGATGGGGTGACTGTTGGCCGCTAGGACGGCTCTGAGGCGGCTCCAAACCCCATCATGAAGTGAAGATGGGTGGCGTCGTCCGCTTCCCTGTATCCGTCGTCGAGGCGGGTGCAGATTTGGTCTTCGACCGTCGGAGTCGTTCCTGACTTCCTCGACGACTTGATCATGGCGGCGTGAGGGCTTTAGTGCTACTTGCGAAATGACTTTTAATAAGTCTACATCCTGTGACGCGACAGGACGTTGCGGTAATGATGGCGAACATCGCGTTCAGCGACAATAAGCCATCGTTTTTATGGCGATGTGATGTGACTTGACCTAGGGACGGTCACTTGGCTGGTGCACAGCCAAGTAATTTGGACTGACGGTTAGTGACTATGGAGAACGGATGGACCGTGGGTGTGATGGATTCATTCCTCGATTGTCAAGATTGGCGATGAAATACGCGAGAGATGGTGTGGTGTGGAGTCGAGACGCTGTCGTGTCAACGTTTAGTTTTGGAGTGGGACTGGTCATCAGGCATGCGTGGGTGTCGGTCGCTCAGGCGAGTGGTATCTTGGCTTGGACCGTCACCGAACCTCTCAGAAGTATGGTGCTTCGACTTTTCACTTCAGGTAGTTATTTCGTATACAAGTGGGCTAAGATGTTAAGACTTTGCATTTTGTTCTATCGCAGCTAGGCGCGCAGTCCTGCTGTACAAGACCAGCTCTGGAAGCCGAAATGGTGGAGGACCTATGCGTCCGTACTGGCTACTCCAATGGTGGTGCTCGCTGCGCGGAAAGAGCACTTAGACGGTCTGGGGCGTCTATTGTACAAGTGGTTGGACGCCTTACATGCGTACAGGTGCGTGTTCTTACCTGAGGCGGTGGCATTGGCGTGGAAGATGACAGTGAAGTATTGGTACGGTTCTGGTGTTGAGCTCCAAAGAGCGTGGGCTCGAGCATGGCTCCTTGTGCGTGTCTGGTGGACAGTGGTGACGCTGATTGTCTACGCTACTTTCTACGGAGTGCTGTTCCTGTACGAGATCGTAGAAGGTGTTTGGCTAGGGTGTGGTTTTAACGGTGACGATAAATTACAAGTCTGCGAGTAATGAGGGCGTCGTGGCGTTTGGTGGGGTCGTCGTCAACTGTACGGCTGTACTACTCGACGGGTGCGTACTGGTGCTAGGCGTGGTTTGCCATGTGTGGTGTATACGTCGGAAGGACGTTCGCCGCTGGCTGTGGCCCAGGACTGCTACGACGGTTGGATCCGTGATATGGATGAACGAGAGCAAGCTGACCGTCTTAGCGAAGCATTTTGGCGAGCGGATGGGAGCTCTACGGAGCCCCTCGTCCGCAAGTACGCACGTTGAGTGGAATACAACCTGAACGACGCGCTTTACGAGCTAAGATGAAGTGTAACGGGGTTACATGGTGTGGAACACACAGGGGTACGAAGTATTCGGAGAGTTAACAAACTCTCAGTACATAAGTTGGAGAGTTAACAAGGTCTCTCAGTACGTTGGCTGAAAGCCACACGTTATGCATTAGATTAGGTTTAACTATGCTAGAATGTTAAAGAGATACATTTACCCCTATCCGGCTTGGCCGCAATAATAGTAAATAAAACACTTCTGGTTTTGAAGCATAAAAGTTAAGGTATTAACTTTGATCCCTGGCCTTGGGCTGTAAGTGTCCTATGGATAAGGAGGTTACTTTTTGAGTCGAACGTCTTCCTCTGACGCTAAAGCTACGGCATCCCTGCTGCACTTGGTAGCACTTGTAGTCAATCCCGCTCCTGAGTCGGTTGACTATATCCTCTGCGAGGATGGAACACCCCGTGTTCGTGAATTTGCCCCCGGCGCAGCAGGACACGCTTACTAAGCTTATGTCCTTGCTTGGCCCGGAGGGCGTGGCTCATCTTGCATCGCAAAGTCCAGAGGCGGTCACCGCCGGGCTGGAATCGCTCTCGATGACCCGGAGGGTTGGCTCGCCGGAGCCACACGCGTCTTGTGCAGAGGGCAATAAGCCCTCAAGTGCTTAGTGCTATTGCACACAAAGCATCGGCAGATGCCGGCACGCTGCTCCGCAGCAAGAAGCTCCGCTTCTTCATCTTTAGCGTAGCTAAGGTCCATCGGCTCTGGACCGCTCGAAGAGCTTGCCCTACCAGCGCTCCAACCAGGTAGCGCCCCGCTACGAGAACGCGCTCTTGGAGCACGTCCAGGAGAAGATGAGCGCCGCAACGGCGGCGGCGTCGATGACGCGTGAAGAGTCTATGAGACTGAAACCGCTCATGGTGAGGGTAAAAACCTTCGAGGGAAGGATGGAGAGAATCTCCTTCTCTGGACCCGTGAGGTCGAGATGGCCATGCGATCGGCCTTGCTCCAATCTGAGCGTCAGCGCGTGCTCTGGCTTATCTCCAGGCTTGGAGGTCGCGCTCGCGAATGGGCACTAACGTGCGGCACGTCTGTTGACGCTGCATTT